>NC_134526.1:11360283-11960283 GCF_027942865.1 Odontesthes bonariensis | reverse complement strand
CCAAATGTTTAGTGCATCAAATGCAGTTTGTTCACCCCTCACCCTCACCCTCCCAATATCCTCTGTCATCACTTCACAAGAAAACAACTTCAGGGTGATTATCAAAGAGGACTCTCTGCACTGTGGCAGGCTGTTCCCATTTATTACCACCTACAGTATAAAGGCGTTTCTGCTACCCTTTCATTAACACATTAGATCACCCAGCAGCTTTAAATAGCTGCTGGGTGTCTTTTAAAAAAGGTGCCACCGTTTCAAATCCGACGAGAACTTCACAGCTCATCTCATACGCGTGAGTTAGAAGATAATCCTAGGTATATTCAGTACTTTTTTTATGTCAAAATAGACTGAGAGCACATAGTGTACATTGAGACATGACATTTCCTTTATTCTACAAATTGTGTGAGAAAAAAGTAAGCTTTTCTTAATTAATTTCTTTCATGGTGAACCTTCAACCTCCATTAAACTAGGCTAAACTAATCCAGGTGCAGTTGTCTCACAGTGACATTATTAAACATGACAGAAGAAAGAAACGGCTGTTACAGTTAGTAGATCAATGTCTTCATGTATGTCCACATTTCAGAAAGATGATGAGGTAGTTCAGATAAAACACAAATATCTGATCTGATAGAAACTTTAACACGAACCAGTGTTCCCGCGTGTGATTTAGGAAAAAGAAGAAAATAAAATGTAATGTGAAATAGGCACAAAATTATCTTTTTTTTTTTTTTTTTTTTTAAATGAAAGTAGTGTATTTTAATGGGGGCGTTATTTGCAGATAGGGTAGGGGAAGCCATAGATGTGGTCGATGTTGTGAGCAGGTGTACAGCAACCCATGATGCTTTAATAACCATACACAAGCAGATTAGATGGCTAAAATCTGACCAAATACCAACTTTTTCTCCTATTAAAGTCCACATAAAAGAGCTTACTGAGTGTGCTTCCACATATACATGTCTTTCTTTTGAAAGAGCCCCCCCGCCCCGCAACTTCTCCTGGAAAAGCACAGTTTGCTCTGACTGGTCAACTCAAGTGTCCACATCAGGCACCAACATCAGGCGTCAATAACTTTTGGGTTTTGTGAGAGTCACTGCTCTTCAGCTATGCACATTGTGCCAGCAGCAGCCCATAATAATGAAAGCTTTAGTTGTCCTCTCAGCTGAGGAAAAAACAGGCGAGGTGAGAAAACAAAATGCCTACTCCTGACGTGGTGGCAGTGCAGCTTCACGCTGTATGAGTTATGTCTACTTTAATTTAGGGTAATGAGAATTCTCCATTTTCCAGCCCATTTCAAGGCTAAAGCTGAAGGGGATGTTGCCGGGGTTGCATAAAGGACAGAAAACAAACATACGGCTCTACATTCAATTGCTGTGGCAACATAAAGGCTTTTCCTGTTCACATTAACGCATTTATTAAATATCCACATTGTGTGACACCGTCTCTGCCAGCTGTCAGTCACGCTAACTTTTCGTGTTGAGGTGTTCTTTTTGTGACGTTTTGCTTTAAAGCTGCACTAATTTCACAGATCCCCTTAATAACTAGAGAGATTATCATTTTACAGATTTATGTATAGATGAAACAAACCAGAAGAAAGCCCTTAAATCCCCCCCGCTGACAACTTTCCTAGTTCGTCCTGCACATGACTTTGACTGCAGTTGTGGACTTGGATGACTCCATGTCAAAAGCGGTTAACTTAAAGATTCCCAGAGGGGGGGGGGGGCAGCTTCAGCACGCTTCAGCCCCACCAAACATGATCTCTTAACAGTGACGCCCATGCGCTTGACGTCTCAGAGTTTTGAAGCCAGATCTCGCAGGCTGATGGGAGTAGTGTGACATACTCGGCCCACACCCCTCATCTATCCTTACTGGAATTCACAGGCCCTTCTCAGAAAGTACTGAATGATGTCACATGATTTGCTACCCGCGTCTGCAGCGGAGCAGCAACAAAAATACTATAGAAAGAAAATAAGATGACGTGACTCACTTTTAAACATGTTGTGACAGTACAGTGGAGTCAAAGGTGAGGGCTGTGAGATGATACTCTCCGATTTTGACTTAAATGGATTGAAACTGCAGATTTTGTAGCATAGCGATACGTACACATCTATCATTTAGTTTTACTTGACAAAGTGACAACAGAAAAACGGAAAAAGTTCAAAATGTTTTCGAAAGACAGTGCGACACAGGTGGCGTTGTTCAACGCCAGCTTGTATTTGAGAAACAGTATTTCCTGTTATCAGTTCCTAATAGGCTCTGGTGAACCATGGGTCACAGTCAGTCTCGACATCCTCTTTGGCTTCTTTCAGGCAACAGGTCCGACTGTGACAGGCATCAACAAAGTCCGAGTTCAATGGTCAGCACAAATCAGGCTTACTGCCTCTAAGCCGGGGCACGCATGCCCATCTCCCCTTTGGTCACATGGATGAAGTTGGGGACAACAATTGCAAAACCTAATTAATTAATTAAGGAGCATTTCAATGGTAAGCGGGACAACCTATTTTAGATCATTTTCTGACTATTAACCAGTCACAAATGTGATCAAAGTTAAGTTGTAACAATCAAGAGCTTTGAGATCTGTATTCAAAACAAGAAAGTAGGTCGTGTTTAACTTTGTGTTTGGCTGATTTAACATCACAAAGCTATACATATGGAAATAAAAAAAGGAGCAGCTGTCTTGTTGGCAGTCTGTGACTTAAAGAAATACAGAGATTGTTTGATCAATTTAACAGAAAGGTCTTCATCTTAGAGCCTCCAACACACTGCCTGTGGTTCACTAAACAGACTCACTGTGACATCACATTAGTTCCAGCTCCAAGTGGAGGTTTGCATGTAAACAAGGGATGGGGCATTACTCCTACAGAAAGCAGTCTCCCTTAAATGTACACTTTTTTTCTATGGCCAGTGGAAGAGCCGTTTACCTGGGAGACTAACTTTTTCATCGCGCTTGAGAAAGCTGATCCCGTGAGAAACATCTCCAGGTGCTGCTTTCCATATGTAAACGAGTCGTTAAAACCTGCTTCTAAAGCTGAACAAAGCTCAGAAAAACGTCATTTTATCTTTATCAAAGCACACAACCATGCCACCACACTTGACTTCGAAGTAAAAGGACTCGACGGCTGTCACGGCTTTCCGTTCATCCTACTACTTCAGCGCCACAACTAAAGCGACTTTCACTCGCATCTAGGCATCCTCAGCTGTGCCAAAAATCACTTTTACTTCTTTTCAGGGGACAAATACGAACTGTGAAATATCTCGTTATGTATATGCGGGAGGAATTGACAGAAAAGCGTAAACAACTCACCAGAAACGTATAGGTTTGGATCCGTGACAAACCTACGGAGGCATTGGGTTTGGATGTAGCATTTCCACTGGCATTTCTCAGTTGCTTCATTAGAAAAATAACGGCGAATGAAAAAGTATATCCGGTTCTACGTTAGTACATAAAACATCACAAACGAGAAGGAAGCGGGGAGGACCGTTGCAGAGGATTTCCGTTAAGTCGCTCCTCACCTATACACTTCTCGTACGAGGGTTGGTCTGAAAAGGGGCCGACCGTTACAGACTTTACTACTGCTGGAGTGCTGCGGAGTCCTACAGTGTGTACACACGTGACCCTCCCCCACTGTCTCCTCACTCTGCTTTCTGCTGCCGTTGCTCCCTGGTCGCGAGGCCCGAACGACCATTATGTGCTCTGATTGGACGGAACGTAGGGAGGTGGGGCAAGAGGGAGATCGAGGGAACACAAATTTGGTCCTTAATAATGAATTGAGCACAATTCATTATTAAGGACCAAATTATTGACCACAATACACAATGATGTATAGTGCTCCCTAATTTAGTGAAAAAGGTTGGTAAGTTATAGCAAAGTATCCTATTTATACTAGTGGTATATAGACATATAGGCATTTTTTTATTTGTTTGTATTCAAAAATACATCATTACCATGAACATCTTGAAAATTCGATTTAGGTGTCACGAGTCACATTGTGTACACGTCACATTCCTGGAACAGAATTCATATATTTGGGGCTTATTTATTTTGATAGCAATCAGAACAACATTTTCACTGTAGGTCAATACTGGCATCATGGTTATCTAATAAGGCTTCTTGTCAATTTCACATAATGTGATTACTAAACAAAAAACGTCTTGTCTGTTAAACAGTGGCTTTCCTTCAACCTTCAATAGTGTTATTCAAATATCATTGATTTGTTCAAAATTTTAGTTAAAAAGAAAGAAATTAATAGATGCACAAATACAGTGTCAAAGAATCAGGTGGTCAGTTTCAGTTTAGGATTGAGTGGATGTTTGGCTGCAATGCCTGCCTTTTAAGGGCATCTGCTGAGTCGATAGGAAGCCCCAGTGGTTCTAGTCCCCCCCCCCCCCCCCCCCCCTTGAAATCTGCATAGAACCCAACCATCCATCTATACTCTCATCATCCTGTTTGGGGGCACAGGGAGGCTGGAATCTTTCCCAGCTGTTATTTGGAGAGAGGCACACCTTGGACAGGTAGCCAATCTATGACAAATATCATAGACACTCAGAGAAACGGGGGGACGTCCACTCCAAACAGAAAGTCCCCTTTCGAGATTTGAACCAGAACCATCTTTGCTGTGATTCAACAGACCTAACCACCTTGCTGGATTTATAAGACAACAAAACAAGAGCATCTTTGAGGAACAGAATGGTAATCATTTAATCTCAATTATCTTGTTTTTCAGAAATGAAGGAAGCCAAAAATGGGATTTAAATTAGAATTTGATAAATTGCCCAGTCCTATCAGAAGTCTAATCATAGCTCCTCGTCTGCAATGTCCAACTTGCAGAGCATTGCTCTGCAGCAGACCAACACAGCAAATCATCCAATAAAAGGATTCCCAATTTTGTGCAATTAAATACTTCCTGTTTAGTCAGCTTAATTAGTTTTGACTCATATTTTGTAAAAAAGGCTGATTTGGTTTAGATATTTCTCTTTTGAAGGGAGTCTTTAGTAGCCTGGCGACGCCATCCTACGTACTTCCGCCCAAAGATTTTGGCTCCGCACATAGTCTGGCCAAATCCCCCTACCTCGGTTCGCTCAGTGTTTTGCCAATCAGCAAACAGTTGCGAGTGGTGACGCAGAACTCACGCGCGGAGTCCATTGTAGTCCATATAATTGTAGTTCAACCGCAGCGGAAATAAACATGGCGACGGAAGAACGCTAGAAGCTATCCATGAAGTTGTCTCAACTCTGGAGAGCATTACACAATTAAAACGAGAGCAAGAGGAATGCCTCGTCAATTTTGTTAGTGACAAGGATGTCGTAGCTCTCCTTCTAACTGGCTTTGGGAAAAGTTTGATTTATCAAATGGTACCGGTATAATGAAAGCGGATGTGGGAAGCGTGATTCGCGAGCTAGAGCCTCGCGAGAGTAAGCATGAACCTCGGCGCATAACCTACGTCCTTTCTAAACATTACTGATTGGTTAAGGGAACTCCAATGAATTTAAGTTGCTGAGTAAGGTCCCACCCTCCATGGAAACGGATTCCTCTTGGGTTTTTCCAGACTGTTTGACGGAGTCAACAGTCGGCTTTCGCCCAGGCTAAGTCTTTAGAGCAGATGATGTTAATAACGTAAAATAGGGATTGTGGTGCAAATGAATTACAGTAACGGCACATAACATAATTCTGACATCGAAAAAAATGGTTTTCAAGCCGGAGGTTCACATCCATAAATCTGCCTTGTTGAAAGAGAATCTAGTTAGATTAAGATAAATTGATGATCCATTATTTGATCCAAGCCAAGTTAGTGATTCACAGACAATAATGATTTATGACCAAATATGAAAAACTTGTAATTATGTTACATTTCATTGTAACCCAGATACAATACAATGATGTCACAGTTCAGAACAATACATAACATCTGAAGTTGAGAATTACCACAACTCTACGTTGATGCAGATGAGTCATACACAGCAAGTAAATGTCCTATTTTTATTTATTGCAGTTGTAAATTAAAACCTATAAAGCTTCATTTGATCGCTGAACTTCATCCAATGTCAGCGAAAAGAGTGACGCATGCAGCATAGTAACATCAGGTATTAATCAGTGCTCCACCGTGTACAGATCCATGCTTTAATTTCCTGCCCAGCACCTGGGGGGGGGGACTGAAAACTGACCTCATGGAGAAAGATTATGAGACCCACTATTTATCTTTTCAATCTCTGAACTTAATCAGTCAGAAGTAATTGCAAACTCTTTGCTCTAAGTGTGAAATAAGAAATGCATTAACCGTGTCGCTTTATGTTAAAAAATTCCACAAAAAAGCGCAAAGGAAAAATTTAAACCAGTGCTTTATAGAATGAGTCGCTCCAGTGGTGTTAACAGGAGATACGTGGACTGTGTTTTTCAGGCCACGTACCCATTAATGCTAGATTTTCAAGGAACCTTCTCATCTCACACCAAATATAAAAGCTGTAGGCCTACATATCATAACATATCATGGTTCTTCATACTTCAAATTCAAAACATCTGTATACAATTCTTATTCTGCCATTTTGGCTGTTTCTTACCATTCACAATCACATTAACTGACCCAAAACTGTTGCAGGGACATGTTTTTTTCAGGAAGAGCTTTTTGTCACTTCCTCATTTTTTTGTGCATTTGGAGTGGTTGGCTCCAGGACATTGTTTGATCTGTAACAGATCACATATTGTCCTGTCAGTGCCTGTGCCAAAGTTGACATAGCAATCATCAGACTGTCCTGGTTTTGTTGATTAGGCTATGTGTCGTTCGTCAATGACGACAGTGGATTTAAGTTTTCCATTGTGATTAAGGAAAGACTTACTTAGTCAGAATTATGTGTATGTTTTATTTCACTGTAAGGCGGTAAAGTGGAATCATTTGAGACAACACAGTTCACCTATTAGATCTCAGACAGAATTTTTAGCAACACTATTTCCGAGAGATCCTCGATAACAGCAAACTCCTTTGGACAGTCAAGATAAGTGATTTAGAAATCGTAAGGGAAGTATGTGTCACTTTTAACATGTGTATGTACAATTACCTCTCACAGTGGAACTTGTGCTCTGCTTTTGTTTTGCATTATGCTCTGAAAAATAATGACATGCCCACGCTTTGAATGACTGCCACATAAAGAATGCTTATTACCCAAAAACACTATGAGAAGGATGTAGGAAAGGATTGTAGGTGGCATTTATGTACAGACTGACATGTTTCAGCTCCATCTGACACAACATTTTTAGAAATTCTTTCAATTTCTACTTCAGTATCTATTAAAAATGGTTAGGTTTAGGCACTAAAAAAACAGTCTTTTTTCTGATTAGAAAGGTCAGCCTAGACTTGACAGTACTGGACAAAATAAATCTTTTGACAAGAGCAATAGTACATCCTGTACCTGTTTTAAGTTAATTTTGTAGTTACTTCTAGTGAAAATCAGTCCATTTGATTGAGTGCATAAGTCTCAAGGCCTAGACCCAAGTTTGAATGATCTTTGAGGTTTAAAGACCTTGGGGATCCAGGGAACTTTCTCTTGTAATTTTATATAGGAGTAAGCAGACATGAATAATATATGTTTAATTTAGCAACAATTATGTGTTTTCATGACAAGAAACACACTAACAATCTGGGATCTAATGTGTTCATTTTCTATGGGTATAAGACACAAGAGAACAAGTCTTTATTATCTTTCAAAAGCAGGCGGTCACAGTAAACATAAATGAGCACTTTGTATTCTACCACCAACTTGACAAATTCTGAATGGTACTGGAAGTGAAATGTCTTATCTGATAAATTAACACAGTCAGCTGAACAGCATCTCTGTCTCCAGGGTAATGCTTTCATAAGAGGTACAGTGTGTCCTGTTCCACTGCTGCACCTCAGCTTATTGAAAAGCTAAGACGTCAAGGGCACTTGGCCTGGAACGGGAAAAATATTCTTCTTATGGTTACCTTGCAGACTGAATCAATGCTTAATTTACCAAATGTTGTAAGAATACAGTGCTATCATTGTTAATTTTGTAATCTTGTCTTTTTTCTTATCTCAAGCCTCGTTCACATATCACTTGCGCCTTATAGGTGAAAAAAAACATGTCGCCGGGTTAAGGTTGATCTGTCGCTGATACGCCTCTGAGTCAGCAAGGGAGGTAGTACAGAGATGAAATGGACCCACCTCAGAAGCTGAGCCGCTTCTGTTTGGCATGTGGGAATTATAAGAACAATATGGGACCCCGGGTTGATGCCTCAGCACTTTCAGACATGATATGATGCACAACAAAGGCCCATCAGTCCAAGTTTGAGGCTTAGTCAGACTCATTGAAGTGTGAAGGTTTAAAATGAATGAAATAATCACTTAAATTCAGTCTCTGGTGTTTGACTACATTTGTCCAATTTTATTGTTTGTGTGCCTATGCACAGCTTAATGTTTTCTTTAGCTTTAGTGACATTTGGGCTCCAACATGCTGACCAGGTTTAGCCTTTGTAGAGTTATAATATAATTCAAAATTTCCTGTATTTTGTTAGCTATTGTTGCATAGCATTACACTCACATAACCTGAGACAGCCAGGCATGATGGTATTGCACAACAAAGACAATGAGAAAGAACTTAAAAGGGGCCATTTTAAAACATAAAATGTACTTATTTGGGCATTTGAAGTGACTTAGAAAGTTTAATCCTACCATCATACAACCTGTATTTCTTTCTGTTATTGGCATTGATAACTTTGGTTTGCTTTCTGTATGATTTGAGTATTCTTTTTGCATTCGTAGGTTTTCGTTTTTTTAGATTGTGGTCTATCATCTAAAGATTCCAGATTGCAAGTTTAAACAGGGACACATGCTGTTTAGCATTGGTTTGCATGGGAGTGACTGTGATGCAGACACGTACTGCTGCAGGGGAGAGAGTGTGTGTTAATAGTTAGAGACAGAGTGGGTACTGGGTTTGAGAACTAAATCACAGTTTATCCCCAATCAAGCTCAGAAATCTGTGCTATATTCCTAGAAGTGTCAGCACTGCTGTAAAGCTCTGGTCTGCATTTACTTTCCTCTGAGGAATTAAGACTGAATAACAGCATATGGCTTGTTTACAAATGACCAGATGAACGTCTGCTGTTTGTACTCTCACTTTAGCACCATATGGTTACAGACACTTAATGTGAGTCGAAAGATAATGAATAAATCATAGCATATGGGCACACTGACATTATTTTCTAACAAAGAACTTGCACAATATTAGTACAGTTACTGAGATATTGTGTTTTTATTATGACTGATTTCAGCAGTAGACACACCTAAAAGCTGATTTCTCTGTGTAACACTACATTACAGTGCATGCCTTTAAGCTCAGTGGCCTGGGAGTGCGCATTAAGCTCATTAAGTCTGTGGTGGAGATTATGGAGTGTTGTAGGCCGGGCACCAGCATCCGGGAGTTTGGGTGTCTAATCATTTTCATTGGGAAGCGAGGAAGTGGATAGATTAGAGTGGAAGAGCTCCTTTTATTCACAATCCAGTCAACATTTCCAATTCAGACAGAAGGCTGACTGAAGCCACTGTGCTAACCTATAAAATGATACTGCGAGAAGGTATAGCCTACATAGCTAATCCGATTTGAAACATTCATGTATCAATAATGTAAAAGCTGGCAAAAAAACACGAGAGCACACACCCAGATTACTGCAAACAAACAAATGAAATACTTTGAATAATTTCTTAAATGTACAGGAAGATGCACTGGCTTTTCATTATAATCCAAAGCAAGTTCATCATATAAACATTAGTATGGGCCCTGCAGCTTGTTTTTGTTTTGCAGTCACAACTGATTCTGTTCCACACTGAGGTCTGTCATCCTGTCAGATGGCTTCCTGGAAAAAAGGCTTCCCAAGTGGCAAGATGTGTTTCTGTCACCAGGCTTGACTGGGGGAGGGTGTGCGTGTGTTTGTGTGTATGTGCGCTCTAGGTGCTTTACTGCTTGAAATGGGAATATGAATAAAGTAATATGTGAACAGTAGTCTTTGCAGGAGAATACATATGATTTTGTTGCTGAAATAGTAATCTGGATTAGTGAAACTCCACATGAGGCTGTTCCTTAAACTGATGTCTGTGAGTATTTTCCTGCTGAGATAAATTATGCTTTTGGAAGTTTTTCTTTTTTGTTTTAAATAGTTTTTCCCATTCGTCCGAAGTTCCATGAACCTTTTGGACCTATGAGCCAAATAATGTCTTATCCAGTGGTGATTCTTTCTTGACTCTGGCTCTGCATATTGTTTACGTTCAAATGAGAAGTACAACTTGGCAGAAGATGGTAAATATTACATCTGCAAAACCAAACCAACTTATTTTACTTTAGAGAATGTTAAATGTACCACAATAACTATGATAGATCATCTTCGGAAACTTAGAACACTCTGCCACTACCATTAATGTAGATCTTGAGAAGTACTTTGATAGCTGAACATATGCACACATACGTGAGACTTATGTTGCTATAAAAACATATATATTTGTAAAAGCTATAGTCTTTATCCACAGGAGGTATGTCAACACGTGTAGTATTATTTTCCAGGAATGTTCCATGTGTCTCTGTATGCATGTGAATTCATTCTGAAAAGCGAGCTGCAGCAGAACAGGAGTATGAGGCAATGCAGACTCCCCCCTTTCTGTTTTTTTTTTTTTTTTGTCAGTTTGATCAGTATCTACATATCTCTATGGCAAATGCCATGCAGATAACATCCAACTATTTAAAGCTTTTGCATCCATTTATAACTCTTAATTAAGGCTAACGAACTAACTTGTCCCAGTTGTGTGAAAGAGGATTTTTCCATAGTTGAGATAATGTCTTTGGGTCATGATCTGTAATTATGTGTATCTTTCTTGATAATGGTGTACATGGTGAGCTCTTTGTAACATCTTCATATTTTCTGATCCAGATGTATTGGTTGACCATGAATTCAAGTTAAAGCCTGTATAATACTCCTCTTCCCCACTGTACTTTAAAATCCATAGAGTCTGCGATTTGCTCTCGGAAGTTTAATACTGTAGTCATGACTTTGACCATGAACATATCAGCAGGTGGATACTGTATTATGACATTGCATTACATAGCTGCTAAGAGGCCTACATAGCTTAACATTCCTGAAGTAAGTGCAGAGGACTTATGATTGGTCGGTGGGCGTGTTTAAAAAGGCGATGCAAGGTAACTGAGGTGTTGCTCAAGTGCAGGCAGAGAAAAAAACATGCAGACAGCTGCTGCTCCCCGCTGCTCTGCCGCTGGCTTGTCCCTTGTGACTGAATGAGCACTGACCTCAGGTCAACGTTGTAATGTATCCTTTTCAATAACATCCACCTCAGCCATATGCTTTAGCAGTAGTTTTACGGCACGTTCCTTGGATTTTCTTGGTCTCTCAAGGGAAATTCATCTGTTGCCTTTTGTCATAGGAGTCCAGATCAGGTCGGATTGTGTAAACCTTTCAGTGTAAATAAAATCCAGTCGACTGGGGTGACCTACATAAGGAATGTTAGTGATTAAAGAACCTCTAAATAATTTGCTCTGTCTGTTTCCAACAAATTAAACATCGCACTGGCTTTGCTTTCAGAACTGTGGAAATCAACGTTTGTAGGAATGTGAACTAAACAGATATGTTTTTGGTTGCTTGCAGTTTACACAAAAATATCCAATCCTGTTGTTTGTTTTGTCGTCCATGTGAATGTCCCATTTATAGAAATGTGTTGCTGAAACAAAAAAAAAAGAGTTCATCACAATGAGATCTGTGTTTAACAGTCACTGCTCATATATAAGCATGACTAGTCCTTTCATCTCATAACTTTGGTTATTTAGGTGAGAAGCATATTTATATATGTTATTTGTGAAACTTTCAAAAAGACACTTAATGTCAGCATGTAAACACATCATAGTTCCCAGTATTTCTTAATAAACTGTGCTGTTTTATTCAGCTGTTCGCTTTTATCAGAACTGCTGAGTTTATGAAGGCCATGAAAATCCTATTGCACCTAATCTACTGAAGAATTTATTGGATTTAAAGACTTTTAAATTGCTTTTATACATGCAAAATAGTTATTATTTGGGTAAGGAATTAACTGTAAAAAAATTTAAAAAAATAATTGACCGGTTAGGTTCATGCTCTTGATATCTTTCCTTTTTATGGTTTTTCAGTGGGACAAAAAAGATTGGTATGGGCCAGAAAAGCATCCAGCGAGGGCCCCCAGGACTCCTGCCTCATGGGCCCCATAGCGCATTCTACTGTCGTTGTAAGCTAAGATTATTCCGCTGTTTGGTTCCACCATATGCAGCAGCGGCACTGGATGAGCGCTGTCTGGTCCTGATGAGCAGGTCTAAGAGGGATTAGTGGGCTGTTGTGGTGGATTGGCAAGAACAGTGGGAGGCTGTCCACACACAGCTGTGTGTTTGTGTGTTTCATAATGCTCTAGCCTCTGGTTGGTCTCTCTGGCTTTGGCTCCAATACCTTTCCCTCCCTCTAACCTTACAGCTCAGGGAGCTTGTGGACTGCAAGCAGCGGGAACTCCTGAATATCTGGAGCGACATGAAAGCTTTCAAAGAAACATGATTCCTCCTGATGAATTGTGGGAGGAAAGTGCTTAGACAGACATTATCATCTGAAAGTGTAGCCCTTTTTTGCAGTGGCCACACTCCTTAAGATTTATACAGATTTGCAAATATCTCAAGGATTTGACATGAAAAAGATCTGGAAAGAAATATCATGACAAAAGTTACGTGCCACGTGTTACGTGTTAAGGCAGCACTTGGCCAATCCTCTCATACAGAAAAAAAATTGTATTGACTACACCTATATATACAACTTGTATCCTTTTTGGCACAGACAATTGTTTCTGTGCTGGTCAAGACGAGTTGTGTTTCTTCCCTTTCAGTAACTGTGGTCACATTTCATGTACCCAGCAGCAACTGTTAGCTGGTGACAGTCTCTATTTACAGAAAACAATCCCCATGGACAAAGAGTTGGTGGAAAGTATCAGATGATAAATGTCACATGGAAAAAAAAGTGTGATTTAAAACCCAAGCTTTGCTTGGGTTGGAAACAAGAATATTCCAAATCAGTCACATCATTGTGGAAAAGTTGTTAAAAAGCACTGGTGTCATTTTTGGAGATAGCAACTGTGCTCTCACAGTTGTGGTATGTGAAAATGAACTGTTTTTGATGTTATGGTGGATGGATTTTCTCAAAGGTTTAACTTGACCTAACCAAGCCAAAAAATAGGGGGAAAAAAATAAATGTTTTTTTTGACCGCACCAAAAAAACAACATAAAAACTATAAAAAACAACAGCAAATTAAAATCTTGTCAAAGCTGTCTCATCTAATTTCTTTCGTGATCCAGAGTTGTGAGTTTTACCTGAATTGTTCTCTTCAAACACTTTTCCTCAAAGACTTTGCTGTCCTTTTAAACCTTTTCTAGAAGGCCTTGGTCTGCACTCAACATTGCTAACAATTCTTTGGCTTCAGCCTCTCTGTCCTCTCACTCTGTGTGTGCGTGTTTGATGTCGTGGTTTGGCTGTCCTCTAAAGTGTTCATTTCAAAGTGGTTACTTTGGGCCTCAATTTGACTCACTGGCTGTCTGCCTACACCCTGTGGTCTACCATCCACTACAACAGCTGCCTGTGTGTGCATGTGTGTGTGCATATGTGTGTGTCTGTGCATGTTTGTATGTGTCTCAGAACAGTATATTTTCATGTGTACCACCACTGTAAATCCCATAATAAACTCACCCTACTATGTTATATGTTCTATATGCAGACTAGACTTGTTTAGTCTGGAAATGCAGGTGAACCACAGAGAAGATCCTCTGGCTGCTAAAAACCAAAAAACAATCTCTGGTCTGCTGATGTTTTCAACGACTCATCATTCCTTTGTATAGATTTATTACAGTCATCTCATAAACCTGTTAATAAAGGCATGAGGTGTGCACATTACCTTTGACCTTTGAATAAAAAGGATCATGTTTGATCACAAAAGATTCTGTACATACTTCTCATTGAAGTGCATTATGTTAAGCGTTTTCCACTCAAATTAAGTAAATTTTGCATCACATCCTTGATGCTATCCAGGAACAGATAAGCCTTTATAAAAGTGACTTCTTTAAAATTCAAAATAGCTGCAACAGGAAGGCCTTAAAGTATGAGAAAATGATTAAGGGGGTGACCAGATTTACGCTCAGTCTTTCTGGTTTTTGTATTACTCAATTAGAACACTTCAGCTTTAGTGGAAATGTGGTAAATGTTATTGACATTACTCGTTGGATCCAGTGCTTTGCTGAGGAAATCCTGGTTGTGATTGGAAACAGACACATCACCTTTCCTGGATAACAGGAGGAAAACCTGCCCCCAATCCCATGACAGAATGTGAGCTGCTATGTTGGTCCACGGATCTAAATGTTGCGGTTTCAAAATAATGATCCAGAAAGTGCGTCATGGAAAAGATTCTCAACAAAATACACAGTGAAAAACATTTGTTGGTTATTATTGACTTTGTAGCAGCAAAACATGATGTATTTCACCGTTTAGAGAGTATTTTCAGTTTATTTCAGCAACTGAATGTGACTGTGTCTAAGTTACAGCTGGTATCTTCCATGTCTTCATTTTTTGAGTCACATCAACTATGGAATACGCAGAACGCTGTGTATTTACTGCCATTACAAGATACATGCTCTGTCTAAAAAACGTTGTGTAGGGAGTTATTGCACCTCAGTGGCGCTACAACAGGAAGGCCAGAGGTGTGGATACACACATACCTTATGCAGAGCAAGGAGGGGGATTGTGGAATGTGGTTTATGTTTTCAACTGTCTTTTATTTTTTGACTTTCCTCTCACTCATGATTCCTTATTTTTTGTACTGTGCTCCCGCCTTTGAATGGTTAGGGTTAGGCGTTCAGGGCTTGAGTCATATAATTAAAAAAATAAACCTACTGTTAAATCTCTTCTTTTTTTAATGCATCACATTCAGTCATTTTTATGTTTCAAGTAAAGCAAAGACATGAGCTGCCCATCTCTTCCTATTGCTGGGTAGTTCTAGTTTTTTTTCAGAAGGTAGAAGATATGTGACAATGTGTACATACTGATGGCCTCTTTTTGGGGCAACTAAAAAAGGGCAAAGTACTCATTTTATGTCACACTGTCACACTATAGCATACTGTTTTAAAAAAACATAAGAATTAAGTGCATATCCATCTCTTCAGGCAGCACTAAACCATTGTGCACCATTAATTAGATAGATAGATAGATAGATAGATAGATAGATAGATAGATAGATAGATAGATAGATAGATAGATAGATAGATAGATAGATAGATAGATAGATAGCATATTTTCCATCCATCCATTTTCTATACCGCTGAATCCGTTGGTCGGGTCGCGGGGGGGCTGGAGCCTATCCCAGCGGTCAATGGGTGAGAGGCGGGGTACACCCTGGACAGGCCGCCCGTCCATCACAGGGCCACACAGAGACAAACGAGACAAACAACCAGACACGCTCACACTCACTCCTAAGGACAATTTTAGAGACAGATAGCATATTTTATGTTTTCAAAACATACCATGATGTTAGTGGTAGTTCTATTGAAAACATTCAGCAGAAATACTCCCTGAGGCATAAAAAGCATTTGAAAGTAATATAAGAACATTTGAGAACATTATAATGAAACATGAAATCGATCCAAACTAAAAACACAAAGACCCCAAATGATAAAACAATATTTCATACCAATCTATTCTCATTTCCAGAAAATTAAATACGGCTGCCCTTTGTTTACCGTTTGGCACAATTTTGTGAGGTTCTATTAAAATTTATGAGACATGCTTTGGTCAAAATATCCTTTTACTTGAGCACACCAGCTATCCTCTCACCCCTATTGAAAAAACATCCCAGCATGAGTTGGGGTGGGGAATGGAGAAGTGAGCGGCCCCTCACTCCAGCTCATGCTCTGCACCCCTCTTCCTGGGGGTGCACTCCTTCTTAATGTGGCAACTGCTGAGCAAAACTGGGGAGATAGAAAGTTTGCTGATCAGAACACAACTGTCTCTGACAGAACCATGCAACCATATCTGCAGTGTTGTGCCAGTTCACAGCTTTTCTGAACTAGTTCAAGTTCAGTTCATACATGCTCAAAGTGAACAGTTCACGTTCAAAGTTCACAATTTTAATTCTGAACTAGTTCAAAGTTCAGTTCATTTTACTTTTTTCGTGAGATATTCAAATAAATACTTTTTTTCACACTACGAGCTAGAAATCACTATACGTTCTTTGAAACTGCTCATTGTAGACATTTGATGAACGAGGGTTTTTCAACTTTGCTTAGAGGTTGTAAATCTTCCACAATGTAGTCGATAATCAGTTTATCTACCTGCTCCTGTGAGACCACCACGGACCTCTTGAAGGCTGCTTGGCAGTGTCATTTGCGTTTGGGGTTGGCAGGGGGTCTTTTTTCCCTTTCCTCCCTTATGACCCTCGAGGGCGTGCATATATGCATTCACACTGGATGGATGTTTTAACTCAATGTGCCGTTTCGAATTCGAGAAGGACGTTGTTGATGTCCTAACTTGTTTTTGCTGCGCAGGTGGACATATCTTACACAGAAAGGTAAGATTTTTGCAGTCGGGGTCTTGGTTTGCAAGAGTGTAAAATTGTTTTAAATGTTCATAAGGAGCATCGGTGTCTGTCTCCGTGCCATCACTTCCACTAGCCATTTTTTTTTAAATTGCAGCGCTTTCTCTCACTCTCGTCATTGGTCTGTCTCTCTCTCTCTCTCTCTCTCTCTCTCTCTCTCCACCAGCCCTCCGCGCTCTCGTCGTTGCCTGCTACGCGGCGTTGCTATGCCTACCCCGCTCTGCTGCAATTCATCACGGGTAACTTTGTGCGGAAGCCAGTATGTTATTCAACTATTCTCAGCCGGACACTACGTTGCCCGCAATGCATTGCGCACACAATGTCAAAACCATTTCTGTCTGGTGATACATGATTTAAGGCGCTAGCATGGTTGACGCGTCTGTCACGGCGGTGGCGGACCGTGACGTCAAAATGACGTTTCAGGCATGGCGCTTCCCTTGAAAAGACGGCACAGCGCGTTGTCGTGCACCAGTCGATTTTTGTAACTTTTTGTAACGAAAAACCGGATGGACCGTTGTGACACCAGGCTCAGTGAGGAGGTGCGTTTGTACAGGCAGCTGTACGAAACTGCAGTGAAACAGCACAGGGAGCACGTAAACTCCCAAAACTGGTGGACAGAGATGGGCAGAACTTTGGGGAAAGAGGGAGAGTTCTGTAAGAATGTGTGGAAGAAGCTCTGGGACAGATTCGTGAAGGCAAAGAAGAGGGCAGAGACTCTGTTGATGCCGGGGGCTTCAAACCTTCACCTCTATTAACTGAATTAAAAAATTAAAATGATCCGAATACTGCAGCAGTATCATTAATTACAGTATTCCTGCTCTTGACAGCGGCATTGTTTTCTTCTCCACTTTCGTGGTTGTAGAGTAGCGGTAACCTTCACGTAGCAGCGCCACCTCTGTGACGGAGAAAATTGCAACTACTGGCGCATCGACTTGCGCCACTATATATTGCGGGCACGAAATCGTGACGTCATCAACACCGCTCGCGCTAGCAGACGCGGCAACCATGCTAGAGCCTTTAAGCGGCACCAGCGAGAATACAGGAGGGAGGAACTTTCTCTCGTTACGTTTCAAAAGAGAAAACAGATGTCACTCAGTTTTCAATGGAAAACAAATTCCAACGTTCATGACACATAATGTGAACTAATTCACGTTCAAGTTCTTTATTAAAAAATGTGTTGCGTTCAGTTCAACGTTCACGAAAAAAAGAGCGTGTTCAATGAACGCGTTCTTTTGAACTGATTCACGCACTGCTATCCTCAAGTCAAAATTCAGGGTCTCCATATAAAAAAGACAACCTGAGAGCAAGCAATGAAACAATATGGCATTCAGATAAACTGACGTTGGGGTCAAAGAGGAAGGAGACAAATTCTGCTGAAATCTGACTGGCTCAGTCAACTTAGGAGCGGAGTCTGACTGTGGCTGAAACCTGATTGGCTCTAAACAAAAGTTAGAAGAAATGATAATGACTATCTAGATATCACAATGCAGTAAAATTAAACAAAATAAGAACAATCAGAAGGATAGAAATAAGAGGCTTCCTGCCTGGAAGAAAATATGCATACTCCTGTGAGGGGAAATCTGTATCTGAAGTGGCACACAAAACTAAAAAACAAAAAAATTCTGAAGCGGCACACAAAACTCTTCTTATCTCACACACTTGCATCCAAAACTTGTTTTTTTTATGACATGCCCTGAGACTGTACAGTCACGGTCAAAATTCTTGGCACACCCAAATTTCAAGTGTTTCTTCAGAAATAGATGTAAACATTTCCCAGTTTTGTGTCATCAGAATAGTCTACTTATAGGGCCAAGTTTGTTAAAATAAGGAAAAAAAGTACCTGAGAAAACACGAGAAAAGAAACCTGGATTTAAAAATGTCTACATCTGGTGAAAGTTTAATCTGGCAAATCAGTTATAAAAAGAAACAAGTCTGCACTGTACCAAAGTTGCAGATAACTGGGTCGCACAGTAAAAAAACATTAAAAAGTGGTTCTGCGTTCATGACTCTAATGTAAGTAGTCAGCCATGAATAATTCCCTGACCCTTCCTCTTTCTGGCCAGCTTCTGCCACCCAAATAATAGAATAGAATAGAATAGAATAGAATAGAATAGAATAGAATAGAATAGAATAGAGAAATACTTTATTTATCCCTCAATGGGGGAAATTCAAATTTGTCAAGTAGCTCAACATTTTTTTAAATATTTACAATGATTGTATTAACAACAATAAAACAACAATAATAATACTACTACTAACTAAATAATAATAAATGACTAAATGACAAAATAAACAAATAAATAAAAAAATAATAAAAAAAAATTTAAAAATAAAATTAAAAAATAAGAGTAATTATAATATTACTATATATAACTTTCTACTATTAATATATATCTTTATCACTGTTATTGTTTTACTGTTACTGTTGTTTATTATTGTTTATCATTGGAGTCTTGTGTGTGGGAGGGGCATGTTAGTGGTGGGCGGGGCATGATTGTAACTTCAAAGAACTTATTGTGGGTGGAGCTTGATGACGGAATGTTCCTTTGATGATGTCACTCCAGAATTTCAGGGTATATGTAATACCCTGGACCAAACAGGACCAGAATTTATCGACTTCAGCCGAGTGCAGACAAGTACGATCAATTTGAGAATTACCGTCAGAGAAATACAGTCTATGACAGTGAACGACAAGTCTTAAAAAGACACTTAACAAAACCTTAAAGGAAACCGCTTTACAACAAGCAGCAACAAGTTTCCATCAAAAGCTAAAATTGAACAAACCTTACTCAACTGTTATTGCAATGTCACTGCAAAACAGCTGGGGACGTGTGAACATCCCTACCCAGGGTGTTCAAAACATTGTTAGGCAGCTCAATGACACCAAAAGAGCCAATGAAGCCTTAGAGCACCAAAATAAAAACCTCCGAGAATTCATCGGTGGTTTGAGGAGTCACATCGAGGACCTGAAGGCTGACAAGAAACAGCTCAATCAGACCATCGAATACAAAGCCCAGACCGAAAAACAACTCGTATTCGAAGTCTACATGCTCAGGGACGGCATGAAAATCATGGAAGAGGAAAGAAAGTACTTTCAGGAAGAAAAGACCAAGATGGAGATGATAAAGAGGAAGATGTGGGACACAGAGAAAAGGCTGGATGAAGAAAGAATGAAAATGCACCTTGATTTTCAGAAGGCGAGAAAAGAAATGCTGGATGAAACCAGAAGAGTGAAAGAGACCATCGCTGAGGTGGAAAAAGAAAGAGAAGATCTGGCAACACAGAGGAAAGATTTAGAAGAAGCTTGGAGGGAACTAAAAGATGAGAAGAAGAAGATGGAGGAGGAAAAAAGACAACACAGGCAGGATTTGCAAAGGCTAGAAGAAGCCACCTTAAAGTCGAGGAAAGAGAGTGAAATCCTGGAAGAGCTAGAGAGAGAGATGAAACGTCAGAAGCATAATCTGGACGCAGAAAAGAAGGATTTAGAGGAGGAGAAAGCAAAAGTGGAGGAGGAAAAAAGAGAAGTAGAGGAAGAGAAGAAGAGCTTTGAACAAGAGAAGACACAACTGCAGAAAGACAGAAAAGATCTGGAGCTGGAAATACAGCAGCTGGAAGAGGACAAAAGAGAGTTTGAGGAAAAGACAAAGGAAATGGAGGATGTTCTTCATCCATCAATTGGCACTTTTCAAGAAGACCAATTTGAAGCATATGAAGATCAAACATCGCTCCATCCCTCCACTGACGCTTCATGCACATATTTTCAGCCATTTGACTATCCTGATTATATTGAACATGATGCTTATTCATCCCTGCAACTCTCCTCTGACCCTACCGACTTCTATGAGCCCGAACCCCTCGGATATTCAGTACCGTCCCTACACCTGCCTGAAGATCCCTCAACTTTGGGAATCTATACTTCACCAGCAATTGATTATTGCTCAGACTTTTATATGCATGGGACCTATTCTCCCTTTTATCCATCTGAGGAACTTTCTCCTTTCTTTGTATGCATGAATCCACCCATGCATACACCATATTATGTATAGATTACTATACATAACTTTATATTTCGATTATCTATATATATTATCATTATTTTTAAACTATTAATTGAATTATTTTTGTAATATTTATATTCATATGTATTATTATTTTTATATTCATTATTATATTATATTTTTATATAAATTATTTTTATATTTATAATCATGTTTATTATTATATTATATTTTTATATAAATTATTTTTATATTTATAATCATATTTATTATTATATTATATTTTTATATAAATTATTTTTATATTTATAATCATGTTTATTATTATATTATATTTTTATATAAATTATTTTTATACAAAAATTTAAAAAACAAAATGATTCTAAACATAAATAAATATTAAGAATCATATTTCTGCTTATGTCTCTTTTTCTGATATCAAAATGTCGAGTGCTACACTCTGGTTGCTCAATGTTGTTGTAATGGGTCTACACTGTTTCAATATGGAATGGATCCCTTTATGTAGAATATATACATTTTAAGCCAGTAACAATTAGAAATATAGGTATACATATTCCAGGCACAAGCAAAAAATCTTAAAAAACCTTTAAAAGTTTTGGGGAAAAAACAATAAGCGTACATTTACAGGAGATATCACAGCTAATCAGCAACATGACTGTGTTTAAATCAACATTATACACAACGCACATTGCATACATGTAGAGTGTTTTTTGGATATGCCTTGTGTGTAGCAGAGAACAAGAAGAAGCTCCTGAAGACCATCCTTTTACCTTAAAGGCCTTCAACAAGACGTAGGTCAATGGTTTGTTTTTGTATGTTCGTATGTTGGCTAAAGAGACACTGTTGGGCTGAATGCTTTACAATTGACTGCAAGTGATTCGAGTTTACATTATACTTTGTGTTTAATTAAGTCACTTGCTATCAAAAACTGAGCCGCTGGTGTGCAGCTTAATACAATAAACACAGCATGAAGCTTTACCTCCAGTCATACCAACAACACTCAAGCTCTCTCTTGATATATCGATTAAGTTACTTTATTGATACTGCAAGGGAAATTGTTTAACAATCTAGTTGGTACCAGCTAGGAATTATTTCTCATTAACACTGACGGACCAAGCAAGAGATGTACACAGTACAACTCATGGTGGCACATACCTAGCATATATTATCTAAACATTTTGCATATATTAACACGTAGAATAATTGTACTTGGACACATCTTTTTTTTAAATCATGCCAATAAACTACATATACTATAATCCACCAAGAGCAGTACATGGCATTCAACGAAGCTTATGAGCACGAGGAAAAAGGGAACCTTGTGATACACCTTAATTTAAAAAAGTAATCTTGTAACGACAATACTAACAAATACAAACAGTACAGCAACAACTCCAAGACTACTTTTGGTAGTGACTTCAGACATCAAATATGTGCTCTCAAGAACAGAATAAAGAATATTTCATAATATGTCCCCTTTAAAGCCCCTGGCTTCCACAAAACTGTTGTAGCAATGTAGATGCTGACAGCAAATGCAGCTATGTCACTCCAGAGTGCTTACTTATGACCTGATGGGAGGAGAGAGAAAGTCACAGGAATAACAAATGTGAGGATGAACTTTGATAAAGTCTCTGGAAAAGAAATATTCCACTCCCTTATTTTCATTAATTTGCTGTTCCAGTCTCAGTTTCTATTTCATAGTGTCTTTGTGATTCTGTGTTGATTTCTTACACCAGGGGTCCTGACAAAAGAGCAGAAAATAACACCATTGAAGTGAGATCCTTTTTGTCTGGACAAACAAATGGCCACTAAATAAAGAGCAATCTGATGCATTGGTCTGATTGTGAACCACTCTCCCTCCAGCATCCTGCCAGCTGTTTCCTGTCCAAATATAAAGCTCAACAGCCTACTCTCATGGGATTGATTACATAAAATCATGGATTTGAGAGATCAAGAAATTCCTGCAGGAGTTAATTAGATACTTCACACTGCACTTGCACATCCAGACTGTGAACATGAAACAGCAATAGTGTTTAAAGTTGATAGGGTAGGGTAGATGCAAAACATTTCTCGAAGAAGTGAACCTACGACACAGGGGCAGTGCAGGGACTGATTTGAATAGAGAAAGGAAGTGAACAGTGTCGGGATCTCTTTGAATATGGAACAAAGAGCCCATGGACCTCTGTGTTTATGACCCTTGATCTATGCATGGAGTTTGTCTCTGCTGCTGGGCTGTGTGAGTCTCTGGCTGTGAATCAGGCCAGCCTGGAGAATTGAATTGGTGGGGATGTTTGTACAAGTGAAGGGAAGACAGCAGGGGAGGAAATGCTAATGATCTTTATGGGCAATAAACAGGACATATATCTTCAGGTTGATAGATGCACATAACCTTTGGCATGATTTAGTTACACTAAGTGAGTGTCTTAGGAGGGTTGACATCAAAAGGCCTTTTTCTAGACAAGCGGAGATGAGAAATCACAGAGATTCAAAGGCTCTGTATCAGAATTGAAGAGCACCAACTGTCTGCTCTTAATTTATTCCTTAGTTTCCAAAGCCACAACGTTCCTGTATCACATTCAGTCTGAAAATTCTTTTCTCAACATATTTTCAGACCCCTGAATAACTTAATAACATTTACATGTCTCACTCAAAATACATCCAAGTGCCTGGGCGCTCTGCTATCTCCTAGCTATTGACCTCTGTATTTATGTGTAGCCAAACATTTGAAGCGTGATGAAAGGTGAGCATTTTTTAAGGAGAGGGAAAGTTGGCAGGAGCCTTCATGGTGGATATGCATACCTACTGGTGCAGGTCTTAATGGGGCAGAACAACCCCACCTCTTTGCTTTTTCTCCCTCAACTCACATAAAACTTTTTTTTTTTCCTACCACAACCAGGCCTGATGAGATTTCCTTATCTGATAAAACTGCAACAGAGACTCATTGATGGTGGAGCAAAAATATTTAAGCAAGCATTCATTTACTAACATTCACAGAGTTATTGAGGATTGATTCCATGTAAATGTCTTCTCGGTAAAGATGAAACTTCTTCGCTTCCTGGACCTTACGCACCCAAAAACATACTTCATGTTTTGTACATGTTAAACAAACAAGATCTGACATGTGGTCACCAAGACTTAAACCTACTGATAGACAGATCTTATTTCCTTAGACAGGAACTTGCTAGTTACTTCCTCCTGTTTTCCATCTTTGTGCCAGGCTGATATTTGGCTTTATATTCACCATGAAGAACATCATCCATCTGGTCTTCTAACAACAGTTTTTGTTAAAATGCTGACATTTGTTGATTTCAGAGGTTCACTGTGGGATATTCTTTATTGTTCAATATATTAGGTCCACTTGTATTGTACTAAAAAAAAAGTCTCAATGACTTCTTGTTGTGGTTACGGCTCATGTTGTAGCTTTACCACGAGATCAGGCAAAAACCACAGTTTCTAAGAGATTTATCTGTCTACACTCTTGCGGTGTACCAAATAGCAGGCATGGGGAAATCTAACATCGCCCAGCCATTTGTTTGAAAATAATGCCACAGAGTAAGAACACATGTTTCACAGTCCCATAAGGTATATGTATATTATTAGGTATAAGGATTTCAAGTAGGGAAGAACACACTGTGAAATACATAATACATGGAGGGGACCTCAAATGTGTTAGCAGACAAACATGTGACTCCATACAGTCTCTAGCATATTTGTTTGTTATTATCCTACATCAAGACATCATTGTTTTGGGTTTTTTCAAGAAAAAAAAAATTGGTTGCTTGTATGTTGTGAATAGTTCATTTGTGTTAGGAGAGAGCAGCTTCTAATTCTGGATTTATGTCTTTGTCCATGATTTAAATCATACGTAGAATTCCGAAGCCACCAATGATAGAGAGTACATTTTTACATAACCAGCTTCAAATGCTGGTAATCCACTTTACCGATCCTACAAAGTTCAAAGAGTGCTCTCTGGGCTTACCAGTGGCAGCTGCTGACTTTTAAAACAGGAGAAGCCCATATTACGCGTTCAGGGTTGGCTCGTGCCATCCCAAAGCAGAAGATAGCAAAGTTAAAAAGAATTAGTTATAACATAGCTGTGTCTAGTATGACAAGTATGCCCAGCAAATACACAGAAAGAAGGTATAGACTTTGAAAATTCACACAGCAAGATCAAGTATGATCGAATCTAAGGCCTGTAAATGGCTGGATCTGTGGCTGGATCAGAATCTGGATCAGAATCTGTGGGGCATTTTTCCCTGTCATAATGAATACTTAGAGTTTGATGGTGGTGGTAAGTATTCTTAAAAAAGGTAACATTTGTGAATGGGAAGCATGAATTCTGGAAAGAAACAACTAAAAGTATGAGGGAAACTCCGACAGCACTTTCACAGACAACCAGTCTCTTTCGTATACGCTTTGGGACTGCAGTTCCAGCGTGCTTCTCCCCGCTTAAAAATTCAGCTGCCACAACATCTCTCATGATGGACAAACACTAACTCCAATCATCACGACACAGCCCCTCATATTGACACGCCCACGTCTAATCTACCCCCAGAGACGCCGAGCAGCCTCGGAAGTGATGAGTTTTTGTCGATTTAGCCAATGATCACCTAGAATTGGAGAAAAAAACTTGACTCTCCCGCCCCCTCCTGAAGCCGGGCAGCCCTCGGCTCGGAAGCCTGGCTGTTAGTGGCGGCTTCATAACATGATTTCCTCAGTGAACGGCGGCGATTTCAGAACAAATCACTTCATTAAGCTACAGGACAACATGTTGTAGTTATGAAAGTAAATGCAGTATTGGGCATATCTTGTGTTTTGTGAATAACTGTTTTATAGTCAATTTAACATTGAAGATGTAGCAATTTCGACAGAGAATGGGAGAGGCTGTCCGGCTTCCCGTGTTGTCTCTGAATAGCCGAGGCTGGAAACTACATATGTACGGCATCTACTGATCTTGCTCTGATGTAAATCATACGCACAACTGCACATGAAATTTCTAAGCGATGAAAAAAGCTGAAAGACTGCATGTCAGTAAACAACGAACATGGACGTTTTAACATCTGCCAGTGCTTTGTTATACAGTAGAGATGAAGATATCCAGAAATACAGATATTTAAGGACACAAAAGCATTTTCCAAAAAATGTTTGTGAAGCTTTTACCAAAACTGCTCATGAAAGAGAGAAGTGTGTTACATAAAACAGAAGGATTTGGGTGTGCAAACATGAACAGAAACACTCTTGGAGTATTCATTAGAGACTAGGTGGGTTCATAAAAGGGTCCAGAAAGAGTTATCATTAGCTTATTTACAAAGTACACAATGTGCTCTGACTCACATGAGAACAAAGAGGAAGGAAAAGAAATATAAGCCTCTCTGGCATAGTTAGACGTCCTATTAAAACATCATCTTAGTGAAAGGGAAATCTTAAGTTACCATGAGTCAAGCCACATTTATGGAGGTCTGGACAATGTTAGACACCATTACTGTCAGGCTCCTCTTTGTGAATATGCCATGATTCTGTCTTAGTGCAACAATACTTCTATTTAATCTCAGTGTTCTGGTATTCTGATCATTATGATAATATAAGATTTGAACTGTACCTTGAAGCTGAATCATGGACCTTATCACTCTGTTGTGGCTTTACCAAAGTCTCAGAGGTCTTGATTGTTTTAATGAATTAGTGGCAGGAGCTGTTTCACAATCCAAAGTGACTGGACTGAGCCATTTGAAAGGATCTATTCTCAGGGTTCGTGAAATTACAACCCAGTTATCAGTGTAACATGTTGCTGTTGCATGTTTTTGTAAACCACAGATCATTATGTAAGATCTGTATAAGTATAAGATCTGCCGTCTCAACCTTTGGGATAGGCATAAGGAGTGCCAAGCTGCATCAGTCACAACAATATTTGATGGGGAGATCATTTTCCTTTTTATAGTTCTGGCCTTTTTGATTTTGTTTAGGCATAGAAACCGGTTTGGTTTGTGCACCATCACCACCAGGTCATCTTTTTCTCTTCAGAAATGTTGAGATTATACATATCTGTGGTTTGCAAAAACAAAAAAAATGCCATTTGGGCTGGAATTTATAAAATGACTAATATCTAGTTAATCACCAGAAATGTGACCTTGAAACACTGACAATATGTGTATGTTACACTGAGACATGTGCTTTCAAAGATGACTCACTAAAGATATCATTCAAAATTCAAGGATATATACTTCCCAAGGATTAGTTGAGCACATTGACAACTAAGGAGTAGTTCCTGGGAGTTACTATGCACAGGAAAGGCATAACCAAGTGCATGCCCTCCCATAGAATTAATGACTCACCATCATCTTTGCTGTTGAGAGAAATGAGACTGCCTCCCAAAATGTGCCCATGCAGCATGTGCTCATGCAGGCAGATATGGCCAATAATAGCCTTCTAAGGACATGCAATCTCTAATGGTCTTGAGATCAGTTGCATTTGAAGGGAAAAATGGCGTCCATGATGGTACAGTCAGGTTGTGAAACCAATGATGATTTGTACCCAGTGACCAGCACCTCAATCTTCGGTGTGCTATACATTTCAATTCAACTGTCTACATTGTGTTTTGGTAAAATGTGTGATTGTGCTATTGACAGAACATGTGTTGGTGTTCATCTCAGCTCACACAAGGGCTCATAGTTGGCAGCACAACGCTTAGTTTTGGTGACTGAATGACTGTCCGCTCTAATTAATTTCCCCTCTGTCGCTTGGAGGAGTGTAACTATACAGGACTCCATTATGAACTGTATTAAAGCATATGAAGAAATACATAATATGTAATATAATATTGGAAGACTTCTTAAAAGAAATTTAGCAAGCCTGTTTATCAAAATGTTGAACTTTTCTCATGAATAGATCAAATGTAGATATTGAATGTAAATCAGTAAATTGGTAAATCAAACACAGCACAATGGATTCTGGGATACTGTGAAGGGTAAAGTTCTTCTCACTTTTCACCCTTGGTGAAAGGAAGGCTGCATTTCCTGATAGGATCTTATCCTTTGAAACAGGAGATTAAATGGATTTAGTTCACTAGCAACCCTATATCTAAGAAAATGTGGACAACTTTCACGCCTAACCTCGGTTAAAGTTAGAGATTGTGGGTCTGATGTTGTGTCTAAAGTCACTGACTTTTCCGGTTTCAAACTAGACCAAGATATATTCATAACTACTGATGAAAGCTTCCATCAAAAATAGTTCAGAAGTTTATTTATTGCTTCCTTAAAGGTTTTGGAATATAGAACATTTGTGTCAGTAGAATTACTGAAGACTGAGACAGCTGTGGAAAAGCTATTTTTAATGCAATTTGAAATTTTAGACAAGACTCACAGGAGGAAACAAAGACATGTGGCACTGCTTCAGAACTGCTTAATAAGCATACCCTGTCAGTCTTGATCATAATCATAGCCTCCATGTAGGCAACGGATAGATATCTGAAATGCAGTCAGAACTGAAGGGCGAATTATTTCACCACCGTTCAGATTTTGTCTAAACAAAAAAAAAATTGGAAACTGCATCTGGAAACTGCATGTGGACTCCAGCAATGTCAATTGTCTGTGAGGATATTCATCCGTTTGACTTATTTTGGGTTAAAGAAGTACTTCCAGAACAAAAGCAGTGGTAAACTTTGTTGGCTTTGATGTAAGAATATGTCTGAAAACTTTATTAACTGGTCAGACATGCAAAAATACATTTATTGTGCTGGTTTTGAGGGGTGCTGTCAGAATGGTGCTGAGTGCCTCCCTTTCTGTGTACGACTACACTGTGGGTCTTTCAGCCGCCCCTCTCTGGGCCCCTTCCCCTCCAAAGTCCTCCTACTCACTATTGTTCTTGTGTTTGGTGCTGCATTTGAGGCCTTCTCTTATCATGTGTGCAGGCTTAATCTAACCTATTTACTGTATAAACCTCCCAAGGACCACCCCCTCTAACTGCCTACTGACTTACTCCAAAAGAAAAAAAAAAGCTATTTCAAATGCAACTACTAACAACCACAGTTATGAGAATGAAAAAAGATGATAGGGTTCCATGTATAAGACATGTCTGTCTCTTGCTTTCATATCATCACCATCCTTTCTTGACTCCCAGGACATTCCCAAGCTTCGCTTGCCAGCAGTCGTATTTATTGTCCCTTCTGATGCATTGTGGGAGGTTTGTGTGGACGTCGGGCTGAGGTGGCTGCCCATGTCTGGAAGTTTAGTTTTATTGGAGGTCTGCATTTACCGCACAGGATTTTTCTGAAGACATGCAGAGTTAAACAGATGGCAGAGTGTTGGACATATCTCTATCCCACACAGAGTTTGAAACAATGGAGCATTATCTATTTCTCTCACATTCTTTGGGTGCATATTATGTATGCATTTAAGGTGGTAGAAAGGGGATTTGTGCCAGCACAGAGAGGTTGTAAGAGGTGGGACTCTTTGTCTGTCGTCAACACATAGAAGAGCTCAGGTGGGATTATTTAACCACACACAATGTAGCAAACAAAAAAATGCCTCTGCCCCGTGCAGACACACAAAGACAGATTACTTGCAAGAGTATCATCACCACAGAGTTCAACTTCAAGAAACTCCTGTTTTTATCTGGGTTACATCTTGAACTTGTGTAATTCTGATGCACAGGGGAGACAGATTTCAAGCCTTACCTGCATGTATAACAAAGCCTGAATAAATGCACAGGCTTCCCTGTTGTTATAATCAGATAAGAGTAAGTTGGGCTTCTCTGAGCATTCCCCTGCTGCAACATACAAGGCAGCTTTTGTCTCGATTCCATATCTGTGGCCCCTATTTCCATAGCGGTGGAGGATGAACAATGTTTATAAGATGTAGAAGGCTTTATTTGCTTCTACGTAACTAGATCACAAAGTACAATGATGGGATTAAAGCCTACATCTACTGTACAAAATGAGCCACCCAGCTGTAGTATGTGGCATTGCATAAAGGGCATAGAGATTGCAGGGAGTCAGTGACTTTTCTGCATTAAAGAAACACACCAACATTTTTCATTCAGCTTCATTTGCCTTACGTGCACCTGAGAAACTGCATTAGGCAATTCTGTGGGAGCCATAAGGGTTAAATTTCACTTTTTTACTGGGACTCAGAGAAAAATGGTATCATTATATTTGGAGCCCTCTGGGGTGTTTTTGAATTTCTACACCTGGTTGCATTGAATCCAAAGGAAGTACGCTGCACAAGTAAAACCTCTCGCAGAAGCAAGATGATTTATATCATTGTGGTAGAAGGAAAGTCATCCAAAACTTTTAGCCTCTTTCAACACACACACTCACACACATGTGTATAAACATGTATATATGTATGGACATCTTATACTGTATGTGAAATGTCCTCAGTGTCAGTAAATTACTCCATCCACTTGTGAGTGAAAACAGGAAACCCAACCATGTCTTATTTGGACAAGTGCTCCTATACCAATCTGAATATAATGCAAATCATAAAAAAACCCAGTGAGATTTGAGATAAAAACAGAGAGATATACTTTATGCTGGACAGACAGACGGCATAGTTTTACAGCAGGGGTTCTTCCTGAGATGCCACAAACCCACCACTTCACCCTCCTCCCTCCAAGAGCAGTGCACTTTCGGGCAAACTGCAGGATTTTACTGTTGTGTAACAACTAAAGGGTGCTTCCAGGATTTGAGTGAAAGGAAAGCTGTGTGTGTATGCACCTGTCTGGCTGGACTGATATGTGAGTGTGTGGGTAGGTGAATGCCCTTGGGCTGATAAAGTACAGTCAGTCTGCTCATGCTTGATTATCTATGAGGTGTTTTCCATGGAGGTTTGGAAACACACATTCTTCACTGGACATTGCATTGCGTGTTTACACTGGAGCAAAGCGGTGCAGTCTGAGAGTTAAATGTTACAATAGGAAAAAACAAACCAAGATTTGACATATCTTGCCACAGCTTTTAGGCTATCATCATGACACACAAAGCAGTTACATAAAAAGTAGTGGAAACCCCATTCGATGAAGAACTCAATTCCCTATATCTAACATTTTTTTGGATGGAGTGTCGGATAAATAAGAGTACATCCAAATAACCATTCTTTAAGGATCATTTCTGAGAACTCCGCTACATACGAGGAATCAGCCATGTTGTTTGTGCAATCCAGTCAAGAGTATAGGGTGAGACAGTGGTGGTATTGCCAAATAGAAGGCATCTGGATTGAGTTACTCCCTGCAGGGGTCTGGTCCTCAGCAGATGGTGCTCGCCGAACAAGCAACACTGATTAAAACCAGAGAGGCGGCCCTCTCATTTATGTACATTTATTTAATGTATGCTTGTCAAACGGCCAGTTTTAAGAACGTGTTCTTAATGTTTCAGTGTGGCTCTGCGATTAGGGAAAGCTTGATATACTGTAAAAGCTGATGATTGATCTGGTTGTTGTTAATTTCTGTAAGAACTTAAAAGTCATTAGTAGAATTTCAACAATTTAGACCCATGTAATTTTGAACGATATTGCTCAAAACCAAAATAACCAATTAGCTTGAATGTTACAAAAATAATTTGCGACAGAGGATGTTGCATAAACATTACAGATGAACCACTAAAACATCTCCCTCAAGCTTGCCAGTGAGCGTAAACAAATACAAGTCAGCATAGGAGTGAGATGTCAGCTTGCTGCAGGCTGGCACACAGACACACAATATTCCCTTCTTTTCCCTCGAACTAAGAGTTTCCTTGAATTGCTGAAGGAGGATGGGGGCGCACTGAGCTACTATTCTACTGGAATACAGGATGGCAGGTTTTATTTTTTTTTATTTTTTTTAAATCTCACCACATGATGTCCACATGATACAAAAACACACTGCAGAGCTAACCCACAATGGCCACAGAGTTTACTAGCTGTGAGTGAGCCAATGAGAGCACACTGTGAGTGCTGGCAGCATCATGGTGGTCCCAGGGACTCAATGATGACATCCATCAGGCTTTGAGCAGACTTAAGTGGCTGAATGTGGGATTTTGGGTAAAGCCTGTCTAGGTGGAAAGCATTTTGGCATGTTGACGGCCAAATGGTTTTCTTTAGCAGTAAACTGTCACCTTCAATTTGTTTGTGCCTGCCTGCAGTAACATCATTGTTTCTCTGACACAATGACACATGGGAACAACAGCGGTTAAGGCATGATCCATTAGGCATCCACAGTACTGGAAAATGTTTAGCTAGGGATCTATTTATGCCCATCATTACAGTAAGGCCGATAAACAAAAACAGAAAACCCTTCACTTCAAAAGAGCAAGTTTTCCAAAAATACAGCAATACAACAGAAAACACAACAACAAACCAAAAAGAACAATAAACAAGAAAAACTACACATGAAATGGAACAGATCAGAAAACACAGCACTGAAAACAAGAAAACAAGCACAAGAAAAATAAGAATAAACAATGTAGACATCTACAAAAGACTAAATACCAGAACATTTGAGTAAATGCTGCTGACAGCTGAAGGAATAGTATGGAGACAACTTAACTTATTTTAAAGATCACTTTTGATGGCCCTCAGTGTCATTCAGGCTGATGTGGAATCATTTGCATGTAAAAGGAGGAATAAAAATAAAAAAAGTCAGCGTTTCATGTGACATCTCTGATAATTCATGTTCATTTTCAGGACACAGTAAAATGGACTCTCAAAATCAAAGATTGCTGGACACAAGAAAACAAAACATTGGACAGCTGAGCCAGTTGTGAAACACTGAGTGGCTGGACAGAATGGTAGGATAACATTTTAACAGCTGCTCCTGTCTATGAAAAAACACACAACTTGAAAGTGCCAACAACCCCATAACCCAGACCCCTACATCCCACCTCCCCGGGAAAGTTGAAGTGACTTATGCGGTGGTCTGAGGGCATGAGAGAGAGGCTGACATTGTACACTGTTCTGACTCATTCTGTACCCACAGGCCCCAAGACTACAGAGCCTGTCTTTAGATTTGTGTCTCACCCATACTCTCTTGTGGGAGGATTCCTTTAGTTCATTCCCACAACCTCCATGTGAGGTTCCTGTCAGGAGAAAGACTGTACCTCCCACCCCGTGACAGTGAGGGACAGTGAGGGACTTTATGGCAATTTTAGATATATGCAGCAAAGATTTCCTCAAAAATTCACAAATGTGCTCAGTATACACAAAAGGAAAGCCAGCCACATTGCCCATTAAGGAGAATATATTAAGTTATCCATTTCTCTGCTTCAGCATATGATTTGTACTATGCGTTGCTCAGTCATTCAGTTAAATCATGTAGCAGAGGGGGACACGAGATTCCTCATGTGAACTCCAAGGAGACTGAATAGAAACAAAAAGACTCTTTAAAGCTCTCACAGATGAAATATTTGCAGTCATACAAAAACAAATGTGAGACAGGTGAGGAAGCACATTGTCCTCAAGTCTGCTACGGTGGCCAGACTTTCCTGTACAAATCATAACAGCAGTTTACAGGGAGCTGCGGTGTCATGGGCAAAATGTGTATCCTGTCAAACAAAGTGTGAGAGGTACGAAAAGCCTGCCGACCTTGAGTTGAACCAGGAGATTTTATTTGCAGTGACTGGTCACATTCTCGCTCTTTCACCACTGGTGACCATGGAGACTGTCGTCTTTGTTATTTAGTCGCTATCAAAGACTTCAAAGATGGAGCTGTGGACACTTTGGCTTTGCAACTGACCACTTGACCCTCGGGTGCCTTGTTTGTGGGGAGCTGTAACAGGAAATGAACTGAAGCTTATTCTGAACACAAACTGTTCACAACAAGGCTTGACACCACAAGATATGAACCGCTGCAGCAAAAAGAGAATACATGGGCCTCCAAGAAATAAATACGAGGATCCTTCAGATCCCAATAATGCTGACTTTGGGTGGCATGGCGGACTCTTTTGAAGAATTTTGATTACTTCTTTTCTTGCTTCTGAAAAGGGTAGCGGTGACAAGGAATGAATAACAAGAGGACCAAACAGCTCTGGTCAAAATGTCATCTTTAATGTCATCCCAGTCACTGATGCAGTGGTGTACATGCTTTGATTACAAGATAAAAGAAGCCCTTTTCTTCTGATGCAGTCCTCTGATTTCTGGGTGTAATCAGAGGGGAGGAAATTAGCATTTTTCTTTAGAGAAAAGTGGCCGCTTTAATTGATTTTTTCATTGGGGGCATGGATTTATATTGTGTTTTAAACGCTATTTTTATACCTCTTCTACAGCTCCAAACAACATAACACTTACGTGGTAGTGAGTAGAGGGTCCCTAAAGCCAAACCGAAGTGTCCCAAGGTCTTCATGTGGTCGGATATAGAGTCCAGAATGAATTTAATCAAGCCAGTACCTGCTCTCAATCAGAGCCTCTTCCGTCAACAGGAGGCTATCTCACGCGAGACATCACGTCACGTGAGTCCATAGTTGATTGCCGAGTGTGGAGTAACTCGCTCCGGAAAGTCACAATTTCGTTGCCGTTCTTTTTACAAACATAGTCCAGTATTTCTTTCGAAAGTGAAATGAAGTTGTATGCAACAGCAAAGCCTAGCTTACTAACAGGTTGGAATTTTGAAATGTCACGTGACGTGATGTCTCGCGTGAGATAGCCTCCTGTTGACGGAAGAGGCTCTGATTGAGAGCAGGTACTGGCTTGATTAAATTCATTCTGGACTCTCTATCCGACCACATGAAGACCACGGGACACTTCAGTTTGGCTTTAGGGACCCTCTACTCACTACCACGTAAGTGTTATGTTGTTTGGAGCTGTAGAAGAGGTATAAAAATAGCGTTTAAAACACAATATAAATCCATGCCCCCATGGCTATGTTGTCAGTCCGAAGTCTCCGTGCAAGCAACACTGTCAGGGTCGGCTGACATTTTTTTGCGTCTTTGCTATGGCTAAATCATGGGTAGATTGGGCAATACAGCTGGATGTTGTACACGACCGAAATGGTCCTTTAATTTTTACAGTACACTGCAGTGTACGAACCCCACATTATTTCCTTTGTTGTGCACCACCTCGTTGGAAAGTGTTTGAGCTTGAAAAAAATGCATCTGCATAGTCCTTGCCTGTAAAGTCCTTCCATGCAGCATGCAGCAAATTGTGTTGGCGCCATATTTAAGTGCTAATTTACACACCACCAGCCTAGTTAGGAACACTTAGTCTCCCTATAAAAACATTAAATGTCTGCCAACAGAAAATCACGTATGTGCTTAGCACACTTTCCATATCTTACGAAGAATACCCAGGGAGCTGATGGATTATGAGAAATGCTCACTGTCAGCCCTGTGATTACTGTAAAAGCCTGTATATACAAGATACATTCCACCGGAGGCACTCGGGTGTCATCAGTATACGAAATAAAACAAACATGAATTTGAGCCCTTTTTAAAAAATTTTCACCATTATAACTTGTTTGTGATTGTCGAGAGAAAACACCCTGCTATGGAAATATATAAATCCTTTGCAAAAAAAGCTGGGAATGGACGTGCATGTTTAAGACCAGCTGAGTGGCCTGCAGTCTATGTGCTTGCTGAGCTGAGTGGATGAATTTGGATTCATGTAGACATGTCCTGCCACAATTAGGACTTCTTCCCAGAACTGTCTGTGAACAAAGAGAACTGTTCTGTTTTGAAATAAATCGCCAAAACGGACATCCTTCTCGGGCATCGATATATGGGACTATATGGGGTCTAAGTTTTTGTGGAACCAACCTTTCTGCATTTCTATCAAAAGAGTCAATTCAGAAACAAGATGTCCATTTTTTTCTTAGAAGGCTAACAAAGAAGTAATGATGAGGGCTTTTAAATGAATGAAATTACATATGACTGGAAGGAAATCAGATGCTGTTCATGTGATAACTTTGTGGGTCATCTTAAGTCCAAAATGGCCATACTGTTCTACATGTACTGAGGCATTAGACATTTTTGCTGTATATAATCTACTTTATAAAGCTGTCAGAACTAATTACACAGAGCTCTTTATACCTTCCAGCACAATCCCTGTATGAGCACACTAAAGACATTTGAACAAAAGCACGAGCAGAAAGATGGAACGAAAGCTGGGGGCCAAAAAGAGCACCAGTAGGGGAAGGAGCCAGAGAGGACGGGGGGTCTGTTTGATTAGTTTGCTCTTTACACAACTGACACTCCTTTTAGGGAAGAATTGGGGATAGGCCAGGAGGCGTTTTATGTGATCCAACAGTGGATAAAGAGCAAGACAACATTAGATACAAAATGAAGAGAATTGTGAATTGTGTCCCATGGTTGGTGAAAATAACATTACCCACTAGATTATCATCTAACAGGCAATGGAGCAAAATGAGACTTAATCAGCATATGCAGAAGTGGGTTTCGAGGAGGTTGTTAATGCTCTATCTTAGTCTTAGAGTATGAGCTATTTACTCTCCTTTATGCTCGAATTCTGTTTTCCACAATGTCTAAAATATAGCATAAAAACATGCAACAGTAAATATGAGAAAAGGTCTGGGTTGCAGCACATCTATACAGTGTTGTCCACATTCACATTGAATTAGATTATATATACAAGTGCATGGATATGCATAGGTTTGTACAATAGAAATGTGTGTGTAATAAAAGAAATGCAAGGTGTGTTAGCTCTTGAAAAGTATAGCAGTCCTACCCTGAAAACATTTCAGCACAGGGTGAGATATCTAACAAAATACAGTACCTCTGTCTACATTGTAGCCCACATACATATATAGTATGTAACCAGCTGGGCATTTTTAATTTTGATTCCTCTGATCTGTTGAGCAAAAATAAATCCAGCACTATAAGATGACACCAACCAGAAACCACTATGCTTTATGGTGACAAATGAAAGCTTCATTTTCATTTTGAACGCACAAAATCTGCTTGTATGTTTGGATTAGTCAAACCTATACTGCAGGGACGCAGGTCTTTGTCAGAACTGGTGAGAGATCGAAAAAAAACCTCACCTGCAGTTCAGTACACGTGTGACTACTAGCAAAGGCGTTTTTGTGGCCAGTAAAGTGAGGCTCATATTTTCTGTCATTTGATGACAATATATTTACAAGCTTTGACATGAGTACATTGGTAAAGTCTTATTGTGGTTGGCTCAAATCATGTGAAAACATTAGAAAGTTGTCATTATTGGTAGAGCACTGAGTTATCTCTGCTTTGGTTTGGACATGGAGACTTGAACTTTCTAAATCTGGGTCAAATCTGTGGTTTAGGTTTCCCTGCAATTTGTATTAATAATGTAACCATGCTTTAAACCGTGGATAATTCTATAGTCTATGGACTGATAAAGGATGCATAAAGGATTATGCCTTGAAGCACATAATGGTTTTACAGTGGGGTGAACCTAATTAGAATGTGTCAAAGCTCATGTGTCGATGTTGATGGACTCAGACTGGGCTCATTCAGTCACAATATTGCGATCATTCACCACAGCTCTGCATGAAGATAAAGAGATGATTCTGCAATGAATTTGGTTTAAAGGCCCAGCAAGTCACTGGCTATGGCCCAAACACTGTCCAATTTGCATTCCTGAAGAACAAGCTGTCCAATATTATCTCTGCTCAGTCTAACAGAGCCCACTGAAATCACAAAGGACTTGCTGTGTTGGCTTCTTCCCACATCATATATGCAGGAGAGGAGAGGCCAAATCAGAACTGTCTAATTATGCTGACCCCACAGCAAAGGATGCACCTGCAGGCACAGGTGTTTATGTGCTTAGCCTGCGAGGAATCTTTCTTTAAAGGAAACTTCTCAGGTCCTGCCAATAACAGACATTTATTATGTGCTGTGTCTGATGGAGTCATTTTTTTCCCTAAAATCTCAAAGCAGAACTTTGGAAGTGCATCAGTATTCATACCTTTCTTCTTTTTTTTTAAGTGCAAGCAGTTATAATTACAAATGCAAGCAAGCAAGCATATGCATGTCTACTGACGCACGTACAATAGCTTGGTTTGGTTGAATTAATAATCGGCTCTTCATTTCTTGACTATTTTCTGCAGGTCTGCAGGTGTGAAATCTTACATCTGCGTCTGCGTGAGGATCAAGGCTGAGCTGCTACAGTGGCACGAGACAGGCTCTGAAGTGTAACATTTCTTTGTGGAGGATCAGGGTTGTTTGATAAGACATTGCAGAGTCAGTGTGCTGTTAAATGTATCTGTTAGGGCCATGAGAAGAGCAGCAGTTTTGCAGAAACTCTGCCAACATTCCTGGGGATCGACAGCAGCTAAAGTATTCCACCTCTCCATCAAAACTTAAAGAGAACCTAATAAGGGAAGCTCAACATTTTCACTGAAAACTGGAAATCAAGTGCGTATTTGAGTAGAATTTTGACTTGACTGAGAAGGAAAGGTACTTCAGTGGCAGTTTTAGTAGCTATGTTAGGATGGATTTATTACAAGTCAGTTAAGCTATTTTCAATACCATATTATCAACATATGCAACTGACAGTAATAGATAAAAGTCTCTTTTAGAATAAGATATTGATACGATCATCATTATAGAAAATAGCTAATCGTCTATAAAATAAAACAAAAATTAAATTTACTTTTACATTGGTGCATCTCTATTGATGTTATTTTCTAATGACAGAATATGATGGATTTTTTTGCAGATGACTTGATATTTTAACTTTCCTGAAAATAAAATTAAAAAAAAAATCCAGCACAGTTGTACTTGCAAAATATAATATTTATATACTACAGTGTATTTGTCTCAGAGCAACAGGTACCCAATGTTGGGGAATTTGAGAGCTCTCAATAATCAGACACAGTGTGTCTTTGAATAAAGCAGGTGGGCCTCAGGAACATACCAGGAAACAAAGTCTTAATTCCACACATTGTGTTCACGCAGTGTTGTGAATATTAAAACATCTCCACGACTACTAGAATTATTTAAGCTGAAGTGAGTATTTGTGAAATTATGATGACATCTAGTGGGTGAATTGGGACTCCGAATAAAAAAATTGCCCCTTTATATTCTATGTCAACAAAATGCCTATTATCACATCAACACTGTGTGCAGGTTGTATTTCAGCCGGCCACAAGATAGTTACTAAAGTGTAAAATGTTTCAGGCTTCACAGAAACATTTGAGGGGTGTTCCATGCAACAACAGATGTAGGGAGTGCAGACGCTAACCAGAGGGCATGATGTCTGCAGTAGACGACAAGGTCCTCTCCACACCTGAGCCGGCACGCAATTCAAAACCCTTCTGTCTTCGCCAGGTTTCTAATTTAAAATGTATCGACTTTCATTCAGTAAAGACACTCTTGTCTTCCAGCTATAAGAAAATCCTTGTCTAATCCTCGATCATGGCAATCCTTTGAGAGGCTGATTGTGTCAAAAGTCTCGTGGCTCTGTTATCTCACAGGGGACATAATGAACACTACTGTTTCCTTGCGTTTTTATGGGGGCTTTTTTTGCAGAGCTGCCGCTGTGTCACAGAATGTGTTTGATCTCCAGGCAGCTGCTGCAGATGGGAGGTAAAACATTAAAAGGTCAAAGATAGCCAGAAAGACAGTACTGAGAGGAGGGGGATGGTGAGGGAAGGTGAAAGATTGATGGTGAGGATGAATGAACAAAAAAGGTCAATGTCAGCCTAGTGAATTTCTTTACGCTAAAGCCACCTGCTGAGTTACTGCATCAGCGGGTATGTCAGCAATGGTTAAAACTGTAATTCATATCTGTGTGATACATGTAAATCCTTCATGTTCATGTCAATGACAGTACAAAGCTGAAATTTAAATACAATCTTTATTGGGGACATAGACAGCTCCCAGATGTGTAGTTCAATAAACAGCAACACAGGCGTTTACAATCCAAGGACAAAGAATTCACTTTTACAATAACAAATTGAAGGTGTGTTACCTCTTGCAGATACTTTTCACCATCTATTGCCCTAAAATCTGAATGGCAGACCTCAAACCGATTACTCACTTCACTGTACTTTTCAAAAGTTAAACAATAGTTCCATGTTGTGCGTGCTTAAAATAAGTGATGTCAGCACTGACAGCGATAGAGCTAAGGCATGATGAGTTTCTGTTACTTCACAGTTTCATTGTCATTGAAACATTATCTGGATACTGTGGCCATGAACCTTTTTTCCATGCTGGCCAGAAAATCGTTAAAGAATCTGAAAAAAATCTATTTACCTTACTAATACTGAACAGATTTGCTGTCAAAGGGCTGTATAAAGACGTCAGGTACACTGCGACTGAGTACAAATAGATCTTTGATGGTAGAAAAACTCATTTTCCTCAAGTTACAAAATCTGAATTTAAAATTGTCCCAGTGACTTTTAATTCAGCTCACAATGCTGCTAAAAATATGTAAATCACAGCTGCAGTGGGATTTTGATTCTGATTCTATCTATATATATTAGCTTTATTTGACTATATAACAATTGTTTATTTTCACTATTAGGCTGCAATATGCTCATTTTTGTAAACATTGGGCCAGAATGACTGGTTTAAAGATAATAAAGAAGAAATATCACTTCAACACAATTAACAATTTAAACACCACACTTAAACCTGTGTTTACGATAACATGGGGCAAGAAAACAGATTCTTCTATTGTTTCGTTTTTTTCTAAATTCAGTAATTCTAGGTATTCTACTACTGCAACACTACATAGTACAAGTGTTTGTCCACAACTCAGCCAGTCAAAAATATTCCAGCACATAAAATTCCTTCCTCAAATTGCAGGTAAACTTTATGAATCAGCTGTCATAATAATATGTTAAGACTGGCCAACATCACTGTTTGTTCCCAATCATGTTCTGAGTATCAAGTATCGAGTGTCACCATCAAACCGAAATGATAGGGTTTCACAGTTTAAGTTAGACTGAAACAATCCCTCGTTTGACAGTCAATTCTAACATGAAGCAAAAAGCCTGCTTCCAGATCAAATGCAGCTTTAAAGTGTTAAATGCATTTTCTAATGTGTTTTTTGTGTTTAAAAAAAAAAAAAAAGGTCTAGGTGCTGCTGTAATGCAAAAAGAAATGCAAAGTCATCATTAACAACAGTTGGGACTGATGTAACTAAACAGAGAGTTCTGTCACAATGCTGATCCAAATTCTACCTGAAATATCTCAAAAACAAACAAAACAAAACAATAAAGTCTTCAGATGGACTAAGGAATTTCCTGAAAGTAAAGCAGGCTTCTCGACACCTGAACAATCCCTGTAATGCAGCACACCCTCCAGGCATAGATATAGTGTTTGCTCGCTTCATTCCCACAACTTCACAGGTTAAAGACAAAGCACTACACAAGCAGCTACTGTAGACTTACATCACTATCAAAATGCTGTCGGTTTGGAGATTTTGGTGCTATGGTCTCGCTACCTGCTACAGTGTTTTTTTTTTTTTTTAGTTCTTCTTCATCACAAATATATTACTACTTTGTATTTTCTAAAATAACATTTTCTTTAAAAAAAGAAAAAAAAAAGCACTTTTATACACACATCAACAACTCCTAAAAACTTGACTGTTTTTTTTTTTTTTTTTTCTTAAACACTTTTTAATACACCAGCGAAAGTTTAAACATATCCGTGTTATTTAAATCTTGGGGGTTTTTGCTTAGGATGGAGGAGTGCAGGGGCGAGGCCAGGGTATTTTTAGTGGTGCCAAGGCACCACCGTGAGATAGCTCGGCACCCCCTGGCTCAGCACATTTTTAAAATATTATATAATGCAAAAACACATTTTTTTTTGCTCAAGGATACATTATTTTAGTGACCATTTTATTCATTTTCTAGCATTTGTTTTTGTTTTAACTCTTTACTCCCAAAATAAATGTTGAGTCATCTTCAATATTTGTCTCAGGCTCTCTGTTATCCCTGTCAAGCCACAGTCTTTTGAAATGAAGAGGTCAAAATTGAATGTTGTAGGGGAAAACACTACTCAAAGCAAAACTAATACGGCTCCAAAATTTATAAATGTACTAGTTCGCCTCAATTAGTGAGAAATAATGTGCCTCTGTGAGCACTGGGGGCTGGGCACCCCTAAAGACCAGATCCTAAAATCGCCCCTGGAGGAGTGTGTCGAGTTTTCCAACCTAGACCTTCAACCTACACCCAATTGTAAACATTTTCAACAGTAAGGGCCAGTTTACGGAACAGCTATAGTCCAGAAATGAACCTCTTCATGTTGTAAAGTAAGTTTGGAAAAACATAGACGATACTTTATTCATATCATAATTTAGTTTCAGCACAATGAGCAATTTCTGCTCATGATTCAAGTGAGAAACGGCCCTTCTTGTTGGTGTTAGTTATTTCTCTCATTGAAGGGTTTATTAGTCCAAGACTTCTTTTTCAAAAGCTAAAAATGTTGAGATATATATCCCCTTAATGCCTATAGTCGCATATTTGCTACAAACCATAGCCGGAGTAACCGTTGACTCCTAATTGACCAGGATGCCTGTTGTCACAAATTTGCAACATACCAAAAATTTTATTTATTTTTTGTGCAAAAGTGAAATTAATAATCTCAGCATTATTTACAATCTACTTAAAGGCTAAAACACACACAAAACTTTTTTTTTTATATACAGCTATATAAATTCAGGCGTTAAGGGGATATATATCAGAAAACCTAATTATGTTTTAAACATGATCAACTGTTCTAAGTGAAAGCTAATCCTTTCAGTATACATAATTTGGGCTTTTCAACATTTTTTTTTTAAGAAATCTTTAAATTGCATAACAAAGTAATAACAATTTTCCTTTCGTTACAAGAGAAATATGGTCGGATTCTAGGTGTAGTTTGATCCTCGTCCTTTTTGCAAAAACATTAAGATTCCTGCCTTTCAGAAGCCTGGGGAGACTGGAAACAGATTATGTTGTGTTCTACTTGTAAGGCCAGTGAGAGCTGCTGCAGGCAAGGAGATACATGGTCCGTTCTTTTTTTGTCTCTACTTCTACAGATTAAGCCTCATAGCACAACAGAAAGTAAAGTTTTCATCCTTAGAGAAGGCTGGAGCAATTAAAAGTTAGAATAAAACAGGTTTTGTTCCCAGAGCTTTTTGATCGCTTCATGAGGTCATTAACAGAAAATATCTTGCCTTCCCCTAAAAAATATCTCTGAAGCATCTGGACGTGAGGCCACCCACTGCAGCAAACACTGCATTATTTTTGGAGACATCAAGGATGTATTTCATCCCTTTCAGTTATTGGGAATAAGGATTTTCTGGTGTAACTGCATCACTATGAAAATGTGAATGATCCTATTAAGATTTCCTGGAAAAATAGAAGTTTCGATTCAATAAAACATTTAAACAAATTTAAACTCAAACAAATACATATTTTATGTTGAATAAACATTTCAATCTCTTGTAATTTCTTTAACTGGACTCTACTTTGTATGGGTCTGTTGCCGGTATATGTTTATATTACTAAAGTGCCAATCAAATAATTTTGGTATGAATATTTTTGTTCTAAATGAGAGAAAAAAAAAAATAATGAAACAAAGTTAAAAACCTGACAAGAGAATAAAAAACGTTTTGCTGACAATATCAATTCAAGCTGAACTAAATATTCTAATTAAGTACATTTCTTTAAACATCAACTCTCAGTTGAGCTACTGATGCTGTGCTTACACAACGAGGGACTGAGTTAAAATAATTGGTCTTCCTACCACAAACATAACACCATCTTTAATAACTCATAGTGAGCTTTGTGAAGAGCAGTCAGAAAAGTTGAATGAAACTGAGCTGTGGGGTGAGCCTCGGGGAAGGCCTCCCTGCTGCTAATCAGTCTGACTGGCCTTAAAATTTCCCCAGAGCGGTGCTTCATAAGTTATGTCTTCATAATTTCCTTCAACATGTGTCCATTCTTATTCAGAGTTATTTCCTGGTAAGCCACGGTATAAATTGGGAAATAAATGCGGGCTCAGGCATTCAAATCCTGAAAAAGCTCTTAAGCATTTTATCTCAACAGTGTCTGTAAAGATTGAAAGGTCTCGGCACGTGTGAAACTATCCTGCAACTAATGAGCATATCTGAGGTATAGACTTAGACTTCAGACTGATAACTATAGACTTTATGTTAGCTACTTCCACAAAATAGTATTTTTATGTTAAATCTATCATATCAAAGATTATACAACAAAGATAACAATTACTTCATTACAAAAAATATAGACTAATAACATTTAGGATCAACAATCCATTAAATTCTAAAATGTCGTTCTACTGAGACAGCTTATGGTTGCACAGTGACAGGATGTTCATATCCCAGTTAGAAGACAGTGAAACACTTCACTTTCTGCCTTTTTTTCTTTAAATTTTGGTATAATTACTGAACAAACAATACATTGAAAAAAAAAATTGTAAATATTGTAAACATTGTACCAGTACAAAAGCACATGTCGCAAGACGTGATTTGAAAACACAATACAGCCAATACTGACAGCTTTTACTCCTCCTCCATCGACTTTTCAATCTCCTTGAGCCTGCGGACAAACTCCTGAGCCTCTCTGTCTCCGGTGCGAGCGTCCAGTATCCTCATGATTGGCTTTTCTGTGGGGGAGAGCAAACAGATGAGTAGAGTTTCTACACCTGACACAAACATCTCTGGATTGAATGGCCTTTTACGTTGTATTAGAGAAGTAATTGGAAATCCAGACCAACACCCTCCTGGTCTTCTAAAAGCCAAAGTGCTAATATCATCAAACAAACAAACAAACTTGATACAGCTTGCGGTTATATGTACCGCTGGGTTTACTGCGAGACAGGTGCAGAATGACAGGCTGGACACTCTTGCCAGCTGCAGAGGCGTTTGGTCTCCCTGGCCAGCAGTAGTCGCTGAGTGGAGCGACGGCTTCGCCAGCGAAGTCGTTGGTAGATAGCCAGTCATAGTCCATCACAGTGAAGGTCAAACAGGCATACCTGTGTCTGTACTGTTCAGGACTGACATGACTGGAAGAAACAGAACCAAACAAATCAGCTGCAGGGTCCATATATGTATAAACGGCAAGAGGAAGAGGGGAGATCGTACTCACAAATGGAAGAGCTCATCGAACACCGGGTGCAGGGTCTTCAGTTTCACCTGTGTACGTTGACTCTTGGCCAGCGGAAAGAGATGGTGAGGACAAAGCTCCACTATGACGAAGGGGTCGCTCAGACCTGCAAAAGACCAGTTAAAGGGACAGATCAGCTTTTCCACAAATTAAAAAGAGAACAAAATCCACGCAATTTTACCATTGGCATCCAGTGCAATAATATCTGCAGCGTGCAGGATCTCCACTGTCAGCCTCTGCTCTGGAGCATCATAGTAGCACTTCACGCTTATCCGACCATAACGGGTGTGTTTGAGTGTTTTCTGTTAAAGAAAAGGACTTTTAAGTTTGTCCAGCAAAAATAAACTTACAGAGCAGAAGACAAATATTTAGCAAATCCATCCTTTAATGTCATCACTTGATTGCAGAAGATTTTCAATCAGACGTAAAAGAACAGGAGATGCAAAGATGTGCCTTCCAATCAATATCTCTCTGTCCACTTAAATGAGATTGTCTGTCTGGTGGGATGAAAAAACACACCTGGTGGGAAATCTTCTCCAGATAATACTGTTCAATCAGCTCAAAGGAGGAACATTTATTCAGTCTGAGCTCTTCATCCAAGACCTAAACAATGAAGTCAGTCAAAAGGGAAAAAGAGATAAATTACAGAGTAGTTAAACGGACGTAAATCTGACTGGGCACCCTCTCATTAAGGGAATTGGTTGACAGCTTACAATACTCCTACCTTATAGTCTCTGCTTTTCATGTCTTCCAGCGATAGACCCTCTTCCTTCATGTGGAAGAACTGCAACAGGGTCTAAAATATAAGTAAAAAAGAAAATAATCAGACAAGAAAGCTACCCGTCACATATACGCCTCTAATTTTGATAGATTGAAATCTCAGCAAAAAGAGAGACTTGTTGTTCACACAAACAGCATGAAATCTCTAAGCAGGCAAACATGATATCTTTCTGCCAAACTCCAAACTCAGCCTACTCGTGTAGCAGACAGGGACCTCTCATGCAAATGTGTTACGTCCCCTGCCAGCTCGTTGATTCAGCGATGGAATTCACAGCAGTTTCCACATTGTCATTCATGAAGGAACTCAAGTTGATACTGAACTGCTTTCTAAGGACTTTATGAATACCTGACATATGCTAAATGCTTCATAACAGTCGGAATACAGACAGACAATTAAGGAGGGATGGTAACAGCAGTGATGGTAGTCTTTACAGGGTAGACAAGTCTTTTTAAGCAATTATTCTTCTCATTTTGTCAGGCGAATGATGCTATAAAGGAGTCGGCTGAGTCGAGCTACAGTTACAGCTTTATTTGACCATTTTCCATGTCCCTGTATACATGTACTGGGGTGGAATCAAGTTATTAACCAAAGCATCTGACGCTGTGATGCTATGGATCGTCTGAGGAAACATTCAAGACATTCTGCCATTTCTAACTGTATCTGTGGAACATTAAGTTAAGTTAAGTAACTTTATTTGTACCCGAAGGTAGATTGGTCCTCCGCTTTTAACCCACCCAGGTTGGCACCTGTTGACACACACGCACAGGGTCACACACTCAGAGACAGATGCCAACCTGGAGCAGTGGGCAGCCATGAAAGCGCCCGGGGAGCATTGGGGTACGGTGCCTTGCTCAAGGGCACCTCAGCCGTGACAAGGAGGTGGACTGACACCCCTCCAGCTATCAGTTCCACCAAGGGAGAGTGGGAATCGAACCGCCAACCTTCCGGTTACTGGACGACCAACTCTAACCACTGAGCCACAGCCGCCCCAGCATCAGAAGTGTAATAATAGCTGAATTTACTGCACAGACGAGGTCTTTAAGTCACTTGGATGGTGATTTTGTCAGATGTAGGGCTGAGCAATTTTATCGATACTGCGATATATATCGATATTTCGTTTCCCGATAAAGTATCCATTTTTCATTTTTCATCGTTGGCTGAATATCGTGTATCGTATCGTATCGTATCGTGAGATTCGTGTATCACTACAGCCCTAGTCAGATGAATAATAATAATAATCAATTACATTTGTAAAGCACTTTTCATTTCATACGGAATCTCAAAGTGCTATGCTGATGGTGGCAGACTACTGGATTGTAGCCACAGCTGCCCTGGGGCACACTGACGGAGGCGAGGCTGCCATGCACCGGCGCCATCGGCCCCTCCGACCACCACCAGCAGGTGGTCAACCTAACATGCATGATTTTTTTGGACAGTGGGAGGAAGCCGGAGTACCCGGAGAGAACCCACGCATACACGGGGAGAACATGCAAACTCCACACAGAAAGGCCCCAGCTGGGTGTTGAACCTGGAACCTTCTTGCTGTGAGGCAACAGTGCTAACCACCACACCACCATGCAGCCCAAAGATGAAGCTGCAGGTATGAAATCAAGATTTTATTAGAGCAGAGCAACAGTCTGGAAATGCTTTAAGCTAACGCAAGTTCACGTGTAGGCTGATTTTCATTCAGAATTTTTAACAAAAATATGCAAAAAGATGGAACTTTGGAGCACGTGTTTTTTCATAAAGGTGCATACTGACCTCCACCGTGTACTGGAAGCGGTTGTAAAACTCCACCTGAACACCTCTGTTTTCTGTGACTGTGTCCAGGATCATCTGCAGGAGGAGCTCCCACATGCTTTGTAGCACTCTACGAGACAACAAACACAAAAAAGACACCAGTAACCAATAATCCAATGACACTGTCCCAGCTCCAGAAAAATACCCAGATAGCAGTGGACTCCGGAGCGGATCCGTTTTGCGGATCCGTTCCTGAGCCTACCCTAAATCCGGAACGGATCCGGTCCGGAGTCTATCTGGGTATGCTTTATTCTTGAGTGGTGAAAGAGGTACTGCGGTATTGCTATTCATGTGCAGCCCTATATCCAAAGAAGATAGGCTTCTTCTTAAAAAAAAACAAAGCATAAAATAGCAAATGATTTATTCCCTATATTTTATTGATAAAAGTCAATGTATCAGATGTTGAAACTGCAACATTTTAATGTAAACTAATCAGGAAAATTGTAAACTCATTTTAAATTGGCTGACAGCACATTGCTAAAAAAAAAATAGCTGTTTGTGTCATGATTCCTCTCTTAACGACACTCTAAAAGCATCTGCAAACTAAAACAACCAACTGATTTGGAAAGTGAAATGTTTTTCTGTTCTTGCTAGTTATTCAGCCTTAACTGTAGGCAGGCCAGTTTAGCGCCGATGCTTTTAATACAGGGCCGTGATCTTGTGATATATTCAAAAAGCGGTTTGATATCTTGCACATAAGAGCGGCCTTTTCAGCAATTGACATATTTTGGATTGCTGCATATTTTGCTCCAAAAGCTGTATATGCTGTTCAGCCTTAATGGTGTTCTTTTTGGGTTGTGCAACATATCCATGACATGTGCAGTAATGCACTTCCACACCATCATGCTAATAAAAGAGCAGCCTGATCAAACCTAGGCTTACAGTGTCTTTGTTAACGAAGAGAAAATGAAGTAATATGTACAGTGAGGCAAGAGTGGAACAGAGGGTTTACCTGGTCAGATTTTCTTTAACAAGGTTTTCACTCAGGATGATCGTAGTGTCTTGGAGGTACTTCATGAGAGGGGAAATAGCCTGGAAGAAAGTCACACATTCCATTTACGAGTGTACTGTGACGGACACACAACCGACACAAGAATGGAAATTGCAAGCAGCCGTTGTTCCATACATCGTCATTGTTGATGGAGTCCGGAGACAGGCTGATGTGCTGGATGTACCGCCGCAGCTCAGGCAACATCTGCACACAAATATTCATTTACAGGCGAGCATGCTGGTACGAACATATAATAATGACAACTTATACGGAATGATTATAAAGAAAGTATCACGATAGATTGTGGTGGATGGAGGATTGTACTGTTTCCTATTAAAAACAAACAAAATCTTCAAAACTGAAATCTTACTCCATTTATATACAACAAAAATCCATTTGTTCTTTGTAGAGAGGGAAACATAACATAACTGTGAGTAGATTAAAGATGCTTTCTGTCCAAAATCCTTTAAAAATGACCTCCTACAAGTGATACGATGGATATCTAAACTTTTATTTAGTTCTTACAGTCAGTGCTGGTGAAACTACATGGTGCTACAAGTTTTTCCACCTTATCAGTAAGCAGTGAGTTGAGACGTTTGGCTTCTCTCTGTAGGTCCAAGTCCATATTGAACAGCTGTCCGTTGAGGGCTTTGTAAACCTGCTCCTTTCCCTCTGTTCCACAGGACTCCTCCATGGCCCGCTCAACACCTGCCCAGTCCAGGTCACGGGGCAGGTGACTCAGGAAAACACGCACATGCTCTGTGTTGTTCAAGGCAATGCAGAGCTAGCAGGAAGCAAGAGGAGCAAAAGAGGAGAAACAGAGGGCGGAGGAGGAGATAAAAAAAAAGACGGAAAAGAAGCAGGGCTACAGAGAAGTGGAGGGAGTGTGTGTAAATGACTGATGCCGTTAAGAGGCAACTGCTTTGTATTTGTGTACACACATTTCTGCTGAGCCCTTTGTGTTGCCAAGGGAGAACATTTTCTGACATTTTTGCGTCATTATGTGCACTTCTCCTGTTCTGTGTTGCTCCAGGCGTTACCTGCACTGTGAAGCTCTTGTGGTCTCGGCCCAGCTGGTTTCTTTCAATCTTGCGTGTGATCATCTCTGAGTAGCAAACAGCTTCACTGCAGAAATTCTGTGGTGAAGATAAATCAGTCGTGTTTCTATAGCAGAGTTGTAGGTTTCTTCTTTGACTTTTCTTGATAGAGTCTCTCTTTAACTCTGCATGTGTGTCCTCTCAGTCTTGTTTACTTGACTGCAGGATATGAGTGTGCATGTGTGGCAACACTAGAAGTGGCACTCACGTCTGTCAAACGGGTGACAAAGATGAAGGCCCCCGCAGAGTCTGGCCAGGCCAGCTGGAGCCAGATCTCGCGTACCTGGCTGAAGCAAGCTGTCACTTCCACCGCTGAGGAACTGTGTTTGGCTTGCTGCACAGGCTCGAACTGCTCACAAAACACACGCTTTCTCAGTAAAAACATAATTACTTATTTCAAACCGTTATTCTGGAACTGTTAGGTGCAAAAAAAAAAACAGCCAATAAAGATTTTTTAACACATAAAACACACTATAATGCAACTGGTAGCAGCTTTAAAGACAGCTTTTAGCCTTATCCAAGGAAATACTGATGACTGGTTTGAGGGCAGAAATTAAAGTTGAATAATTATGTAAGATGTTATAGTCTTCAGAGGTTTCAAACACGTTTTTATTAACAGTTTTAACGCTTCTGTAAATTTGAACAAAATTAAAAAAGAATTTAGTTTGCATGATGCTTTATAACCTACTATAATCACTTTAATTAACATGAGATAACCCTTAAAAAGAGGTTAGTTCAAATTTCATCTTCTTTCTGGGAAACTATTAATGCCTGAACTAATTACCTGAAGCTATTCCAGCTGTACTGTATGTCACTACAAACCAAGTTTTTTTATTTTCATGACATTATTTCTATCACTTGAAAGACAGATGCTTCTCACCTTGTCTGTTTCCACTGCTTTACGGATCCTGTCACAGGACCTGTCATGAACAATCTGCAGCCACTTATGAATCGACGACTTGAACCAGTTATGGTAGCCTGTCAAAGCCAACATTTTGGCATCCCTGTTGGTGAAACCCACAAATCTTTTTTTAATAAAACTGAAGAAAAGCACAAGATAAGCAAACGCTTTTGGGGTGGTTTATGGAATAGTCATCAGAGCAAAACAAACTTAAGAGGAAGAAACTCCCGGAAGCCTTTGAGGATTTTCAAGGACATGAAGAGCTCAAAGATGGTCTCTCCCATGGTCTGAGTCAGTCTGGAGCTCTCCTGCTCCAAAGTTCCACACACCCGCTCCATCGCTACATTTATATCGTCAGCTACCTGAAGAACGAATTTGAATGTTCCAGAGTCAAATTTAGCAACAACATGACCCATATAGACTTCAGGAGATATTTTTTACACAGTTTTCAAAGACATACCTGTTTTTCCAGCTGCCTGTATGATATGCTGAAGAAATCGACTTTCACTGCACTGGGATCAAACAAAAGATTAAATACAATCAGACCAACAACGAAACAACACTGTTTACATTGACATCTGTAACCCATTGATGTTTACCTGTAGAAGAGTTTGTTGTAGATGTTCTGGGCTCTCTGCACATCTGCACACACAGCATCGATCACCTGAACCATCTTCTTCAGCTGCTCCTCCAGGGTCTACATTGTCAAAATCACAATGAACAAGATATAAAGTCAGTCATACTATAAGACGCTTTCTATCATCTTGTGTATTTACTGGGTGGCTAAATGCAATACCACAAAATAAAAGGAATGAATTAATAATGATACTGAAAATAGCCATCATAAACTTACCCCCTCCTCTGGCTTATATTGTGCAATTAAGCTTTCGTACCACTCAGCTGTTCCTTTCTGTTAACATAAATACATAGAAAAACAAATTGGTTTGAGTAAACGTGCCTTGAAGAAATTGTAGAGGTGCAGACTAGTGATGTGTCGGTTGCGAACGATCTGGCTCTAAGAGCCGGCTCTTTGAAGTGAACGACAGGAACCGGCTCCACAATGGGAGCCGTTTTGGGATCCTATTTGGGAGCCGTTTTTTTTCTTTCAGTATCTCTCCGCCTCCCTGTCGTTGCGCTTGTGCTCTGCAAGTGCCACAGAGCCGACAGTTTTTTCCCCACATCGTTTTTTTTGTCCTTTGGTGCCTCGCTGTCTCTCCCCTCTCCCTCCCCCTCACTCTCCCTCTCCCTCTCCTTGCGCGTATTGCTCTGCTTCTGCCAGTGCTAGACGGAGTTTTTTTCCTCAGTCGGTGCCTTAATGTCTCCACTGCTCTCATGTCAAGCGTGTGCTCCACACATCTGACCAATCACACGCAGCTTTCAATTAATAAGGTGATGGGAAACACTGAAAAAAAGTTTGTCCACTTTTTTCCTTTCCTCTGCTGTCGTCGTGTCAAGCGTGTTAATAACTGTTTAATTTATTTTTCAGTTATTTTTGTGGAAGTGGGGCTATTTTGTGATAATTTAATTGGTTATAATAAAACTTTTATTTATAAAGCATTGTTATACTGCATTTGTACTCATCATAAGTGCTTAACAATGTCAATAATGAAACAAAATGTTATAAAATTAGGTTTAAGCTATTAATTAATTATGTAAAAAATATATATATGGGGAGCCGTTTGGGAGTCGGCTCTCCACAGTAAGAAGAGCCATTAGAGCCAAATCTCAAAAAAGAGCCGAAAATCCCATCACTAGTGCAGACAGGAAAAGTTTCAGTCCAGACATTCTTGTGCAGCAAGCACTTTTATTTTGACAGGCAATTCACAGGAACAATAGTGAATTATACCCTCACATGCATTCGAACAAGTGGTGGTAACTTTCTGTCTCACCACTTTCAGTTATGGTGCAGATTTTGGTAAAAATGCAACACGAACAAAATCGTTGTACTACACCGTCACTGCGTACAGAACATAAACGTAAACACATACAAACTACCACAGCACTAAATACAGCACATAAACAGGGAACAGAGAGCACCCATAATGCAATGCGGCAACACACCCACAGCACGCCACAATATTTAACCTCAATAATAATACTAACAACTAGAAATGCACTGAGAAAGCATCTTCCACCAAAGCCAAGTCCAAATTTCACAGGTATGATTAATCTGATCTTAATCTGGACCAAAATGCCCATGTTCTACGTCTCCATTGCATTTCATGACATTTGGCCGTAATCTTGCAAACAAAGAGTCAGATAAACACAGAGGCGATAACACAGTGTAGTTCCTGCACAGCCTTCACCGAAAAAGGAAATGTGTGAAGTCAAGCCTTTTTTTTTCATGCGGTACTGGGATATCCTTTTTGAGCATGCTGCTTCCATGCAATACAAAATGTACATAGACGAGTAATTCATCCACATGTACAGGACATCAAGTCATCATTCAGTGAACTTTAAAACAAATGCAGTTATTCGGGGGTTTTGTAGTTACCTTAACAGCAGTAGTGATGTCCAAATGCAGCTCATTTCGAAGAGGGCACACAGTCTTAAATGCCCTCATACTTTGCATGTAGCCAATCCCCCTGGCATGTACAGACAGGAGAATGTGGTTACAAAATAAAATCTCTATTGAACTCGTCACACTGTAACAAATTGTTCTTAGAATTTAGCCTTATTAGGCTATGATCTCAGCAAGGATATTTCAATCTAATTGTATGCAGTATCTGTGCAGAATAGGAGAGAGGCACGACTTGAACTGTTAGCTAAATCAGTGAGCGTGTGTGTGCGTGTGTGTTTCCCTTGAGATGCTGATCATTGGGCAGAACTTGACTTCTTACCACAGAAGTTTCTATAAAAAAAAGCAGTTTCCTCCAAATCAGTCCAACTCAAAAAGATGAACTTCAATAATTAGCTGACTTAACTGGCTTGCATTTATGTGAAACAGACTCATTAAACTGCTGCTATGATTTTCTTCTCTTAAAAGTTACAGCCAAAGTTTGGGGATTTCTGTTGTTTTGATCCACAACAAGCTATGAAGGTTCCTTCCAGACTTGTGTAAACAAGGATTGTTTCTCAAGCTTTCACTGACGCCTGAGATTTAAAAAAAAAAACAACTCTCATTGGCTATCACAAAGGTATTGGTTAATGATAACGTATCTAAACGATTAAGATAATAAATCATTAAAATATGTGAAATTTTATAATATTCAATGTCCAGTCTCAATGGGCTGAATGCTTATGCCTCTGGCAATTCCATAGATTGATAGATATGTATTTTTCTCTATACTGCAAATCTACACACTTTAATTTACATAGTCTTCCTCTAAAATTGACTGTTTTTCACAATAAATAGATAGATAGATAGAGACTGTTCAGACCTGCAAATACCTGGGGGTGGTGCTGTATATTAAACTGGAGTGGTCTGCCAACATAGACGCAGTGTACAGGAGGGGCCAGAGCCGTCTCTTTTTCCTGAGACGGCTCAGGTCTGCAGTGATATGATGTGCATGTTTTATCACACTATCATTGAGAGTGCACTGTTCTATGCTGCTGTCTGCTGGGGGAGTGGCACTACAGACAGAAACTGTAGGCGCCTGGACAAACTGGTGAAAAAGGCTGGTTCTGTTGTAGGCAGAAGGCTGGACCCTCTCAGTGCTGTGGTGGAGAAACGGATGAGGAGGAAATTGTATTCTCTTTTGGAGAATAATAAACATCCTCTCCACAGCATCCTGACAGGACAGAGGAGCAGCTGCAGTGAGAGGCTCATCTCTCTGCGCTGCAGGACTGAGAGGTTCAGAAGGTCCTTTGTTCCCACAGCCATAAGGCTTTATAACAGTGACTGCTGAGTTCTTCTCAAATTGATTGATTGATTTTTATTTATTTGTTTATTTTGTCATTTAGTCATTTATTATTATTTAGTTAGTAGTAGTAGTATTATTGTTGTTTTATTGCTGTTAATACAATCATTGTAAATATTTAAAAAAATGTTGAGCTACTTGACGAATTTGAATTTCCCCCATTGGGGGATGAATAAAGTATTTTTCTATTCTATTCTATTCTATTCTATTCTATTCTATTCCTATAACAACTGTGTATAATACTGGCACACAAAACCCTATAATGTTTCAGAATTTATGCAAGATAATGTGAAGTTCATTCATCTATCCATTTTCAATATCCGCTTAATCAAATTCAGGGTCGCGGGGGCGCTGGAGCCTTTCCGCCTTGTCATTGGGCGAGAAGCAGGGTACACCCTGGACAGGGAGCCAATCCATCACAGGGCAGATAATGTGAAGTGAGAAAGAAATGTTAAATATTTCCTTTGAAATGAGTAATGAGAAATGATCTGAATATTACTGCTGTAATATACTGTGATATTACTCTAGCAATAACCCAACAGTGCCACCTCCACAGAGTGTGACTGACTGGCTGTAGTCTTTCTGTGTTTGTTGGGGTGAAAGGTTGAGCGTGGATCTGGTATGGGAGCACAGCCGAGTGCTTGATGCAATGGTGGTGTGACTTTACCTCAGCATGAGCTCGTAGCGTGTAATGGCAGCGGCGTTGGTGCTGGGGAAAATCTGACGCATGTTCTTCATCAGGCACAGGCAGTGCTCAATGTACAGCCTGAAGCTGTCTGACAGCTGCCTCTCCTGGACACAGGAAGGGCCCTCAGTTATACCTCCCAGTACACTGGCTGTGAGACATTTTTGGCTGAACCAAAAACCTTGATGAATGTCAGTGAAGAGCTGGGCTAATGAGGTGACTGTTCCTAGACAATGAGAGGTTTTTTTTCCCTATCGGGAGGCCGATAATGTAGAACCTACCAGGTCTCCGCGCACTGCGGGAGGATCCCACTCTGCATCGATGGTCCTCAGGAGGCGCAGCAGCAGGGAGTAGCACACCCTCTGGTTCCGATGGTGGTTGCTGTAGCACTGCCAGCGACTGCATAACAAACACAATATGCTCCTTTCACTTGATGCTACAGCTTTCATATTTGATCTGATCAATTTTATTCTGTCATTAATACTTACATAATAGCCTGTTGGAGAGGTGAGAGATCAGTTTGCACAGCATGGTGAGTAAGCACAGTCCATGCTGGAGGAGAAACCTGCCCATTCCAGTTGTATGGCTCTCTCTATTATTTCAAATGAAAAACTAGCATGTAATTTCAGGCCCACTTTGACCAGTGGAAGAAGAATCTGTTTTGTCGAATAAACACGATTTGCTATTTGTTTCTAAAATGGCACATAATACTAATACGTGAATAATATAAAATGTTAGCAATACATCAACTAATACAGCTAAAATTGCAGCATGTTAAATTCACAGCTGCAGTCAGACTTCCAGACCAAAATCAGAGAGATGTTGTATTTCAAACTAGCCCACTCGCATGACCTATTACAGCTAATAGCCTGTCTAGTATAACAGGAGCTCTGAGTTAGCAGTGAGCGCAGTGCTTTTCAGTCTTGTACTGAGGAAATTCAACTCCGGCTCTCAACCACACAGAAAAATGCATTTATTTGCAGACTGAACAAAATCCTAATTACACAAAAACAGTTAGATATTACCGTAGATTTTTCTAAACCAACAGGCCAAGCAACACATTTTTTCATGGCATGTGTTGTTCATATTTTTTGCTCACCAGATGTTTGTGGATTTTTCAAAACAATCCTGCCATAGTATTTTTTTGTATGAATAGTTTACAGATGATTTCAGTTAGAAATAATATAGGCAGTATATCCAGTTGAGAATTTCTATTTGCCTCTTCTATTGTATCCCATCCATAAATTGAAGTGCTTCTTTTTCTTTTTAAATAATATCAAATCTTTTCTCTTTCTTTTTTTAACGTGTCCTTCTAAAATAGGGGGTCATGATACCAAAAAATAGTGCAGAGGATTGGACTCCTTTTGACCTATTTATGAAACATATAGCAGGGAACACAGGCACATAAACATCAGACTCAGTTTGGAAGTGTACAGAGTAAAGGAGCACTGAAAACCTTTTTCTTTCAGTTTTACAAGTCTGTTCTCACCTACAATTCCCACACCTTTATCGTTCTCAGGTCAGACTGACCCTGAACACCATATATGTAACATAAATGTGTGGAAGGCTACGCTGTGTGCACTCGTGAAAACTTGTTCTTCTTTCTCTACAGAAAATGAGCCAAAGCTGTGGAGTTTCTGGTTGAAAACACAACGGAATTGATCATTTTTCCATGAGTACACATTAAAATAGGGGCAGGATGAAGGCGGTTTGCTTTCACTCGGGTGACTAAATGCAAACACACGCACAAAATGAATGCTAATGATGACAATAAATAAGTAACCGAAAGCAAAAGCTTTGATGCATTAAAAGAACATGTCACAGTTGAAAAACGGAACAGCATTCCTATTGGACATTGTTTGAATAAATAAAGTGAAGGAAAACATACCTTAATGTGAGCATGCTCATACTCCACAATCTGACTCAGCAGTTTCTTGTGAATGGAGACATTTATTTCCTTCTTGGATAAAGTTATGTCTCTCTGAAGACAAACAAACGTTGGATGTTTTAACTTTCGACACAAGGAGACATGGACATAGTGAATACTTGTCTCTCTGTAAATACCTGGCTGGTGAAGAGTTTCAGTATCAGGTGACATTCTCCCTGAACTTTAGATGCGCTTGATCGGGGCTCCAGTTTAAACCAGGTGTCGTAGCCAGCAACAGGGATCTCCTGCAAGAAGAAGCCAGCCTGATTGATAACACTGTCATGCTTTCAGGGAAACCCAGCATATTCCTTCAATATCACAATTTCTGTATTTTTTTGTTTGACGTCTCGCAGTGGCTTGGAGACACATTTCCGCTGGGAATGCTCACATTCAAAGGGATGTTGATACAGCCGAGGAAGTCATCGGCGTTCTCCTCAGAGCCTGATGATGCAGATCCATTGGAACGAACTGACTTTGCTATTTGCTTGAAATACCTGAGAAAAGGAAAAAGGAGGCGATGCTCAAGGATCATTTTAAACATCCTGGAATAAGCAATTTAAGTCACAAGCTTTCGGTTTCGAGGCATTGAGCTTGTGCTCTAATCCTCAGTGATTTGCAATTTGAGTGAGAGCAGAATGAGTTTAGTCTCCTAATAAAAGCTGGATATTCATTGGATTTTTGTTGAAATGAAAATTTTGTGTTTCCCAGCAATGCCAGGGGATTTTTTTGATCCCTCGGCGATGATTGAGATTCTCATTAGACATGTCTGCTTTTTATCAGCCTCTGATCTCTGTGGACGGTCTTATGGGCAACAGGCTTCCCTGTATGCGTCTTTCAAAAGGACAAAATCAAACGATCCTGTGGAATCAACAAGCAGGGTGTAGTCATCTTTATCTGCAAATCCACACAAAGGCTTCATCATTGATTAGTTGCCATTTTGGGTTTCACTCACATGAAAAGGACCCTTTAATAATGACTCAGCTCTTTACTGTTACAAAGCAGTATAAAGGAGGGGTGAGATAATTACTTAACACATTACAAACCAATGTAAAAAAAACCTATTGAATCTAGCTCATCAAAGCTCCTGGTTATAAGCAAAAATAAGTACAAGCATTTTAGAGAGGATGACTCTGGGACATTTCCTGTGTATCAGTACATTAATGGTCATCCAGAGTTACTTTGAGAGTAACTCTCCAGAGTGCACAGTTCCTTTTTTTTCCTTTTACCTGCCCATTCCTCGAAGTCCACTGATTTCATTGAGCTTTTTGCAGGCCTCTGCAACAGATACGTCATCGTCATGATCCCTGATGAAAAGGGGACAATTCAGAGGTTACTACTCCATCTTATTTCCTCAATAAAACTGTTTTATCTTAATCAGAATGAAGCAAAATGAGATGTGAAGGAAATTAGAATCAAGACTCTTGATTCTTTTATTGTGTCCTCTTTCACCAGTTTTCTCCAGGGGCAGGAAACATCCCTTCGACATCTTATAATTAAGTGCATCAGTTAAGAGGCCAATGCTATCTGTATGATAATACGGGATAAAACTGTCAGAGTTATTCACAGTGTGAATCAAAGTATTTTTTTCATGCCAAACAGAAAACTCAATGGACTTACCAGACAGATTTATCTTATTGCCAACCAACTGCTGTCTGTCCACAGCTGTACTTCTCTACAGTTATAAAGTTTGGTTGCAGAGAGAGAGGGCTCGTCATCTTCACTTTGTGCTTTGTTAATGATCAGATAAATCTGCTGGTGTGTCAAACTGGTATTTTGGCAAGTAAAAGGTGTGACAATTGTAGAATTGATCCATACTCGTAAATCTGATTCACAATTTCAGATATTTTGATATAAGTTAGGGTACAAAACCTACATCTATATCTAAGCTCCAATAATTAACTAATCATTTCTCAAATTTTTGTTGAAGAAACAATCATTCGACTAATCAGCATGGTTATTATCTGAGTATGTTTTGTTTGGCAGTATATATTAAATCTAAATGATGCAAAACGTACATATTTTCAAGAGAAAAAATCTGAATAATCTGATGTAAAAACAAAGGATCATTGTGATCTACGTATAAATGTTTCAATACTCTAATCTTACCATATGTCCAGATGTAGCAGGTCATTGTGGACATCATCTATTTCACTGAAAAATAGAGCACCGAACAGTAAAATGATTAATTAAATGAATGGTGTCTCCTCACTAAGTGCTGCTGTCAGGAATGACAATGCAGTGCACTGGTCACATAACTAACAGCTTTAGGCGTTAGTGTGAAACAAATGACGGTAGGTGTTCACTATTCCGGCACGTCAAGCCGTATCCAACGCATTCAATTAATTTTCAATGAAATCCGGCCGATCGTTGTCGCCGTGCTCGCAAAGCATGCTGGGATTCCGGCACGGCGAGCGGCGGACCTGCGGCACGTCAAAAAGTTGGGCTCGCCGAACTTTATGCAAATTTGCCACGGCAGACGGAGTGCGTTATCCAATGACAGTAGATCATGTGATCTCCTGTGTCGCAGCAGCAGCAGCAGCAGCAGCAGCAGCAGCAGCAGCAGCAGCAGCAGCAGCAGCAGCAGCAGAGCAGCTCTCCTCGCTCGCAGATCCACAGCCATGGTGAAATACGAAATAATGTTCCATTGCTGACGATTTATACACATTCATTTCCCTCCAAAACTCAAATTTTTAGAGGGAGAAACTTCGGTTGGTTAAAATCACAAGTTATTTACTTTCCCCCGGAGCCCATATGTTCTATCTACAACTTCGTATACAAGCCCCTCTGTACACGCTCACTGCAGTAGCAACACGGCGAGACTAGGCATCCAATCCGACGAGTTAAGTTGACGTGCCGGAATAGTGGACGGCTATGTGTGTGTCACATATCACCGCGTGGAGTACTCTCAAAAAGTTAAAGTATTTATTGTACTCACAACACAAAGTGCTGGTCCCACACTGGGTTGAGAGTCTCTGGTTTGACCTCAGTCACCTGGATGCACCGGGCAGGTAACACCTCCTTGGTGCTGGAGCGTTTCTCTAGCTTCTCCCTCCTCTTCCTGAAGCTGAACTTTCTCTCCTTTTTCTCCTCTGTTTCCCGAGGGCTCTGGCCCACCAGGATTCCCAGCATGCAGTAGGGGTCACTGTATCCTGACACAAAGGAAGTGAGGACACACATGAACTGTCTGCTGGCGGTGTTTGAAGCGACGCAGACAATCCAATGTTTCCCATATCATGAGTGCTTCTTTTAACATTTATCAGGTCATCAGTCAGGTATCTAAAGGTTTGGAAACATCATGCAACATAACAACTGGTGGTCAAACAGACTCATGCCTGGCATATTTTGAGCAAATCTATTGAAATAGGCCACTGACAGCTATGAAGATTTAATGGAAGGGAGATTAAACAGATAACTTAAGCTTTTCTGTCACATTTTGTCGCTGAATAAAGCATATTACATGGAACACATTGTGCTCCATTAGTAAAGGCTTGGTTCATGTTCGAGAGGTCTCACCATTTGCATCCTTGGCCATCAGATTCTTTGCTTTCATGACAGAGACTCTCAAGGAAAAATTGGCTCGCTGTTGAAAGAGAAAGGTCTGTTCAGTAAGAACCAAGAAAAATAGTACAATACACACCAACAACCTGCATTCTCCTGAGTTCCATTTAAAACAAAATCAGCATGCACTTCAGAGTAAGAATGTAACGAATCAATATCTTGTGTAAGTCACAAGGCAGAAAAGCTCAATGCGCCACCATGTCAAAGGAGCTCACAGTTCTTTACAGCTTTTATTGGAAGGTTCCTAGAAGTCAAACAAAAAATAAGCTTTGAGGTGTTAGGGGTCTCACATCTCACAGCCTCAACAAAAAAACAACTTAAAGGGCACAAGTTCATTTCAACAGAGTAAATATGTTTGTAGTACTATTCAGCGGAAGGGAAAACGGCCTGTAACAGAAGAAAAATTCATGAAATCCATGGAAATATCACTCAGAAAAAATTTAATATTTAGTGTTACTAATCTCTGAAACACGGTTAAATCATGACGGCTTGACTCTGATTTACATGTGTATTAGATTCAAAACGGGGACTTTTTTACACTGAATCCCATAAACCTGCAAATTACAATTCTATACTGTCAAAGATCTATGTTGTAACAGGTTGTAACATAGTGTGGATACTTTGTAACAACTTTTCTAATTTATGTTTATGAATGTCAGTTTGTCAGTGGGACTGTCTGTCTAAATGCTAAATGTTGATAAAATGTGAGAAAAAGGTGTGTCTCACCTTTGATTCTTGAACTTTTTGCAGAATAATGTCATGTTCCTCCTCACCCATGTCAAACACCTTTGAACGATGACCGGTCATAAGAAAATCATTTTTTTGTAACAATACATTTCTATTAAACTTGCTGTTGAATTTGCTATTAAACAGTATTCATAATTGCAAAATATATAAAAACTAAAATGTCCCTGAAATGTCTTTATACAAGCTTTCATTCTGTCTTAGTCCTTGCTACTGTCTAACCTGTTGGGAACAGCTTTAAAAAAAGACGCCCACTCCAGATACAGAGAGGCTACAATCCTTTGCATGACACCGTCACAGCTGAATATCAGTACACAGTGTGACTGGGCTTTGATGTTTAATCAGTTTTGAGCCAAGAGCATCTGCTCAGATTCTTTCAGTCTCCTCACAACAAATAACGCTCTCTGTGAGGCTACCATCAGTGTTACTGGCACAGATTTAATGGGGTTGCAGAATACAGAAATACAGTCTGTTCTTCTGATATGCTCGTTATTATTACGAAACAGACAGACAGACAGACAGATAGATACCTTCAAAAGATAAGCAAACAAGTCGTCATCACTTTTCACATGTTCTGGCGCAGGCACACCCACCCTGTTGACCACCGTGTACACAGCTTCCTCATAAAGCAGATCCAGCTACATGAAAACACATTCCACTTAATGACTTACTTTCAAAAATAAATGCTGTTCTTTTGCCTTCATGCTTTCTGCTCTCCTGCACATCAAAAGCAGGGATAAAAAGGTTTTATAAAACTGTTATATTGTGTTTTAAAATATTAACCCTGTCAAATCAGAATGAAAGAAAAAAAAAAGATAAATAAAGCCGACACACCTCTGTCCTGCTGATTCTTTCAGAGATAAAGGCCTGGTCCACGTGCTCTTGTGGTGGCGGCACTGTGCAGGCCCCTCCTTGGCACTGTGAGGAAATAGAACCAGATCAGCCCGAACAAAACAGGTATTTGATAAAGGTTGTGCTGAGGATAAGTGGGGATAACTGAGTTCACAGTTAGGTATTGTTATTGTTGTCACTTAGGTCAAGGGAAATTATTTTGAAAAAGGTTACACGGTTGCTCAGCAAGCAACGGACGGGCAAGCAGAAAAGAGAACAAAGTAGCAAATGTCATCGGCATAAACACCAACTCGCCGTGAAGTCTATGGAAGATTACCTCCTCTGTTTACAGTTACTATGGAGCTGGCTGGTAAACTCTGAACAAAGTCTTGTCGATTTGAATTAGACATTTATGTTCTCAAATGCAGTCTCTCTGAATAACAAACAGAACATTTCAAGGCTGCAGTAATTGTGTGCGCTGGCTTTTCAGTCTATAAAACATGTCTGTGCTTTTGAAAATATGTCTGATATAAATCATTCAACTGTAATCAAATCATTTGAAATCACATTTCAAATGACCAACTGCCTCAGTACACTCAGCTTAGACCATTTGACGATAAAATATGCTCACCAGAACCCAAATTGTTATGACAGAATCCGCAAGTAACCCCTGCTGCAGCTGTCAGAGTGCACCAATCCAAAATCAGAAAGAAGCTGCACTAATTTTAGCCATATCGGGAAAAATCCTGTGCAGTCCTTAAAGAACTTTTCAGCAGATCAACAGTTTGCCATTTGAACATTGAACAGACAAACACTGGGAGAATGAGCTCATAACAACTGTGGAGTGTGGTGTTGGAAATGTAATGGTTTGGGGTTGCATCACTGCCTCAGGGACAAGGATATAATAAAATTTATTGAGTACTATAATTTTTTTACACCAAATTGTGAGTCACATACTTATTCATTTCATAGTTCAGGTCATTCTAAAAAAAAAATTCTCCCTGGTGATTGTGACCCAACTGCATTTTATGTCAAGAGCTTGCCCAAAAGGAAACCATTAGTCTCCAATCAAAGCAATGTTAAAGGTTTTAAGACTGGTTATGAGAAAAATCTTAGTCTTAGTAAATATCTACTATCATGTGTATGGGATAACAGTAAATGAGGGGAAAACTTAAGTCCCTCCTAAAGTAGAAGCATCTTTCCACCACTGCAGTTTTCAGTGTTAGAAAAGCAAACCAATTTTTAAGTACATGAGTTCTGAAATGATTATTTTAATAGTAATGAGTAATAGTAATGTCTCTACCAAGATCACCATTTTTTCTGCTATTTCACACTATGCTGACATGCAGGAGTTTGGGGGTAAAATGTTGATTCGCTCTCAGCAAACACGCCTAGCTCTGGCAGTGGAGACGAAACATATCCATGGACAGCAGCTTGTCACAGCTGTCCCAGTCCTCAGAGCACCCTGTTTAACCCGGTCCTTCTGTCTATGGACGTCACACTGACCATGGTGGGTGGGAAGACAGCTCTGAGGCTTGCTCACAACACAGACTCTACATGTTTCAATTGTGTAACAGATGGAAATGTGGAAGTTGGGTGGGGGTTACCTCAGCCTGGGCCGCCCGCATCATGTTCTCCTGTTTCTGCAGAATGGCGTTCATACGTTCAAAGAACTCAACGCTCTCCTCTGACACCCTGCCAAGAAGAACAATATTCATCTCTGAAACTTAAGATGGAAAATGATGAGAGGAGGGATGCATATTGCACTGTGGTATAAATATAAAATGCAAATGATGCTTTCCGTTTCCTCCAGGTGCGAGTGAATCCCTGGATTCCTGCTGGCCCCAGTTGTCATGGTAATACAGGCACATTCAGTCAAAGAGTGGCTGGCTGAACACCTTGGGAATCCCCACCAAAACCACCCTCGTTCCAACCTCTCACTCCTCTCAAATCTCCCAAGGGTGCCTTCCTCCAGGCCTGTATGGAAATCATCGCGGCAGGCGGCCACCATGATGGGAGCTGTAGCAGAACCACCGGGATCAGTCAGGGCGTCTGTTTTTAACTCCTCAACCTCCCAGCACCTGTCTACTTCCTCATTTATCAGCCAACACCGTCGTATTATACAGAAGAGCACTCCACACTCGGTCCTTTATTAGCGTCATCAAATCACAGCAGGCGTGGCAGCCCATCCCAGCACCCACTGACTCTCACCATGGTGGGGGAGCGGATGGCAAACCTTCGAGGTATTGATGGAAACTAATGGCAGTCATGCTGGGAGAATTGGTAAGGTTTTCACTGGCGTCAACTTAAAAGACAGTCTAACTTAAAAGATGGATGTGTTTGGTATAATCGGATGAAATCATGAATCAACGACAGACTGACTGCAATCTACAGCAACATAACATAAAACAGTAATAAGGGCTATACAGTGGTGTGGTGGTTGGCACCATTGCCTTACAGCAAGAAGGTTCCTGGTTTGAATCTCATGTGTGGAGTTGCACGTTTTCTCTGGCTTACTCCCACGGTCCAAAAACACGCATGTTAGTTAGGTTAACTGGTGACTGATAGTGTGAGCGGGTATGTCTGGCTGTTTGTCTCTTTGTTGGCGCTGCGGTGGATTGTCGACTCATTCAGGTTGTGCCCTGCCTGATGGTAGCTAGGATGGACACCAGCCCTCATCTCTCCCCATTGAACTGGATAAGGCGTAGAGATGGATGGATGGATAAAGTAAGCAGGGCTGCAATTGACAGTTATCAGTATATTATACAAATGATTGTTTTCTCAAATAATCATCTGCTGTGCAAAATGCCTAGAAGTCATCTTTAATTCCACTAATTTAATTATGCATATCCCACAATGGCATTCTGATTGGTTGTTTATAGTGTAAAACCAAAAGATATCTTGTTTATAAAGTATAAAAATACTGATGAAAAGGTTTGAACCTGTAACATTTGGGTCATGTTAATAAAGATAAGTTATTTAGATTAGATGGATAAGTGTGGTTAATAATCAAAATCAACCATGTAAATTCCTAATTGAAACAACTTTCCAACTTTTTTTAAAAATACACATCAAAAGCCCAAATGTTTTCTTATCGGAAACTCTTCAGTCAGTGTTTGAAAGCTAAAAAACACAAACTGAGTCTACAATCTGTAATTGACTCCAGTTTGGTAAAACCAGCGAGCTTTGTGTTCGGAACTGTTCTGTTTCATTTGCACAAAAGCTTCATTTTATGCTAAATTGTTTTAAGTCACCCCGTTCTCTTCACATCTGTCTTCAACTGTCCAGGGCATTCTCCGATCCATATTCCTGTCCAGTTTTCTGTGAGTCCGCTCGAGGATTTGTCCTGAGAGTCTGGGATCTTTGTTTTCGAGCTCAAGACGCTGTGTTTATTAGCAGAAATAACACCCAATTGATGCTACATCACACGCAGTCAATTTTTTGGCTGTTATTTACATATATAAAAAACAAAAACAGTGCTCATACCCCTTCCAACATTACTCTCTCTCACATGCACACACACACATCCATGCAAACGCACACAAGCTACCAGAATAACAAAGCGATTTTGCGTTGCTAGGAAACAGATCTCTTTTTTTAAAACTCATTTTATTCTAATTTATTTTCAGAATTCATCCAAATGCTTCAATCATGATTTCCTGTGTTCCAGAGTAAATCAGAGGCAAAGCATAAACACAAAACACGGACCCTGTGTACTTCTTCTCCCCGACAGAATGTGTTTAAACATGACTAATTGGGTGTGTGAAGGTGACAGCAGCCCTTCTCTTCCAACTTCAACATAATATGGCAGTGCATAGATAATAATTAATACTGCAGACATCATTGTCATCTACAGCATGAAAAAGAATGTGACGTCGACTTGCATTCTAATAAAATAATCCGCTTTTTAAAATCTGATTCATCACGGTTGTCGCTGCAAAGTACGAGTCTGCTTCTTGCACCACAAACAAAGATCTCTACGACAAGGATCCCCCTCAATAACACAAAAGACTGTTTGTTTTACTCTAATTAGATGGTTGATTAAACAACAGCACATTACAGGTGGAAAGGCTTCAGTGTGGAGATTCTGAACAATCACAAAAAAGCCCTGATTAAATCTCTCCATCAAGTCAATTCAGTAAGGACACATCAGCCTTTCCACAGCTACCACCAAAGGACTTGAAATGATCCACTTTTTGGTTCAAAATGTCCACATTTGAGAGGTTTCATCCTCGTCCGAAGATAGATTGAGTTTATTTTCTATGCTCATTCTATGCACATTACTTTGTAGTAACAAAGCAAAAGCCGGATTTTGGAATGACAATCACACATTGGTCTATACAAGATCTCCCAGTCGATGGTGTGGTGTGTGTCACAGTGAAAGCTCCACCATGCGGTTGAGAAAAGATGTCCGACCATATACAAGAGAGCTTCATTAGCCCAAAATGGAGGAGCTTTGAAGTCACCAACTGAATTTCTAGTTACGGCTGTCTAACCCAACTGGGTAACCAAGGATGAAGGGCCTCAGGCTGACAGATGACCAGCAAGCCAATTGCCAGAGTTCAGGAGATCCAGAGTTCCTTCATGCAGAAGGGGGCAGCCTTAGAGAAGTGCCACCATCACTCAGACCTTAATGGCAGAGTGGCCCAGCAGTAGGGGCCATGTTTTCTGTCGACTCGCGGGCTGTCATGCAATCTTTTTGACTGCAGGCTAATTTACATATTTACAAATGTGCAAATAATGGAGTGATGCCATATCATTTTTCTTATGAGTGATTTCAGTATTCTGTCCTCTCCGTGATCTTAAAAAGTCTAAAATTACAAATTTTCTTTTTTTATTTATTTATATTATTTAGATGTGTGTTACAAAGCCAAAAAAAACAGCAGTTAAATTAAGCAGTTTGTGCCATATTTAAGATTTTTTTAAAAATCTTTAAGACAAAATAAAACAGCTGAATGAACATTCTCCAGAAGTGGGAATTCCATATTTTTTTTGTTGAGGTTTGACTAGAATTTTAAGAAAGCTGCATTTTTCTTTTAGTAAATTTACTAAATGAGAATTAATTCATAAATAAGCTCTCCCCTGCTTCTATGGAGCTCCTTGGACTTTACCTACCATCCAAAAACATGCACGTTAGGTTCAATGGTAATTTTCCAAGAGCCAAAGAGCGAGTGTGAGTGTGTCGTCTCTTGCCCTCCCATGGCCCTGAATAGAATGAAAAGGGATTTGAAAAGGAATGAATGAATATATAAATAAACACATTTGAGTAGATTCATGATTAAAACAAACTAAAGAGAATCAGCTAAAGATGAGCAAGAAACGTCATGTCAAAGGAATGAGCCGACCATGACTGCATCTGCATACAGATAAAAAGTATATGATACTATGTTATGATATACTATACATTGAATAGTACATTATAGATATAAAGTGTGTTACAGATATTTCAGAGTACCTGAAATCCTTCAACACATTCTGGCTCATCTGTTGTTTTATTTATTAGCTAAATATCCTGCAGGATAATACAGATATCCGTGGGATTTAGCACTGTGATGCATTTATATTTTGTTATAGTTAAAGTTATCTATCATCTAATCTACAGATCAAAGAAAATATAAGGTTAATCAGTACTTTATCAAACGGCATAGTTGCTTTACCTAGTGCTTGTTTGTTCTTATGTACACTGTGGGGTGAAGTAAATACTTACTAAAGTAAAAAATATCTGTCTGCCCTGAATCTGAAAGTAGTTCCCAGCAAATACCTCATTTATGCCTTTTTTAAAGGCATTTGATACATACTGCAGTGCACATCTGTCTGAGTCATTTCTAAATCTTCTGAGTAGATAGACAGATAACCAAACAAACAACTAAATAAATAAACAATTAAATGAATAAATTAATTAATTTGGGAGCCTGACTGCCTTTGCTTCTGCACCTGCTTCTGCATCTGCTTCTGCATCAGGGGGTTCTGGTTCTGCTATGCTGTATTTTTAAGAAATACTGTAAGAGCCTGTATATGGGGACACCAATAAGTCATAAACATATCATCAGAGAGTGAAATCAGCAAAAAATAAAGCACAGAACTATAGATTAAAATATACATCCTCGTGGTTTTTGTTGCACAGTCGGTAAATCGCTAATAATTTGAAATCAATCAAGCTAATCGCTGAGTGTCTTGTACATTTCTGGACATTTAAAAGTCAGCTCACACAGAGGTAAAACTATAATTTGCTCCACTGTATAAAATGCTTCACCTCTAATATGCCAGTCTGCTTGGAGAGCCTCAGCTCTGAAGGCTGAGAGTACCACTGGGTCAACAGCTGCGGACGGTGCAGCCCCAAATCTACCCGACCTCATTTGCAAATTCTCAATTAAAGTTAGAGTGCAGGCAGGTCAGCCGCAGTCTGAATGGATAACGAAGATCAACAGCCTAAGCCTAATGACGAGCGCTCAGACCGAGGCTCAGTGGGAAGGCAGCAGCACCAGGGAGCTGGTGAGAGAAAGGTGAGATACTGTCAGTTCAAATCAGTCTTTAATGAGTGCAGATTTGATTTCCGTTAAAAATAGAAATAAAAGATAATGACACTGGAACATATTACTCATAAAAATAGATAAATGTGCCACCAAAACCCCTAAATTTTCACTATTCAACACAGTACTGAGGTATTTTTCCATGTTAAAAATAGACATAGTTGTCATTTCAAGTATAAGTTCACATCGTGACAGCAGCCTGTTTAGGTTGCCATAGAAACCACAGGTTCATACTATCACTTTTGGCTTAAGATGAAGCTTTAAACAGGAGTGGAAGAAAATCAGATGGCTCTTTTCACCTGAGCCACTTCATGTGTTGCAATAAGAAAGGCACTCCCTCCACTATAAAATAAAAAAAAAAAAAAAATCTTACATACACTCTTACATACAATTTAACAAGAGAATCAAAGTATAAAATTGGGAAGACAAAATCGAGACAAACAAAATTAATTGAGGTTGTGTTCTCCCAACCTACAACTACAAAATGCTGTCGAGATAATGGCGACACAATATTAGCATATTATTTTCTGTAAATACAATGAATATTCAGATGAGACAAGAGACAACACTGATTACTTGAGACTTGCTGGTTTGTGTTTATGGCCTGAGCAGTATTGACCAATCATGCTTGAGCAGGCTTCATCTGTATGCATGGAAACAGTCAGTGTGAAAAGCGATAGAGGCAAAAGTACTGTCATAAGACTTAAGTTAAGCCTTTTAGCAGCTTCTTAAATGTTTCAAAGTTAAAAAACAATGACACCTGGAACACTGGCTGTTGCACCCAGATGCTTCATCATTAAAAAAAAAAGCTCATTTTCAGACTGCCTATATTTTGATCGAGACAATAACATTATAAGATAAAATATAAGACAATATGTGAGAAAATATGATAAGAATCCTACTCCCTCCATTTTCTCCAACACCCGTCCTGTCTCTTAACCACACTGTGGGCAGTTACCTCACTTCTTCTCAACAGTGTTCATACATACTTGTTTCATAAATAACTGTGTCATTCATTGAAGCTTGTGTCATTGCTTTTGAACCAGATTTCGTAGGGTAGGTGACACTTGCAAACCCGTCCAAAACCTTCTACTTGGTTCAAAGAGACGTTGATTGGCTAATCGATACTCCTCACATGACTCTCTGTGAACCGACTTGTACATGTCACGGTGCCAAATTATCTGTGAGTGGAGTGGACAGATTGAAAGGTGACCACACAGGCAACGAATAGCATCTAAGAAAAAATTACTTCAAGTTAGGGAAAAGGGGGGGTGTAAAAGCTCATTTTGACTGAGGATCAAATCAAATCAAATTTATTTGTATAGCACATTTCATGTACAGATAATTCAAAGTGCTTTACATAAAATAAAAGCATTGCAGCAGGGAGTGGAAGAAGCATTAAAAATACATAAAAGAATATAAAGAGAAACAAATAAAATCATTTAAATGAATTTAAACCAAGCAACAGTCAAGATAAGTTAAAAGATACCGTGCAGATTTCATGCATAGACACATGAGAAAAGAAATGTTTTTAACCTGGATATAAAAAATGGAGGATGTTGTAGTTGAGGCAAGTATACACAGCTCACATTTTCTTACAGAAAATCTCACATGACTGCTCTGAAACTGACATTAACAACAGGCAAAGAAAATGGATGAGATAAATGGATTGTATTTTTTTTTTCTCCTTTTTTTCACCTGTTGACAAAACAGCTGAAAGCTTATTCTCTGTCCTGCAGTGTGAGAGCTGATGTCAGCGGTCCCATCAAAAGTAATAACCTAGCCTGTTGAGAACAGAGAGTCGTGATAATCAGAAACACAGCCTGTAGGATACAGTGTAACGCCATCCCTTCATGTTGTTGTCATGACACGCCTGTTGTTGGGGTGGTAGAGGTATAATGAGACGGTAAATTTTAGCCCTCAGAGCACTGATGATAAACTCACTACTGCAAGTAGTAGGGAAAGCTTTTAATTGACTTGTTTTAATTGAGCGGGTTTGCACATGTCCAAACAAAGCCTCTTAAAGGGATAGTTTGCCTCTTTTGACATGAAGCTGTATGACATCCCATACTAGCAATATCGTTTATGAACATTGACGTACCCCCAGCTGTGTTCTGTGAGCTGAGTTCCAGCCTCGTTTTGGCGTTGCCGAAAGTAGTTTGGCTAGTCGGCCGGGGCTTAAAAAAATAAAGCGTTTTGCTTCTCAAAACAATAAGCGTTCAAAAGAGAAAAAAAAAGTCAGACCTCACAATCGGTTGGCGCTATTTTCTCTCCCTTCGTATCACTGCGTGTTGCCGCCTGCCGACAGCCGTTACGGTGTTTGCTGCTCGGAAATAGGGGACTGCTCGGTCTGCACTTTGGTCTGCACGGTCTACACAGCACGCAGTGATACGAAGAAAGAGAAAATAGCGCCAAGCGATTGTGAGGTCAGACTTTTTTTTTTCTCTTTTGAACGCATATTGTTTTGAGAAGCTAAACGCTTTATTTTTTAAACCCCAGCCAACTAGCCGGACTACTTTCGTCAATGCCAAAACGAGGCTGGAACTCGGCTCACAGGACGCAGCGGGGGGTAAGTCAATGTTCATAAACGATATTGCTAGTATGGGATGTCATAAAGCTTCATGTCAAAAGAGGTGAACTATCCCTTTAAATACGCCTCTTTTGTTGTAAAAAACAGTACTAATAACAGTGTGGGGAACTACGTGGATTTTCTACCAATTTCTGGAAATCTGCTGAATGGACAGAAGGGATTTCTTCAAAAACACATTTTCTTACTCGGTCTTTGGATAATGAAGGTGGGAAGGGCTGTGTTTAACATCAATCCAAAATCTCCCAAAGTAGTGAATGGCTTTAGTAGAGCTTGTTAAGTCCAGAGCAAAAGATTCACATCATTTTCATTTTCATTAACCATTCAGAGGCCCCTTAGTCTCTAAGTATGGGGGCAGTACCATCTCAGAAGAAAGCACTCCCATCGTTTCATCACAGGATGAAGGTGATCACTCAGAACAACTTTGTCTATATTTGTAAGCGAATATTCCCTCTAAGGGAATTATAGTGGACTACATTGTTTCAGCAAAAAAAGTTCCCCAGCAAATCAGAGACACAAGATCCCCTGGTGGGTATTCAGCCCTTTACTTTTGGGGTGTGCCACAAAAAAAGTTAGTATTTACACAAGTGTATAAACATGCACAACAATATATTAATACAAACATGTAAACTTATATCCATTCAAACGTGTGTATATTTCAATTTGCATACAAAACACATGCACCAAGCAGCTGGTTTTGAGCAAGAAGATGCTCTATAGATCAAAAGTAGCAGACATTCTGATATCAGAACCATGGGATGTAAATCTGATATGCAACAAAGTAGAATTTGTGATCCCCCTAAAAGCCTGCCTGTGCATTTAATGATGTGGTTGATGTGTCCTTTGGGGGAAAGGCAGCTGCTGAATAGTCTTCTCACAGCAAGCTGCAACCCTGACATAAATGTCATGCATTTAAAACAGTGTGTTTACAACAAATTATGACCTGTGGCTTCAGCCGTGCAGCCAGTGGAAAACAAATGAGTATCTGACATGAATTATTGCCGCAGAGCACCCCCCCCCCCCAAAAAAAACAAAAAACAAAAGAACTCTCTCATTATCAAAGAAATTACTTATCCAAAATAGCAGCAACCAAGTGAATTATAACCATACCAATAATCCATCTTTCTATCTCTAAAAAGCCTGCCCACCGAAAAATGTAACCCTAAATAAAATGACTTATGGTGTGTAAAATGGATGAGAACTACTAGTATCAATAAAATTCCACGGATGACACATCCAGAAAAAAACACCTTCACCTTTGTCATTCCACAGTAAATAAAGCCCTGTTTAAGTGTAAAGCTGTTGACACCAGCGACTCACCTGCGGGGCAGGGGCTCAGGACAGTGTGTGAGGGGGCTGCTGGCAGTGGGAGGTGGCTCCCTCCTGCTTCTCAGGGACTGGCTTCTCTGCACCTGCCGCAGCACACTACTCTTCAGGTCCAGCAGCGTCGTCATGATGTTTTTTCACTGGCACACGGTGTAAAGACAAAGAGCAAACACAAAGATATTGTCACATCACTTCAACTGCAAATCAGCTTCATATTCGCTCTCCTGCAGTTTTTGCGTAATTGCACTGTGTGTTCAATTTCTTTCTGGATCTGACTGGTGTTGCAGGGGAGGCAATTTATCTTCCACCACTTAGTCTGGTCAGTTCAGAGTCGAACAACCCCCAGTTTTGGGGCAGCGTTTTGTACAAAATATTCAAATCAAGAAAACTTTCAGGGCTGAGAGGCAGAAGTTGCAATACAGCAATGTAATAAATGCTGTTATCACTAAAATAAATCCATAAATGAAAACAGTGGAAAGTAAATGAATAAAATAACTATCTTTGTAAAATACCTGGTTATTGTCTGCATGTCAACACTAAAATGTACAAGGACGTTACAGAGTATGGAGGATAAATTAGCCTAAATCCTTCATATTGAACAATATGAAAAATTATGAACGGCTCTAGAAATAAATCAATTCGTCAATTTAAGTTCCCGTTAGTTCTTATTCATCATCAATTATGAATTGATTTTCAGTCATTTTACGTTCATAGATGTGAGTAATCATCCCCTCATTTCCCCTTTGCATATTCTCCCCCTTTTTTATCTCCAAAAGTGCATGTATTTCTGTTCCCTGAATCCATTTTTACATTTCTGTTAGCATTTCTGCTTCATTATGCTAATGAGGGGGACTCTCTTTCAGATTGTCATGCCAAGCGTGTTTCACAACATAATCCACCTAATATAGATTAAAAAAAAAATAATAATAATATGCTTTAAACCTGTTTGAGGTAAGTTAATATAACATTTATACCAGAGAAATATTACTATCATCATCTACAAAAGACAAAGTTTACAGTAGGAAAACACACATAACTATTTTAACCACCACAAGAGTGATGATGCGTGTAAGAATACGCCTTCATAGAGAAATAGACAGACACTACTAAACAGCAATTTAATGGATGGAGGAAAACAAACCAAATAAAAGCGACACTGTCTGTGTTAGTAAAAATGTTTGACACATGCCTAGTCTTAACTTGGTCTTTATAAAGTAGTTACCTACAGATGGAACTGGCAGGGCTGCACAGCAAATATATTGCTGTTGGTACTATGAGGAAGACAGGAAGAACATTAGGCCTTTTCAAATATGGCTTTCAAGCTAGGACTCATGCACCTTTGACGCATACCGGTGTCATGTGTGAAAGTAAAGAGGTGGCATGGGGGAGTTGATCTGCCATTGATTCCCCTCTGAGCCAGTGAGGGAGGTAGGAACAAGGGGGGAAACAGGCAATCTGTAAGAGAAGCCAGCAACGAAACGCTCTAACCAACGATGCTGTTGTTACTCATCTGACTCTGCCATGCCAGCTTGATGTATATAAGCATACACTGACGTAAAGCTGAGCCCCTCATGTTTGGCATGTGTAAATTACCAAAAAATGTTTTTTTTCTTTTCACTGATAAGTCACAACGGATTTGTTAGAAGGGCTAGTGATTTCTTGGGGGGGCAATTCACTGTTTTTTCTAAGATGTCTCCCCTGTTCACGACTTCTGCCTATGAATAGGTCCTATGGGCATCTAGGCAGATACAATCTACAATTATATTACAATATGTGAGGAACATTTGTAGACCTAACAGTGATTTTTTTTTTGTTACCCTAACCAAGTGACATTCCTGTCTAAACCCAACCAGGAAGTGACAGAAGTGTTTTAGTGAAGTGTTGTCTTGTTACCGACTGAATGTAACTCAGACGTGAAAATAACAATTGTGATATGTTGGTCTCGATCCCACAAAGGCATATGGTTCAAAAAGCAAGTTATCAATCACACATGTTGTAGACCTGATTTAAATAGTAATACATGCTTTCTTTTATAAATTCAACACATTCTTTTTTTTATTTAACAAATGTAGAAATGTCATCAAAGCATTTGCAGAGAAAATTATTCTTGGGTTATCGTGACGGAAAAATATGAATAAAAAAAAAATAAATAAAAAAAACTGAGCCCACCTGGCGACCTTAGAGAAATTGGCACTGTGTTGCTAAGCAATTTCCTGAGACTGAGTAGGTCGTCTTCAGAATCGCTTGCCATAAAGCCAGTTCTCATTTTGACTTCACGGAGTCCTTAAAGTATAACTGAATCATGTAACCTCGTAACATTGTTGTGCACTGTCACTGCACTCCACAGAAGAAGAATCAAAGATGAACGAAAGAGATAAACTGCTCTGAAAAGAGATATTAAATCAAACTTTACACATGTCAAGGTAAAGAAAGAAGGGAAAAAAATTGCAGTAATCATGAAAATGTCTTTGTACAAGTAAGTAAGTGAGGTCTCCATAGCCTTCAGCCACAGGTGAGTTTGAAGCCTGAGCAAAGCTATAAGACTAATAGAACATAACGGAACTGAATATTGTTTCTAAGTGCAATGCCCTTTTGATTTTTTTTTTGTTAAATGTCAGACAAGGACCTTCATTATTTATAGGCAGTATTCACCTTTTATTAGGAGTTAATCATTTTAATCCCAAGAGAAGGTTGGCTGTCTGCAAATACCAGCGATTCAATATTAAAGCCGCACAGCCTGCACTGGGGTGAAAATAAATGTGTGAAACATCACATCCAATCACTGCAGCAGCAAGACTGCTCAAAATGCTGTTTAAGTTTAATTTTGTATTTCAAGTAAAAGCTTTACAACGATCCGATGGCTGCGGTTTAATCGCATAAATGTCAGCCGCTCGTGCAGAAAAAAAAACACTTGAAATACAGCAAGCAAACGAGGGTGAGGAAGTCAAAGCAAGTCTCCTTAACGGCATTTCTGTCCTTTCATGTTTATTTCTTACTCCCATTTATACTGCAGTGTGAAGCTGGAGAACTGTGATACTGCTCCACCTGGATGACAGCGTTCCGTTTGTGAAACTCTAACAGTCGGTGTGCAGCAGTAAAAGACGAGGAGACAGAAGACTGAAAAGGAAATGACAAAGACACAACAGAAACAGGGTTTGATTGATGGATAGGTTGTTTCAGGAGACTGACACACTCAGGCAGTCAAATACTCTTTTCAACTGATGACAGCCAATGTCTGCACATTTATATGGAAAAAGAGGCATTGGACCATGGACTTTTCCACCAGCAGAAGACACAATAGTCACTGCTATTAACAAACTGTAATAAAGGACAATTAGCTTGGCGCGCTTGTGGAAGAGAGTCTGTTGATGCGGCTCGTTTTACATGCAACGTTGATTAATTTTTTTCTCTCTTGTTTTTGGATGGCCCTATTGAAGGTTGCTTGTTTTGAATTACAGTGCTGACACCAAATGGATCCAGCAAATGTAGCATATTGGCCTGTGTGAGTGCAATCATTCAGTGCTTTCAGCCAACTGCACAGAGAGTGGAATGCACTCAGCTTTCCAGTTTAAAGTACGCCAGAAATTCATGGAACAAGTTGCATCACTGGCTGAGCCAAAGAACAGTCTGCTATCAATATAGGAGGATCGGGATTGGAATAATTGGTTTGTTAGATTCATGTGTAAATACTCTCTCGATTTTAGACTTAATTTGTGATGCAACACAAAGAGAAATTCTGGGAAACTCTCAGATTTCTACTCCATGAACACCTGCTAAAGGTCTCAATTCTCCATCTCAGATGTCAGAGCTAACATTGTGGAATATTCAGAACATTTAAATATAGATATGTTATCAGGAAAAAAAAGGAAAGGACCAGTGTGTTTACCTATGCCTCTGAAAAACACGCATTAGTTTGAATTCCTGAACTGACTGATCAGATGTCGGTGGATTTGTGATAATGTGTTATCGTGTTCGTCTAAAGATTTCATGGATTCTCCCTGTTTTATGACAGCTGCATGAAAACAGTATTTTGAACAGATGGCACGTTTAAGAAGAATGAAAAGGGACTTTTCTGTATGCTCTCACAGGCCTTTCTTGGGTTTTCTAACACCAAATATATAAAGTTTGTTGTCTTTTTGGACTTTTTGGATAAACTAAGCCAAGCTTTTGGAAGGCCCTTAATAGTGGTTTGAGATCACGCCTTCTCTGATACAATACCAGCGTGGTTATGGTAGTTTCTGCATTTTGTAACAATTAAGCTCCATCAGAAGCAAGATGAGAGCTTTGAGGGAAAAGGGTTACCACTTTGATTTGTTTGTAAGAAAAAATAAATTTTTAAGATAAAAATCAGTTCCAAAGCCAGTGTTAAGAAAACACAAGGATTTATCAGCTTCTGAAGGTGATTTGAATCAGCAATTTTTCAGTTGAGCTGGTTTTTAGCCCCTCTAACATTTTAGTTGTTGTGGTGCAACTTTGCTCCTCACAAAATGAATTCTTTTTCGCCTCATTATTTGTCTCCAATTCAAGTAAACCGCCAAAGTTATGAAATTCCAGTATCCAGGGAAGACTTGTTTTTTTTTTCATTGAAAGCAGGGCAGTTGTTAAATACACAGCTAGATTACAAGGTTGGCTAGTCCAAAGCAAATGCAATAGAATAAGCCTTTTTGTGACATGGAAGCGTTTGGGGTCGGGGTCCACTTTCGCCTATACTAAATACGTTACTGTGTCACGGAGCAGATTTTATACCAACCCTAATAAATCCTGAACTGAAGAAAAAAAGCTCAACTTAACCATCCAGTACAACATAGTTCTCAGTCTTTTGACATGCTTTAAGAAACTTTTGTGTAACATGTATAACACATCTACATTTAACTTTAATCAAAACATTAACAAATATCTTTAGAAATCTACGCTCGTAAAGCATTCAATTCACCCACAGGAGTGTGTACTTCCAGCTTCAAGCTGTGCTGTGGCTCTATTTATGTTGGTTTTCTCACTGTACAACTGTACAATGTTGCATGCTCCATCAAGTGACATCTATTTTAAAAGTGCAATATGCTATTCGTGACACTTTTAAGTTAACATGCATCTGGACTATCTGTGGCATGTTTGCTCGTAGTGGTGAACAGAGTAAAATATGCCCAAACTTCAAACGATTGGCATCTCAGGCCAAATAATACCTGTTAATGCGTACCTGGCCTGCATGCAAGCATAAGCGTGGACCGTGACAGCTAACAGGCAGCACCAAGCAGTGGTCTCCCAGGTGGACTCATTTCAATTACAGGGGTAGTTTTCTCCCGGCTGGATTTCACACTGTCTCAGCCGTCAACTCATAGTGACAAAACGGGGCGACGCGCCACCAGCGATGGGGCGCCGGCTGCCAAGGAAACACTGTCAAAGCTAAGCAAATGCTTTTCTCGCTACATTGGTGCCAAAGTCATACCGGAGACACTTGCTTACCAGTATCCCTCCTGTGAGAGCCAATGAGCCCTGAAGCCAAAGTCGACTTGCTGATAGGGATGTGTCTCTATGGTAACAGTTGAGGGAAAGGAGCTGGTAAATACAGGTAAAGGGAATTCTATAATGGCTGAAAAAAAAAAAAAAAACAGCCCTGGATTCCATAATGTGTTCATCTATACACACAGTTTATATTGATAAATTTAACAGTCAAAATAGGCTCTTGTTAGAACCAGGATAGAGACTAAAAGACAACACAATGTGTAAAGTGCATATAAAACGCACCCTCACCTGCATGTTTTCTCATTCCGACTGTGTCAGTCATAGTAAAATCATGGCGACAATCAGTCCTGAGAGCATGTCAGTGTGGCTCATGAGCATTCACATTTTAACTAGTCACGCTTGTTAATCCCATCTGATGTTTTCAATACATGCAAAAATCTAAAGAGGACAAGATTATAAAAGTCAACATGGTAACAAGATTTGCTCCAGGCTCATTGATCAATTACTGCTTCAAACAGACACATGTACATGTGTTTTTTAATAATTCACAATCAACATAATTACGTTGCATTTATTATATTGCATTGCTGCTTAGTCTGCAAAATATAAGGGAAACATTAACTATCTCCTTCCATAAGGGCACTAGCAGTTGATGTAAATGAATAAAAAAAGACTTTTGACCTCCATGTTCCTTCAGACTTCATTTTAAGTCACCAGCCAGAGGGGATACACATTCAAATCATATCATATGATGTTGACTATTCTGTAGCGCTGCTGTTGTTTCCTGATGAGTATTAAGACAGAGCAAAGAGCTTCATCATTGACCATTAGCGTTATTACGCAGCATACCCTTAGGGACACAAAGGCTAAATGGATCAAACTGCCAGGTCTGTGTCGTGTCAAACCTTTAATAAGCTTTCCAGGGGAATGGATGCGAAAAAGTGTAGATATGACAGTGATCTATACTGCATGTACCTGTGGATAACACATAATCTATTATTGAGCTGAAAAAAAGGCAGTACATGTCTATTCCCAACAGCTCACATAGCCTGTGCTGTTCAGACGCATGACAGGCACTTTGGCTTGAGAATTGATTTCCAGAGAATATCCCAAGAATCAACCGTTGTGATCTTTTGTACAGAGTGTCTGCTGCACAGCCAAGCAGCGCAAATCACTGACAGCCTCACACAAAATGTAAAACTTGTACAATGCCGCAGATTCTTGCTTATTATACCACAAATAATACATCCTTTGTCACCCTGATAACACTCCAGCAGTAACACTCCTGTCGAAAAATAGCAGCCATTGAGTCTTTCGGCAGAGGCAATAATACAACCTCCACAGTTTACACAGAAATATCAATCTCCATCTACAAGACACTGTGCTACAATACAATCCTCCAAAGTCATACAACTGTTCACTCGGGCCATAATTAATCCGGTACCGATGAACGCAACAATTGGTTTGTAATTAATTACAACAACCTTTCAGTCATGCCTTGATGCATGTAGGGAAGCTGTGTTTTAAGAGACAGGTTTTTGAGTAACGGTCATAATTCTATTAATAAATACAAGAGGTTATGATTAATTAATGACTAAGCTATGACCCGCACAAGGATGCTTCTTAAGACAATAGGCAGAAAGTTGCACAGACAAAGAAACTATGAGCTAAAGATTATTTCTGCAAAATACCAAGCTTCATAGTGATTATGTTCTGCCCAGTGCAGAGCTTATCTTCAATTAGCCTGCGGTTCCATTTGGTTGATAAACAGTGGAAAATAATGCTTTTTATTACCCGTTTAATCAGGTGAACGTGTACTTATTGTCAATAATGACAGAACAGCTCAATTAAAAGTGCTGAATTGCTGTGGCTGTCATTAAGGGACAAGACAGTTTGAGCTGTGTGGTTGTGTGTGTGTGTGTGTGTGTGTGTGTGTGTGTGTGTGTGCGTGTGTGTGAAAGAGAAATAGAGACCGGCTCCACCAGCTTCTCCAGAGCACACGATTGATCCAACCCAGTGTGAAGCTCTGGAAGAATTGTAAGGCAGCTAGTGAAGTGGTAAAATCATGTCAAGTTCAAGACATCTGAAACGAACAAAGCTCTGTTTTCCTTCAGCACTAAGCTAGACAACCTGAGGACCAGAGCTTACAGCACTGTTCTAAAATGTTTCCTGTGAACGTAAGATGCCTATAACCAGGACCAAGAGTTGAATAACAGCTTCAACTAAATGCATAATCTTTAATTGATGCAATGCTGCTTTGGTGCCTCTGTATGTGTGTGAGCGCGTGTGCGTGTGTTTTGATTCTAATTGGGTGTCGAGGTCTCTAAAAATTGAGTGGCAGCTTCTTAAGCCAGAAAATATTGACAAAACATCATGCACAAATCAGGCTAAAACAACTGAGCAAGTGCCTGATGTGAGCACAGCCTTATCTCCCTGTCAGGATTTTGGTAAAGCCAATACGTTATTCTGGAATGTGCTTTTGTATGTGAATGTGTGTCAGATTTTTCTGTCTGGTCTCACAATGAGACAACTTGACCTACTGATCGGGCTTCGTATCAGCGGGAAAATCTGCGCAAAATGTGGAACAGAGGGGAAACTTCTGGTCACACTACAGACATTTAGTGGAGCATTTATTATATTTAATGTATCTTTAAGTGTAACAGTGCTGATTCCTCGGTTATAAACCCTCATAAACTCCATCAGTTATTAACAACACACCCCTTCATACTTTCATACAGACTACCTGGGCGCCAGCAGAACTTTATTATCCACATAAAAAGGCTAATTTCATATCATTCCTAACTGCAGTGAATTCAAATCAACAGGTGCCAATTTAGCATCCTCCCTCACAAACGAGAGCGTGAGTCTGCACAGCTGGAACCCATTTGTTTTTTTCAAGAAATAGTCTAAAGGGATTTTTTTCCTATGTTGTTCAATTATAAAAAATATCCACCTTACCTGCGTCTCTTGACAGTTTTCCACAGTGAAATGTTATTGCTGCTGCGTGTGTCAGAGTTGGTGGGAATAAAAGCTCTGATCAGTGCAGCAGGACGTCGCTTCTTGCTGTGAACGTGTCGCAGTCAACTTGTGAGAAAACGACGTTTGGATCTTTTTCTTGAGATAGACGACGGACACAAGCTCACATTAGCCCCTCGAAATGCTTTACTGGGCTCACGCTCCCTGATGTCCACCCAAATATGGCCATAGGAAGCGCGGAGATGCTTCACAAACCTTGACTACGGTGGGAAATATCGCAATTACGACTTGGCCCCTACAAGAAATGTGAAAAGTAGGATTATTTTTTTAGTAAAACCTTTGTTATTAAATGAAAGAGTTGAGCTGTATTGACAAGTCAGAGTTAAAGCCATAGTTTAAAGTTAATGTGATTTATGTACACTCTTGTTTTAAATAGAATAAATATATATACCGGCCGGAAAAGGGTGGAATGCTCTCTCCGGGTCGGGAATGAGATCCTTCCCCAAGTGGAGGAGTTCAAGTATCTCGGGGTCTTGTTCACAAGTGAGGGACGAATGGAGCAGGAGATTGACAGACGGATCGGTGCGGCGTCTGCAGTGATGCGGGCTCTGCACCGGCCCGTCGTGGTGAAGAAGGAGCTGAGCCAGAAGGCGAAGCTCTCGATTTACCGGTCAATCTATGTTCCTACCCTCACCTATGGTCACGAGCTGTGGGTAGTGACCGAAAGAACGAGATCGCGAATACAAGCGGCCGAAATGAGTTTCCTCCGCAGGGTGTCTGGGCTCTCCCTTAGAGATAGGGTGAGAAGCTCGGTCATCCGGGAGGGGCTCGGAGTAGAACCGCTGCTCCTCCGCATCGAGAGGAGTCAGATGAGGTGGCTCGGGCATCTAGTGAGAATGCCTCCTGGACGCCTCCCCGGTGAGGTGTTCCGGGCCCGTCCCACTGGGAGGAGGCCCCGGGGAAGACCCAGGACATGTTGGAGAGACTATGTCTCTCGGCTGGCCTGGGAACGCCTCGGGGTCCCCCCAGAAGAGCTGGAGGAAGTGGCCGGGGACAGGGACGTCTGGGTCTCTTTGCTCAAGCTGCTGCCCCCGCGACCCGATCCCTGGACCAGCGGAAGATGATGGATGGATGGATGGATAAATATATATATTTTTTAAAGATATAACTTCCCTAGAATTTCCCTAAAATCTCCAAATTTTCATCAATTCTTATTAAATCAGATGGCCATGCAAGAAAGGATTAGGGTAATATTAGCTTCTTATGATATTTTTTCATTCAGTCTTAATATTCAATTATATATTTCACTCAGGTTTAAAATATGAGGATAAAATAAATAAATCCCACTTTTAACCATTAAACATACATTTTAGTTTTTCTTGTTTGTAAATGAGCCTTTCGCCAGAGTCCTACAGCAGTACATTTATTTCTTCTCCCATAACTCACCCAACTCAGCAGATTATTTATAACCGAGTGAGTTATAAAATTGGATTTAACGGAGTGTTCATGAAGGCATCATTTGACTGTTGCTGAGGGATGTCGCGCGGAGTAAAATATTCTGCACAGGGGAGAAAGTTCAGATGTCAATCAAAATGGGATTCGTGTGTTTTTCTGTCTTTCACCTGTATTGTCTCGTGCAGTTTTTGACGATGTCATTACACCTGAACGGTATTTAATGTGGGCTAATTATGACTGCTGAGGAGGAAGGAGCCCAATGAGTCATCACAGGCCTCTCAGTAAGGTCTACTGGTCCTTGGAGAAACACATACAATGAAATCATCTTTCATATTTTTTTCCGATGTTGCTTATAAAAGATGACACTTGTTCAAATGATTTATAAACAGCGAGTGAGCAATGAAAGGACAGAGTCAGACATAAGTGTGACCAGTGACTCGTGAACTGTTAGGACAAGCGATGGTAAGCTCAAACTTTAAGTGATGGCTTGAAATTCAACCACATACACTTGTTGTTGTTCTGAGATGATTTAACATGGAATTAGTTTTGAATAACACAAATAAATAACCTTTTTTTTTCCTTCTTTGTGTTTCTTATGGGAGATTTACTACTGCCACTTGGTTTGACTATATGTTCCCCATCTAGTTTTCATTCAATCATAAACAAATACAGTATTACACAAAGGGTTAAGTCCCTATGTTAGAGGAAACATTTTCTCATCCTTTTGTTTGCTCATTATAACACGTAAATGGAAGCCCGTGTTCACAAATGCTTTAAATAGCCACATAAATATCAATTATATGCTTGCTGGGGAGAGGTGCCTCTCTGTAAGTGTAGAAATGATTTCACACATGGGCATTATAACAGAAGGTGCAGGCGGGCACCATCCTGTAGCCAGGGACTGGCAATTTACAAATGGAGCTATTCATCAGAATTCACAAAAGCTCTCTTATTAGCCTTATTAGAGTTCACCTGAATTAATCTATGTCAAGAAGATCCCCATAGCTCATTCTTAGGTATCCATTGTGTTGTAGGCAGTGGTGCCTAGAGAGGTGGGTATTACTCTTAATTTCTGGTATTTTTTGGTTTTGTTTGTTTTGTTAAGCAGCTTGTCCAGCAAATTATAGTTGCATTGATTTATGAACATTTATATAGTGAATATGTTGCCATAATTAGTTGATGAATAAAGGGGTCAATGTCTTTGCCATCTTAGGAACATGAAAACTTACTTCCAGCAGATTGTTTAATGTAATTTGCATCATAAAATGAGATTTAGATACATTCTACAAGCACTGAACAATATGTGGATATACTCTGTGTACGCAATCAATTTCCATCAGTGAAACTCGTTTCTAATGCCCAGACAGGTGTTTTTCTGCTTAAAGGCATTTCTAATTAATACCTGATTCTTGAAAGGTTTGCATTTGGATAATTGGTTAAGGATCTGAGTTCTTTGTTTTTGATAAGTTTTTTTTTTTTAACCTTTCTCTCACAATTGCATGTAAAGAGAGCTAATTTTCTATTGTGATTGTTGTAAGTATCTGTCAGGATGAATACTAGAAAAACAAGCTGACAAGGACTCTAAATCCGGGATCTGGATTACATCAAAGGCTTTTTTAAAAGCACTAAAGAGGAAAAACAAGAAGGTCGACTTCTCAGTGGTTTTTGATATCATTTTAAAATCTCGAGCAGGATCAAGCAGAAGGCTTTTCCTGTGGTGAGTGATAAGACACATGTGACCATTGGCCTTGTTTCCATGGACACATCATTAGAGAACTTCCCCAGCTGGTTACAACTGCTTGAAGTGTTGATGGCAAATAGCAAGTGAAGGATTTGGTCATAACCGCGACAAAAACAAAGACGACTTTTTGAGTCCATTACTCAAAGAGATTGAGGTCCTGCAGATGTGACATAACAGGACAGCTACAGCGAAGGCTATATTGGATAGAGTTTTTCTCATAGATGATTGCTTCATTTGCAAATTTTAAAAAACTTAATCCGTTTTATATTTGATCAAACTTTGATAGATGTCAGTCATATAATTATCTTATAAGTGAATGTGGCTGACCAAGGTTTTGGAGTACTTTCAAACGCAGTGTTAAAGATCATTCTGGTGCCAGTACTGTAGAGCTCAGAGCAACACAATCTGCTGATCACATCGGTAACGTTAAAGCGACACGAGACGTCAGCTTGCTTCCAGTAGATAATGTACCTCTGCAGAATTGGTTTATTTGGTTCTGATGACTTAGTGGAAATTAAGTTCAGAATGAAAAGCTCTGGTATCCTGTTTTTTCATCACCTGTAATTTCTGTGCTGACGTGCAACAGAACGAAAAACACGTACAAGTGTATCGCCAAAGGAGAAAATTACTCTCAGCTCTGCACTGTGGTAAAACTGCTAACACAATAATTCAAACTAAATGTTCCTGAGCCGCCTCTGGTGGAACCAAAGATGAAGTGAAGCTTAATTGGGTCCTGGGGAAGAAAGGATTTACCAAATAAATAAACCTATTTTTTTATGGATCTACAGGCCTGTCAGGCCTACATCAGCATGGCCATAACTTAGTTTCTCTCTCTCACACACACACACACACACACACACACACACACACACACACACACACACACAAACAAACAGTACCTTCTAGTATTTGTAATGGGAAAACATAAATAATTAGATTAATTTATGTCACGTATTTGCAGATATGGGAACAACCTCTCCTTCAGTCTTTGTTTCCTTTCTTGTGCCTATTGTGCCTCCTTCAGGTAAAGAAAAGAATTAAAAGAGCAGTCAGTTACTCTGTCATTTTGTGGGTTATGAACAATTTTCTTGTTGTATAATTTATAGTTTTCATTTGATTAAAAATGTGATAAGCCGTGAGCCTTTTTTAAACTATTATATCATGTCATTCACAGTATGAGCTGATTTGACAGAACAAAGATGTTCTTTCCAGAACAGTAACTTATTTATGGTAAATTAGCAGAATCTAGTACAAGTTGAAATGAGTGTTTAATAGTTAACCTTTTTTTTTTAATAGTTAAAACACATCACACACCCCACAAAGGCAACCTTACAAGAACACTAAATCATATTGTAATGTTAATCAATTCCAGGGCTGATAAAAAAAAAACAAAAGAAAACAGGTCTGCTTGAATTCTGAAACATTTTGGTACCTTTTTCATGGCTGACATTTTCACCTGTCAGAAAAATTCAGTTGTCATTAATTACATTTATAATGACATTAAGCCAATAGGCCAATAATGTAAACCAGCATGATCATTAGAAAAATCTGTAAACAAATTGTGACCAATGAGTTACTTACTTCAAGGCCATCATATTTGCTGTGTCTGTCTGCAAAGAACGTAATACAAAGTTACACTCAGTGTTTAATGTGTACTATCGTTATTTACAATGTCACTGTAGTTATGAAAAGGGTTTTTCAAATTTCAATTAAAGTCGCTCTTGCAAATTTAACCCGTGTTTGTTGGAAAAACGGGAAAAAAAATTGCTGTTTTGGGACGTGTTCAAATTTTACAGTCCGACTGTTTATTTTACTGTTGTCCAGTAGGTGGCGGTATTGCTTTTGTAAAATGGCTTGTCTGAGGCTCACATGAAGGAGAAGAAGAAGAACCACAAGTAAACCAAGCCTGTCTAGCCCGAATGTGCCTCCAAATGTACTAGGAATATGGAGTTAATCAAATTTAACACTCTCGCGACTTTGACCGTTGTTCCCTGCAAACCATGGCTGAGTACCGGTGCGTGTTGGACTTAAACATCTTGAGGCAAGAGGACTGTCACTGTGTTTGTTGCTCGTGTTGTTATTGGAGCTAGCGCTAGCGTTGGCTGAATTAGCTAACGCTGCTGTTTTTACTTCAGCGTAACTGATGTCGGCTTATTGCTGCGGGGAAGTGAACCTCAAAAACCAGGTAACAGTAAAGCAAGTCAAAGGAATATGCAACCAACCTGAATAATGTCCGTGCAACGTTAGCGTGAAATAGCCTAAGCCAGCCTTTTTCAGGCAAGGTTGCAGCGCACGATACGCTAACGTTGTTAGAGAAGTAAAACAGCAGGATTAACTGCTGCATGCTTTTATGGAGAAACCTATCAAAATGTTACCAGGGTTTAAGGTTAGCTAACAAGCTGAACGATGCATGGCGGGAAACGTTAACAAGTAGTTGATTTAGCTGCCTACGTGTTTAGAGATGGAGCAGCAGACAGCCAGTGATGTGACTCTCGTTCAGCACAGCCCATCAGTCTGAGTGAAAGGGAAATCATGTCTTGCAAAGCCACGAGCAAGGACAAGAAGTCCAGCTTCGGCAAGAAGTTGTTCAGGAGAGGCTCTGTGCGCTCTGTGGGCAGTTTTATGAGCAGAGTCCTGAGGACATTGACAGCCTTATCACACTTCGGATCCGAAGTACAGACCGACGATGACAAAGATGATGGAGGGTTTTCCACTTTTAAGGCTGGAAATAAAGATGTCCCCATGGAGGACGGGGATCTGGGGGGGTTCCTGTCCGGGGAGAGAGTTCCTGGAGTGTCGGGTCTGAAAAATCATGGGAATACCTGCTTCATGAATGCAATACTGCAATGCCTCAGTAACACTGAACTCTTCGCCGAGTTCCTCGTTTTGGAGCAGTATAAAGACGAGGAGTTGGATGAGGACAAACCACAGACAAATGGCGTGCTTTTGCAGAAGAAAGGTCCTCTGGCCAAAGGAGAAGTGACGGAGCAGCTGTCAGGACTGGTGCGGGCTTTGTGGACGTTTGAGTATACCCCCCAACACAGCAGGGACTTCAAGGTAAGAGTGAACCAAAGCAAGATGGTATAGTAATGTTCATGTGACTGAGACTATTCATATTTTTTGTTTTCACTAGGAGTGGATATTCCAACATGTTGTAGACCTGCAAAACATGATTTATTCTTTTTGTTACTTCGATTAAAGAGACTTCTATGTATGTAAACTGGATGTGGATAAAACAATGTATAAAATATGAATATATATTAGCTAAGACTGAAAATGGATAAGCTGACCGAGGGTTTGTTGTTGATAGAGGTTTATTTGGGCCCATGGAGGATAAATAATGTCGAGGTTGTGTCAGACATGGTAACTTTTCATTCTCATTTGTTGCAGAACGCTGTTTCAAAAAATGCCACTCAGTTTAAAGGGAATTCTCAGCATGATGCTCAAGAGTTTCTTCTGTGGTTGCTGGATAGAGTACACGAAGACCTCGACACCGTGAACCCCAACGGCAGGCCTGCTATAAAGGTGAAATAAGAGGCGGTCATAGTTCATAGGCTGTTGTTTTGTTTAATTTAATTTTCTTTTCTGATGACTCAGCTTTATAGTGCATTACAGGCTTGTTATTGAGGCTTTTTTATTACTATATTTCATAATTTATGACATATCTAGGCTTGCCTGACTGTATTTCCAAGTGATTTCCCTGGAACTGAGTAGTAAAGAGCCATGAAGGCAGAATGTCTTTTACAGGGGCTTCTGAACCTGATGGACTAGTATATTAATCCCATGCAAATCAGACTAATAAAACCTGTTTTTGTCTCGTCAGCCCCCTATTGATGAAGATGACCAAAGCCTAGAGGGGCCAACTCCTCCCCTCTCTGCTGGGTCGTTTGTGCAGGAATTGTTTCAGGCGCAGTATAGGTAGGTTTAATGCCAAGAGCATCTGGCCACAATATCTGTCGATCATATTCAGAAATGTAATGTTTTCCCCACAGGTCCTCTCTTACCTGCCCACATTGCCAAAAGCAGAGCAACACCTTTGATCCCTTCCTCTGTATCTCATTACCAATCCCGCTTCCACACACACGGTGAGTTTCTTTCTTCAGCTCTGTTATAGAGCAGGGAGTGACTAGTTCGCAGTGCTCAGCCGACAGGTTCTTACATGTTTCTGACTAATTACTGCTGCTTAATGGGGTTGTTTTTGTTCTTAGTTAATAACACATAAGCAAACACCTTTAACATAAGGTCCTTAAACAGTTGACACGTCTCACTGAAAGTCAAAGTCAGCATGGGTTTGTTTATGTGAGTTGACCAGTTTGCAGGGGTGTGAAGCAAATGTCAGTGTGGTTGCAGAAGGAAGAATGTAACCTGCCTAGGAGCAGCAGACATGTGTGGGAGGAGCATGTGCTTCAAAGTTTAAACCAAAACACGATGAAGTGTGAATACTGAGGAGAAAAGGGGGGAAGAGAAGTCTCCAAAAGTGGGATCTTTTTGTTGTTTTGATGGAGCGTTTTGACATCAGCCTGTAAGAAAGGCATATTAAGCAAAGTCAATTTGAAATGAAATAACAGATTAGTTCTCCATTAAGAGATTAGTTAGTCATATAAACAATACAAAACAAACAAGCAGCGTCTGACACGGTGGATGGACAGCTGCCATTTTTTATTTAGGTGGGTTTGTCTGTCAATATGACAAAACACAAGATAATAATGAGGTTCCAAAAGAGCACTTTTCAAACATAAGCACAACCCAAAGTGCTTTAAACAGTAAGAATAGAAATAAAACAAAGATGTAAAAAACAACAAAATATAAAGATTATTTAATAAAATAGATTAATAAATGTAGAAGTAAACAATTAAAACTATTATTAAGCAATTTGCCAATACCAGTGATATAAAAACATAAACTTTGGGAAAATACAAAAAAAAAAAGAACATATTAGAACACATAGTGCACAAACAGATCAACCAGTTATATTAAAAAGGCTTTTCATGTTTTCAGATTGTCTTAAAACCGCAGAGCCTAACAGGGAGCCGGATCCACAGGAAACGGCTGATAACGAGTTATCAGTAAATATTTTGGGCTTCAGTTCAAAGAGTTATAAACACACATTGACAAAACTAAACTGGGATTCCAAAGCAGCAACTGATCGATGATGAATTGCAGTATTATAGCTAAACAAATGTTTTATTCCTCGAACTGTCATCTTTTTCAGGCCCTTGTATGTGACAATCGTCTACCAGGGAAAGTACTCTCACTGTATGAGGATTGGAGTGGCTGTTCCCGTCAAAAGTACAGTCTATCGCCTCAGAGATGCCGTGTCACGTGAGACCAAGATCCCCATGGACCAGGTGCTATTCCTGTCGCTTCTCAGGGTCTGGCAGTGTCAGACCATAGTACAGGCACACATTGTCAGCTGAGAGTTTGTAAAGCCAGTCCTCCTTGCAGTTGGAACGTAATGTGAAATTCTGACATGTTTTTTTCTGCTTCACACGGTTTTTACAAAATTAACTGAAAGTGAATGTAAGTGACTTTTAAAGCAGGATGAGGTATTTTGTTTTGTACTTCTACAAACTTACCCCCTTTCTTTCTTTCTTTCAGTTTGTTCTGACAGAAATGTACTTCGATGGCTTTCATCGTTCCTTTTGTGACGACGACGACGATCTCGACATCATTCAAGAGAGCGATTCCATCTTTGCCTTTGAGACACCAGAAACCTTCAAACTGGAAAACATACGCACAAAAAGAGGTAACTGATTCAACCTTTATGGAAGATCCATCTAGATTGTCCCTTTTGGACACTTGGAGTAAAAGACTGGGAACTGTTTGAGAGATGCTGTTCTTTCTTTTATAGGAAGCCTTCTGGCCAACCTGAATCATAACAATTTGAAGTATGGGACAGAAATCGGCAGGACTCCATCCTTCATGCAGGGGGCTATGACTCCCGTAACTGGATCACCCAATAAAAATCTAGGACCGGACAAAGTGATCCTTTTGGTGTGTAACAGAGCATGTACCGGGCACCAGGGAAAAAGGTACTGCAGTTCACATTATTTTACCTGCTCAGATTTAAACTTCTCCTCCGTCTCTTTAGGAACACAAAATTCAAAAACAGCTTAGAGAAGCAGTGTCTTGTGTTTTTTTTTTTTTAAATTGATTTATTTATTTTTTTTAGGTTTGGCCTTCCTTTTGTACTGTACATGGAGCGCACTGTGACCTGGGATGCTCTACAAAAAGAGATCCTGGAGAAAATGCGCCATCTTTTGAGACCTGGGGTCTACGTTCAGGTAGGAATAAGATCACTGCCTTTCTGTATTAGATGTAAGATTATTGACCACCTTGGTCATCTTAATGGATGGATTGATTCTTTTATTTCCAAAGTGAGCGCCTAAAGAAATCTATAAAGCGATGTTGTTCATAAGTATTCGTATTAACGATAATGTGTTCATGAACATGTTGGACTTATTACCTGGATTGTCAGTTGGGGGTTTATGTTTTACTGCATGTTTGTGTGTAGGTTGGACCTTTCAGTCTTCGGGTGGTTGGCGTTGTTGGCATCACCTACCTCCTTCCCCAAGATGAGCGACCACTGTGTCACCCAACTGTTGATAGGTCAGTCCTGATATTTAATGTTATATTTGGTCAGAGATGGGAGATGTGACCTTAACTATTTGTTCTCAAATATGTTATGAACAAACAGTTTAAAGTTGACATTATCCAAGCATGCGAGTTGCCCCTCCACAGAAGATATTTGGAACCAGTTTGTATATTCAGACTACCTAATACTTTTTTTAAATGCCTGTCTTTATTTATATTGTGAATGTTTTCTGGGCATGCTCAGAGTACATGTCAGTGACACGTCAAAGTGAGATTGGTGGAGATCTAGGTGAGCACAGTATATTAAAAATTAAAGACAGGCCTTATCTTGAGAAATGGAGTGAGGTCAGAATGCATCAGTTTACTTCTTTGGACTTGTTTTTCCTGACACGCTCCCTCAGTTTTAGTCCTCTCATACACATTGGCAGAGGACATGCCGTAACAGGCATTTGATTGTTTGCTCGAATCCCAGTATAGCTCCTTCTACAAGCTCATATTATGTCACAGTAATGACATATGTTCCAACTGTGCTGGTGCATCAGTGAAAGATGTAACAGCCTCATTTTACATTTAATGCATATCTCTGATGCAGCTTTTAAGTGCAGGATATGGAACTTTGTTCTTATCCAGATATATTGTGTTAAGAAACGCTTGAAATGTAGGCATTTATTGATTAATTAATTTATTCATTCATTCAGGCTGAAGCCATTAAAGGAAATTAAACAAAGATTATAAAACATAAAATATTGGCCAGAAAAAAAATTCCTCACACTAATCTCTAATAACAAAATTGAAGGGGTTGATATCAGATGTATAAATGTCTGAAATAATTAATTTCCACTAAAATATATATATATGTATGTTTTTTACTGCAGGGCATACAAGTCCTGTGGACAAGGGGGGCCACCACATGTGAAGATTGTGGTTGAGTGGGACAAAGAGACCAAGGACTAGTGAGTACTACTAATACATGATGTGTACTTCTGACTTATTGGTCTAGTTTATAGTTGGTCAGCACAGAATGGCAGATTTTGACATGTGCCTCCTATAACCTTTATTTTGAATACCATATAGAATCTATCAAAATGTAATGCTGTTGAAAAAGTGTCAGAAAATATGCACCGAATGCCATTGATTAAGCTGCTGTAAAACATGGTATTAACATACACGTAATCAGCAAAATTCCAGAACTAATGTTGAACGTTAAAGCTTTTAGAAAAGCAGCCTGAGCTGATCACCTGGCAACAGATAAAAGAATAACCTTGACCACACATCTTTCATCTGTTAGCAAAGAGGGTTTTGCAGTGTGGCAACATTTGAGTACATTTTCAGATGACATTACATGAGGACATAACCTGGCAGCTTTGAACAGGCTTTCCTAAAAGATTGCCCCGTGTCCTAAGGTTATTTCACAGGAAATAGCCTTTAGATTGTATAACAGGCCTCTTTTCATTCCTTTAATGTTTACTCCTTCAGTAAAAGCTATCCATTACACTATTGGATCTTGAAAAATAAACTACGTCAATCTTCTAGCAGATGTGCTTCATTTGAACCAGTTTAAACCAAGTAAACACCACAGTCTGACGTTCTGCCTACACAATCAGACATGTCTTCTGATTTCTGTAGCATCAGCCAAGTACCCATTTTAATTTTTTTATACACGCACCGCTTCTGTGGAAATTTAAGTCGCTGCTTCTGAAGAATATTCCTGGATCAATTTTCTTTTATTAGCACATGATTGTAGATGTTGGCTCTGAATGAATCATCTCATATTCTCATTTACTTTGTGTTTGTGCAAGTATTGGGCTCTTACAAAGTGCTGCTGCACTGCTGGGTGTTAACCAGTAATGTAACGCCAAGCTGCACACCTGCCTTGTGTTTTAAAAAATACGTCAACCGTCATATTTGCTGTGACTATGAAATACATTCGTTTGACAGTCTTACAGCGGATATTTTAAACCTTTCGTGACTTTGTTGGTGAAAGCTTCTCTTTGTCTTCCCACAGTCTGTTTGGACACACTGAGGAGGAGTATATTCCAGATGCTGAGAGTGTCTATATGCACAGGGAACAACATCATCAGCCACAGGCCTGCACCCTTGCTCAGTGCTTTCAGCTCTACACCAAAGAAGAGCAGGTAACCATTTGGGGAAAAAACATACAGTCAATTACCGTGGTATGTGGTGCATTTAAGGGCTTGAGCTTTACTCTGTCAATAGTTTGACATTGCAAATAAAGCATAGATTTGCTTTGCCACAGCTCAATGATATGTTTTGAAATGTAGTATCATATTTATGTCTGCGCAGGTTTATTGTTACACTTTTGAAGAAGCTTTTGAATCTCTGTGGTTGTGTTGGACTCCTAATGCAAAGTACGGAATAAAGTCGAGATTCTGGGCACAGTCCAACATACACATTGTGGTTCAACTAGCCTTCAACTGCTTTGGATAGATAGTAAAGGAAAACGCATGCCTCATCCTGTGCAAAACTTATTTTATAAGCTGTGTGGTTGGAACTTGTTCTTCATTGCTGCTCTTTGGCGGTGTATGTGTGTGTGTGCACATTATGTCATGGTGGGAACACAAAACTTGATAGCACACTAATTTATGGGTATTTTCTGTAAGCGTGGGGACCAAATTGCAGTCCTGATGGGTACAGCGTGTTCTTTTTTTTTTCTTTGTCTTTTTTAAGGGTTAAGCCTTGGTTTTAGGGTAAGGTTTAGAATTAGGTTATGGTTAATTTTAGGGTAAGGCGTTCAGCTGGGATGATTACGGTTAGGGTAAGGGGTTGGGTAATGCAATTAGTCAATGGCGAATCCCCACAGAGATGTAAAAACAAATGTGTACGTGTGTGTTTCAGCTGGCCCCAGATGATGCTTGGCGCTGTCCCCACTGCAAGCAGCTGCAGCAGGGTCGCATAAAGCTCAGCCTGTGGACGCTGCCGGATGTGCTAATCCTGCACCTCAAGAGGTTCAGGCAGGTATGTCAGCTCATCTTGTCACTTTAAATCAAAATGTATGTCTTGATTATCAAGTTCACTGTATTGTGTTCTTACAGTGTATTCTATACAATGTATTGAAAGGCATTTAAAAGAAACTAGAGGCAATGCTCATGACTATGCTGCACACAGAGAAAAGCTCACAACACCACTCTATGCTCAGCTATATTGTTTCTTTATGCCACCAAATGTACAAAAGAGTTATGATAAATTAGATATTTTTCGTTTGTTTTCAGGCAATTTAACAAGTATTCTCTATTTATTTGTTTGTTTAATTTTGCATTACAGAATCCGTGCCTGTTAAGTCATTCCTATTCTGTTGAAATCTTTATTTAGTAATTGCTTGGTTGAAATCAACATTTTCACATGGAGGACTGAGACTGAGAGGAATAAAAGTTTAATTATCAAGGCTGCTTTTTTACCTCTACTCCAGGAGGGCGACCGTAGGGTGAAGATGCAGAACATGGTGAGGTTCCCGCTAATGGGGATGGACATGGCTCCACATGTGGTCAAGAGAAGCCAAAGCAGCTGGAGTTTACCTTCCCACTGGTCACCATGGAGACGCTCCTATGGTTTGGGAAGAAACCCTGATGACTACCTGTATGACCTGTATGCTGTGTGCAACCATCATGGCAATATGCATGGAGGCCACTACACTGGTAATGAAAACAGTTGTGGCAGTTCAGATGTAGTCTGTGAAGATTATTAAGATATTAGTCAAGCGTTTGGTGAGTTTATCCTTTTGAACTGCTTCTCATCCTCACTTTGTGTTCACAGCTTACTGCAAAAACTCTATCGATGGTCAGTGGTACTGCTTTGATGACAGTGAAGTGTCACCAGTAGCTGATGATGACGTGTGTCAGCAGACAGCCTACATACTGTTTTATCAGAGGAGAACTGCCATTCCCTCCTGGTCTGCCAACAGCTCTGTTGCTGGTCAGTATCTTCTTTATAATGTTCGTCATCTGCTGTGTTCGTGGTGGTAGTAAAGCTGTCCGGTCTTTTCTTACTTTATTGTGATTTGGTTTTAATGTAGTATGTGTTTTTGCTTGTTTCATGTCCGGGTATCTGCGTGTTGCTGCTCGGATAGAATTCTGATTTTTAAGGCACTTTCAACAGTAGTGTTGCATCTGACCCTAAATGTAGCTTTTAGTTTAGTGAATGTCTCTGAATGTGATATGGAGGCATAGTCGGCCATCGTTCTGTGTTTCAACCTGTCATTTATTGGAGCGGTTCTACAAGCTTCAACTGGTTACTGCTCCTGATAGTCAGGTTTCTATTCACTAGCAAAGCAGTGCTAAAGCAGTCGAAGAATTGTAAATCAAACAGGTTTTATCAACTGGTTTGAAGCAAACAAAGCAGGCTGCATAGTGTTGCCAGAGGATGGAGGTATAGGCTACGTTGCAAGTGGTTGTTATTGAGTAACAATTCTGATCGAGTCTTCTTTGAAACAGGCAAAAGCAACATCAAGCGACTGTATAAAGAGCTGCAAAGGAAACCAGCTCATGATTTCTTCTAATCGGGTTTCCGTTGCTGACGCCTGCACAGAGAACAAAAAGCATTTTCAAATATATTATTTTTGAAAATCATACCTCTTTGAAAAATGCTTTTTGGTATTTTTGAAAATCGGAATAGCGATTTATCAAATCAAATTTATTTATATAGCACATTTCATGTACAAACAATTCAAAGTGCTTTACATAAAATAAAAGCATTGCAGCAGGGAGTGGAAGAAGCATTAAAATACATAAAAGAATATAAAGAGAAACAAATAAAATCATTTAAATGAATTTAAAAACAAGCAACAGTCAAGATAAGTTAAAAGATACCGTGCAGATTTCATGCATAGACACACGAGAAAAGAAATGTTTTTAACCTGGATTTAAAAATGTCTCCAATTGGTGAAAGTTTAATCTCCACTGGCAGTTTGTTCCACTTGTTTGCAGCATAACAGCTAAATGCTGCTTCTCCATGTTTAGTCTGGACTCTGGACTGGACCAGCTGACCTGAGTCCTTGGATCTAAGAGCTCTGCTGGATTTATATTCTCTGAACATATCACAGATGAATTTTGGCCCTAAACCGTTCTGGGATTTGTAAACCATCAGCAAGCTTTTAAAATCTATTCTGTGACTGACTGGAAGCCAGTGTAAAGATTTTAAAGCTGCTGTGATGTGTTCAGATCTCTTCAGATTTACTGTGATCTTGTCCCGTACACAGGTTCCACTAGTTCATCCCTGTGTGACCACTGGGTAAACAGGTTGCCTGGCAGCAGGCCTGCTAGCTTGGCCTCCGGAGCCTCATCCAGACGCACCTCCCTGGCTTCATTAGCTGAGTCGGGAGAATTTCCAGGAGAGCGCAGTGAGGATGATGGTGAGAATATCTTTTAGATTTGTTTGTATTTACACGAGTCACATTATTGATTGAAGGTTGGGGCTGATGCTTGTGTTTATGAGAAGGAAACCGGATCGACATACTCCAAAATTCCAAAAATAAGTAACAATGTAATATTTAGCAGACAGTAAGAAATACAAAATAAATTTGCAAACATTAAAATAAAGAGGATACAAACAAGTATTCACAAATGCCAGCTTTGATATTTAATTATTCCAAAAGGGAAACTGATAAATACTCTATTGGTGCTTATAACCAGGTCTCGATGGCCAACAGTTCTTGTTTTGGGTGACGGCACATGAACACAACACAGTAGTAGAATGCTAATGCAAACACTAACAAAACGCCAAACTATTGATTTCCGATATTTAGACTCATGCAAAAATCTATGTGCTCATCATTATTATCATTATTCACCTTTTTTAATCTGAAAAAAAAAAAAAAAAAATCATCCACGGATTCAACTTTTCAGTTTATCTCATGCCTCTTAGCATTAATGCTAAAAATCATTAATGTTTCTTGTTTAAAATAAAAACGCTTGTTCTTAAATGTTTTTTAAACTCTTTTTAGGAGGATTCTCTGTTCGCCCTTTTGTGAGAAGCATTCAGCGTCAGAGCTCGTCTTCCAGATCATCTATAGCCAGCCCTTTAGCCTTCAGTGACAGCGGCATAAGGCCCTCTTGGTCCCTCTCTGCCAAGCTTCAGATGCGATCCAACTCCCCCTCACGTTTCTCCCTCGATTCGCGTTGTTCCCCTCCTCTGGAGAGGATAGGAGAAGCTTGTGATGACAAGGTTTCCACATCCTGTTTTGGCAGCTACAGCAGACATGAACGTTACTTTGGCAGCAGGACTCCTTTGTCCATGATGGAGAGCAACTTCAGTGACCAGGACAACAATAAAAGGTTCTCAGACATGATGTACTGCAGGGCTCCTACTACAGTGGAAAAGAAGAGCGCTAAAAATGAGTCAACAGAAAACAACAATGAGATTACAGCTATAGACCAAAACATAGTACCCACCCAAGCAACTTCCTCTAAAGAGCAGAAACGAAAGAGTAGCATTGGAGGATTTGCCTTAAAGGCAGAAAGCACAGGGTCCACAAAGAGTTCCAGTAAAGTGGAGCAAGATAAGACCTCCAAAAAACGGTTGTGCTCAACCCTTAAGACATCTGCGTCTGAGATGTCTTCCAGTACACCTGTGAAAGGCAAAAAGCTGAGCAACACAAAGGAGAAGAGTGTAAATGCTAAGAAAAGCACCTCAACACCCAGTGGAACTCCCTCCAAGACAAAGGACAAAAGTCCAGCTCTTGAGGCGACTCCACAACATAAGCCATGCGTCCGCTCTACACCTCAGTCTTCAGCTTCTCCCTCACCAACCGCAAAGAAGAATCCGAGTCCGGCCGAGAAAAGTACCACAAGCAGCCGGAAACGACTTGTAGAAAGGAGTTGGAGCAGAGATTCTATGCACACTAGCCCTCTGGTTGACACCCTCCGAGGCAGCTCTGTGGCCCGTTCTTCACTTTCCAAGAGCGGGGAAGGCAACAGGCCTGAGAGGAGATCTGTGAGAAGTTCCAGCAGCAGTTCTTCTGTTACTAGCCTGCGCTCACCCAGCGTATCCACCAGAGACCTGCAGCGTAACAGCAAATCTGAGGAGAAAGGCTTGTCTTTCTTCAAGAGTGCCCTTCGACAAAGGGAAAGCCGCCGGTCGGCTGATTTGGGAAAGAGCACCATGCTTACTAAAAAGGCCTCAGAAAGGACATGCAAGCAGAATGGGCAGGCCAAGGAGATGGGTGGTGATGATGGAAAGACCGGAGAAGCTGCGTCTTCGCAGACGCATGTAGAAACTCACAGAGGTGAGACAAAGTCAGAGACAAAGGAGTCTTCCAAACCCCCCAGCTCTCTCAGTCGCACTCTACTAAATGTAGGCAAGTCCAAGTCTTCCACTTCCGATGTAAGTAGCAAGACTCCTGCAAATGGGAAGAAGCCCCTTGAAAGGAAGGCATCTTCCCGAAAGATGTCATCAAGCATGCAATCTCCTGCACGAACAACACAGAGGCCTCAATGATACATCTGGAGGGATTATGTTAAACAGACAAAATGCAGCTAATTTCTTTGTGCCTGAGTTTCAGTGAGCACCAGATGTATTTAAGACACATTTTTTTGATGTTATGGTTTTGCACACTGGCTATAGAAGCATAGTTTGGCTGTGAGATTTGAATATTGGTGGCCAGTTTGAGCCGTTTCAGATAAAGTAAAGAACACTACATCACCTGCATACCTGGGTGCCAAGCACATGTCTGGTATGCTGCTAATATTGGTTTATAATGAGGTGTATTTTTTTTTTGTTATTTAACTTTTTGAGAGTCGGGTGTGATTTTGATGAAACTGTTGTGCAGGATTGCCGGTGTGGTGTGCACAATCCCGCCAATATCCCTTCAATTGCCCAGCACAACCCATTTTATTGTGTTCATAGCGGGACCGTACGTCCCGATTTCTTTCTGGAATCTTTAAATCTTTAAAAATGCAGCAGCAAAAAAACATTCAGAATTAAGGGTCCAAGAAATATTTACCTAGTGTACACCAACAGTGCAAAACAAGTGTCGTCGAGTCGCAGTTTTCAGTGAGTTCTGACTTCAGGTTGAAGAATGCTGCTGCTCTTCTGTAAGCATTTGAAAATAAACAGCTAAGTAGATGGAACCATAACATTAAAAATTAGCTTCTGATACTGAAACAGAGTAAATATATAAATCCATAGAAATGCGAAAGAGTTTCATTCCGAAATAACTGGATAGTTTTTGCTTATTTTGAGACTCAGTCTGACGAGTACGTATCTCTAATGCTCTTCACCGTACCCGTACACGTTGGTCATCGAGGGTCCTTTCAGTGTGTTCTTTTCTTTTTTCTTTTCATCTAAAGCTGTGGTGGAAAAGACATCGATATCGTTTTGTACTCTTGAGTTATTTCACACTACAAGTCTTGAGTGCATCTAGGATTGATACAACGGAGGGAAACGAATGAGACTGCGCTCTGAATATTTAAGGAACGCGAAACGCTGAGAGGCTGACGGGCTCTGGACCAAAATAAGGTTAAAAAAAATAAACAGAGATGCAGGATGAGAAAGAATTACATTTGTTCTACAAATTTGGAAGGTTTTCCAATTTTTGAAACTTTATTTTTTAAGGAGTACTTTTTTGATAGAAATGTGTTTTATGAAATGTTCACTGAAAATAAGTCCTTTTCCATAAAATAGGTGGTGTGTTTTGGAATGAAACCCTTTAAAATCAAGTTATATAAGTATATGTAGATGTGTCTGTACAGCTATTGACAGAAAGTATATAGTATGTAACCCTTTTTCTTTCTTTTTTTTTCCCTCTATGAGATGAAAATGATCTTAAGCGCCTTTCAATGCTGTACATGGAAACAAATAATTGCCTTTGGCAACATGGTAGTCTTCTACTGTATGCATCACTGGGTAGGAATGTTATTTTGTTCGCACTTTGTATAGATAAAGTAGTACGATGATTATAGTCCTATGATTATTTAAATGACTTCGAGACATATCGTAAAGTAAGAGTCAACAGGCCTTAGACTTGAAATGGTAAAAGGGTACTTTCATCTCAATGTTTCAGGGGTCATTTTACAGTAAGAAGTCGCCCCTTTTATACACCTGGTGCTGTAACAGGCCACTGCTTCACTGGCACTGATGTTTCTTAAGCAAACATACTTTTTAATTATGATGTTCAGAACTGTGACCACATGATTCAGTGAGCAAGAAAGCTGTTGGCATTGTTGATCATAACCTGTGGTACCTCATAGGGGATATTAACTTTGCCACTTTGGTTTTTTTTTGTCTTCTTTAGCCTGGATTAGAATACATACAAGCCATTTAATTCAAATTAGAACTCCGCTCATGCTGTCTGGAAGCAGTTGTTGTCCAAATGTGGACGTGTATGCTGAACTATAGGACCCCGCACGAAATATTGGTATTCTTGTAAAGCGATAGAAGCAAAGACGGAGGCAGAATACCGCTTTTGCAGCTCTCATGATGCTTGCTGTCTTTGTTGAGAACGATGAACTCCATCATCGCGGAGCTGTCCCACCTCCAGTGGCAATACTCATACATTAGATACCAGCATAGTCTTACGTTTTCAAAGAATGAATGTGGTTATACTGTTAATATTGACTCAGAAAATCCTTTTTAATTTAAGAAGAGAATATTTTGGGTTCTAGATCTACAGTATTTTTCTGTCTCTTGTCAGGTTTACAATGGTTAGATGAAATGCCACCGGATTTATTTAAACATGACTGTGTTCGTTCAGTGTTCCGCGCAGGGTTTGGGCTTTTTAAATTTACCAGTCGTAGATAACCTAGCTACATGAACCTTTTCTAAAGCTCCTTTTAAAGCTGCAGTTTGGTTTGCAACCACACATTATTCGTTATCTGCCAAAGATTCCCAAGAAGTTGATGATCAATGCAACGCTGGCAGGTAAATTTTCCCTGCGTAGACCCAGTATGCTACAGCTATTCCTTTGCAATTTGTCTGTTGAATACCTATATTAAACATTGGCGATGGTGGATGAAGTAATAACGCACTTGGACTTAATGATTTGTTCACCCTCCAAAACCAATAACAGACATAAAGGTTGAATTATTTTCTCCCATTTGTAATTGTGGGAGTTTTCTTGATATATTTCTCTTTGTAATAAATATATATATATATATTTTTTGCACTCTTCACTTTGCTCACAACTATATTTCTTATGGGTCGTGGACGTAAGCACACCAGGATGTTTAAATGCGGTGGCATTCCTATCGCTGCTCGTTTCCGTTTAACGCGTTGGTCTATCAGGAACACGTGCCTGGCACTTTGGGATCAAAGCAGGACAATTTAATGTAAATCTGGGTTTCACCGTCTTGTTTGCCTTTTTGTAAAGTCTGTAATCGAGTTGTAGGCGTTGGGTTTGTATTTTAGAGCTGGATCATGCCATTACACTTGTTTATCCATTCATCAACTTGCCTGATAAAAGAGGAAAAATATTTTTTAATCTATTCATACAGCCAAAAAAACTAGTGCATTAGGATGTTATGCCTCCTTCACTTTTTATACTCGTTTTTTTTTTTCTTCTTTTTAAATGAGGAGCTCGAGGTGGCCCTTTGACAATCTGAGTCATGCTGTATATTGTTTAGAATATGTAAATACAGATGATTTTAGGTGTCTAACCACACGTTTGCTTTTTATATATACAGTTGAACACTAAACGATGCAGCTCACTCCCTTATTTTCCAACCACTTTTTATCACAACCGCGTTGCCAACATTGTTTTAGTTTTAAAACCTATAAGATCATCTGCGTCATGGCAGTAAGTTAGGATGTTAAAATTCTGCAGAGGTTTGGTGGTGTTGGACAGTATCAACACTCGAAAGACTGTGTTGCAAATCTACTGCCAGCCATGAAACTTTTGCTCATTAGTAGCTCTCCGTCTGAAAGAGGAAAGAAACTATGATTATCATTTGATCATCTATTTTTCATGCAAAGTTAGATCATGGCTGACTCTCAGAGAGTGTAGCACGGTCGATTTTATTATTTTTTTTATTTATTTTTTTTTTTAAAAGGCTCAAAAGGCCGTGGAAGCGACTGCGCTCCACGGGGGGAAGATTCCTCTTTGCGCCCGTTTAAGATCCAGTGCAACTCGTCTAAATTCAGGGTAAAACTTACGAGAAGTTGAATCACCATTTCGATGGGAATTATTCTCCTCTCTAGCTTCCCTCGCTGCAGTTGTCCGTATTTATTTTTGTCGTTGTTTTGTGAACCTGTCCGTGTAGAAAACCGAGTAAGTAGGGAATGCAGTATTGCATGAAAATGCTGATGCATGTATTTTAATCAACTATGCAAGAATCTGCAGCTGTGTAACGTAGAGAGCAGTGCATGGCTCGTATATCCCATTGCTTCATTTGCACACCGTTCCCATGTTTAGAGGCAGGTAAACGCAGAATATCTCATCTGTATGTAAAAGATTTAACATAAAAAAAAATCTTGTCAGTAAATATATATCTAATGGCATAACTGCTCCGAGCAATATTGTTTGTATGTTTCTACCTTCATTTTTACACTCTGCTGATCTGTGCTCTATGGGTGCATAGAGCACCCCCCCAACCGGTGGGCTATTGTCTTTATTTTGGTTTGATTTTATTCAAATATTTACTGTTGTACACCAGCAGAGACAACACTATGGATGTGATAATCTATGTGGTTACTAAATAGACTCATGATGTATGTTACTAAATAGACTCATGATGTATGTTACTAAATAGACTCATGATGTATGTATGTATGTGTCGTGAACAGTCTTTCGTTAGTTTACTTCAGTGATAACAGTTTGTGAAGCCGTGTTGCCACGTTCTCAACTTCCATCGAAGATGCGCTCATTCGCAGCATAGCATAAAAACTCAAGATGCATATGTAGCTAATTGCAATAAAGAAAAAAGTAGTAAATATATAGTTTTATAATACAGTACATTGAAATATTTCTCATTTCAGTCATAAGGTGGTGTATTTTCAACTCTAAACAGGCAGTTTAAATCCAACAATAACCTTTTCAATTTAAAAAAAAAAAAAATGTAATTTTTTTCCCCCTCATGACACTTGTGAAAGTGTGTAGAAGCTAATTCAGATGAAAGGCTGAGTTATTCTGACACAGCCTATTTGTTTGCTGTTATTAACCAGGTCCCAGAAAGTGGAACTTTTATATGGTGAAACTGGTGAAATGAAATAATTTTGACTGTAAAATAAAAGTTGCAATAAGCCTTCGAACTGAAGTACGGACGGTCTACATTAGCTTGAAATTCAGCAAATACAGTGGCCCCGTGCACTCTAATGGACTCAATAACAATAATAATAATAATATTAAAAAGTAAAACTCGCTATGCTTCCAGAGGCTTTTGATCTTTTCTTTTCTAAATGAGAGAACAACAAACAGATGATACAGGAACTTTTCACAAGCCTTAAGCAAAAACAAATATGTAAAGGTTGGACTGTATCTTCGGAGGATACAAAAACTAGGGAGCTTTGGAATAAATGAATGTCAGCATAACACCGAAGTGTATGCATGGCATTTAAAAAAAACAAAAACTTCTTAGTCTTCTCATACATTTTATACATTTCACAATTCATTATTATTATTTTTTTTAATAAAGTATGTTGCAATTATGGCGAACTGTTTTCATTTACAGGTCTTTGGCATTATTTGTTGTGTCAGGTTCATTATTAACTGCATTGTATGAACTGTCAGTGTTTTATTTACCTTAGAGCCTCTCATCCTGCTTATGTATATGTCATTTCTTTTGCTGTTTTGACATTCAGTAGTTTCAAGTTCCTTGGACTGTGTCTTGTACTTCTGTTAATTTATTTATTTTTTACCATTATATATGCACTTTTCTTTCTTTTTTTTTCTCTCCTCCAAAAGAACTAAATGTGTATATACTGAGTACCAAATGAAAAATCTGATTAAAATGTTGATGCTGTCATGGTTGTCCTGTGTCATACTTACGGAAGAGAATTAGGGCCAGGCATAAGAAAAAATATTTATATTTTGCCTGTCGAGATTAAAGTCGACATGTCGAAAATAAAGTAATGAGATGATGGACCAGAGGAGTTTACTTTTTTCTCAAAAATTCGACTTTATTCTCGACATGTCAACTTTATTCTCAACAGGCAAAATATTGTTATTTTTTCTTATGCCTGGCCCTAATACTCTTCCGTACATACTGCATATGAAAAGCTTTGATTTTTTTTTTTTTTATAGTGTCACTTTTCTTTCAACACTAGGGGGAGCTCTCCTCAAACAAATGACCTTAGTCATGGCACAGAGCAAAATGTAGCTCCTTGGTTTCCTTAGTTTGTTGAAGACGCATTAGAAATAGTTGTGTGTGTGTGTTATTGTACACTCGACACTGATTAATGCTTATTAATAAGCTTGTTGTCTCACCTTAAATCTGAAATGAGAAATCCCTCCTTTTATTTAGTGTACTGTGAGATGGGTTTGGACTTCCAAGTGCACTTATCCTGTGTACAAACTGAGATCTCAAGGCTGTGCAGTAAACCGATGGCAGGGCTATTATTTCAGACTTTTCCTAATCACATGTTTAGAGTGGAAAGAGCAGAGATGTGCCGAGTTTAGCTTTTCTCAATGAAAAGAATCCTGCTTCAACACTCATTCCAGACAAAGTAAAACACCCAGTTTTGTGATGTGAGATTAGTTTGGTTTTAATGAGCAATATGCATTGTGGACCATGCTCCTAGGATCAAGGCCTAACAGTGGGGACTGTCTCTAACTACCAGTTTTGAGAAAAATGCTCATATTGAGCAATGTTATCAGTATATCTAAAATAAATAGTTATATCTATTGGTTTGTATGTTGAATCGCATCTCTAACACAATACGACTAATACCTTTCAGATGTTAATATATCTTTATAACCTATACATTTGATCAGTATTTAATGTATGAGCATATTAAGAGAGACACTAAAGTTAAATGGGGTAACATGCTGTTTTCAATTGCATTATTCATCGAGGAGGGGAACAAACTCCTCCTTACGAGCCTTCAGAGTTTGAATAGGACGAAAACCGGAATTTCTGGTTCACATTAAAGAGTAGAACATATTATTATTATTGTTATAATTATTGTATTTATAGGTAAAAAAGATGAACTCAAAGATATCCTTATGAAAGTTCTCTTGATATTTCTCATCTGAAGCAACATTTCAATAAAGCAGCAAGTCGATCAGAATCAAATCTTACCGACTTTCTAGAGCAGGGATTTTATTTCTGTCATCTGTAACTGCAGATGATCATGATATCATGCAAATGATCTGAATTTGCGAATAAAGTTTTCCCTCAGATAAATGTTGCATTTTTCATCAAAATCCAGTGAAACGCTGAGTTTCTTTCCACCTTTGTTAAAACTCAGTCTGTATTCAAGCATCAATACTTTTGTTCAGATTCGAATTAGAATTGTTAAATCTTTTTCTGTAAAAGTATCTTTCAGAAACCAGTTTGTTGTAGAGGTACTAAGTTTAGCATTTCAAATTGTCTGGTATGGGAATATTGTAAGTGCTTTAAAAAAAAAAAAAAAAAAGCCAGAAATCATCCATCTTCACACGTGACAATCTGCATTGTTTAAAGTTTGAAGCATCTTAGTCCCTCTCGCCCTGTGTTTCTATTTATCTCTCAACCTGTTTGTTTGTGCTATAAAACAGGACACCCAGTCAGCTCCAGTGAGATCCACCTCATGGATCATTTTAAATTTCCTGGTAAGCAGCGGATGCCATTTATTCTTATTCTCCGGTGCTTTCAAGTTGAGTCAAACAAGCATCTGACTCTTCTCTCATGATCAGATCAGTCCCCTGTAGTACAATAAAGTTACTTTGGCTATCTGCCTGGGGTTTTATCTTCTTTGTCCCTTCTTTTGACTCCACCCCAGAGAGTGCAGAGAAATCAATAATAATTGATTTTACATGGAAGGAAAAGGAGGTTAGAATTCAGGGGAAAGACTCGGCGAAGACAGAGACAGAAAGGTGGTAGCCGAGAGGTGAAAGACCCCGACATTATATGCATGTGCTAACGCAGATAAAGGTCACCAACATGAACCTGTCTGTAATAACACATTATAAAGGGTCTCGGCCTCACAGTTACTAAGGTCTTAGATGAAATAAGAAAAATGAAAGTGCCTCCACGTCTTATCATCAACAAAAAGAAAGGCGTATTTATCTGCAGCCAGTAGTGGAGAGAATTACTAAAATAGAAAAATGAATCAGCTGTATGTTTAGCTTTTAAACACTACTGTGATTCTGCTTGATGTTCACTTCCAGTGTAAAAAAATGCATCAAATCTTAAGTAAAATCTAAAGCTGTACAATGAGTACTGACATGTGAGGTTCCTCCTATTGCAGACACTTAGCTGTTTGTTTTCTCACTTTTGCATGCTTGTTCATTTGTTATTCTTTTTTCCCCCTCAAAGAACAGTCAGCCAGCCTTCACAGCATGGATTTCAAAGCAGAAAAAAAGACTGCAACTGACTTTCCCCACAGAGGGAAAGAAGCGTTTGATTTCTATTGCAGGATTCTTCTGGGGTCCGGAGGGTCAGCGCTGCTGACAGTTTGGAGATTGATGGTTGAGATCTTTCCCAGGCGGAACGATGTTGGACAGCATGATCAGTGATCCAAGGCACCGGTGGAGCAGGGCGGAGGTGGGGCAGCTGCAGATGTCATGTATCTCACAGGGAACTGTGTGTGTATGTGTGGTCTTTGTGCTGAAGGCCATGTCTCCCACCCATTGTCAGGGCTGCTGAATGGTACTTAGTACTTGAAGACATAGAACTAAGCGTCACCTGGGGATCCATCAATGGTTCAAGATGAGTAAAATATCAAAGAAAAAGGTAGGCTATTTTCCCTCTTTGTCCTCTTTGTTTTCTTTTATTGATTTTTCTTTTTTTTTATCATATCCCGCTGTCATTTCCTCTCCTTCCTTATCTCGTGTTTTCAGACAAAACAAATACTCCGAGATAACGCTGAGATAAATTGTCACTTTTCCAGATTTTGATCAGAGCCATCCAAACAGTAAGTTGATTTTAATATAGATGTGTGCACACACAGGCATCCAATCACAAGGGTGCCGTGGCCTTTTGCTTTCCTTTTTCTTCTCTTATGAAAATAGCATGGTTAAAGAAATTATTTGCACAGTGTCACAATGGAGATTTAAAAAGTTGATATAAGCTGGCACGGTCAAGCTCCACTTCGGGGTGTGTGTGTGTGTATGTCTACACGGGAGCCGAGCATGTAAACATTGTGACGTAGACTTCAGATGCTTATGGCTAAACTTAGAAACCTAACGTTCATCACATAGAATAAATATCCTATTTTTCTACATTTGTCCGCATACTTAGATAAAACACAGTTGAACCCATTTGAGTGCAAGGCATGGACAGAATATCTCTTTTGCATTTGTGGTCAGATGTATTTGCATACATCTCTAGAATATCAGAAGAACATAATGATTGAGTTTGTGGACTGTTTCTTCCAAAGTAGGGTACTAATCTTGAATAGCAGAACTGGCAATTTTACTGCATTCTCTGGACGGCAACATGACCTCATGTATGAAATATCATGGTAATTAGCAACAAAGCATGCATTTGGGAGCTGTGGGGAGATTTGGAAGATGCCAAACATCACATAACATGTTTAAAAAAGACCTGTGGAAACACACGATTGAGCAAAGTATCAAGATGTAAAAGAATAGTAAAAGCACAAACAAACAAACATACATACATGCACAAAAAAAACAAAACAGAGTTTCTTCACAAGATTGCAACAGACAGCACAGCACCACAGTTGATCAGGGTGGTCATACCACAAATCAAGTAATGAAATCAAATCAACCACTGACACAGCAGGATTAAAGAATTCATCTGGTGTCCGGTTGGTCAATCAAACAATTGGCCTGGAGAGACAGTAAACAGGACTAATGAGTGCACCAGTTCTACACCCAGCATCCTGTACTGAAAAGCTCCCTGTCACTGTCACAGAGTGTTGCTTTTATTGCTCATTCGTTTGCAAGAGAAAAATGCAGCAATCACAAAAACGACCAAACGCTGCAAACTTCAAAACAAATGCAAGAAAAAAATGCGCTGCAAACTTCAAAACACAACGGAAGTTCGCCAGGCCACTAGGGGGTCTCGACCTGTGGGATAGGGGATCGACTATGGGAGATCTACCACATTAAAGCAATACTATGTAACATTTCTACCTTAAAGCTGCCGTCGGCAGGTTTTCAAAATTGCGGAAATTCGAACTGATACAACTTTCAGGTCCCTCCCCCAACCTCTAACAAGCTCCGAATCACCCCCCAAACCCCTCCCCCTCTGTGGACGAGGTTGTGCACGTGAGTTCACACCAGTGTGAGCGCACACAAGCTGGGGCAGACTCACGCTCAGCAGCGTGTGCACAAGCTGTGATTGACAGATGGGATTCCTCCACCCTAACTTGATTGGTTAAAAACAGCCGGGAGCACTTGGTTTTTGCAAGCATGATTACAGGCTTCAGAGGGAGCTACAGATTTCGTTATTTTTTCTAAACAGCCTATTTAATATTCTACTTCCAGAATCCCATGACAGTTCAATCTAATATGACTAAAAAAAGTTGCCGACCGCAGCTTTAAAATAACAGCTTGAAAAAAATTGTGCGGCTAGAATGAGTTTTGTCTCCTATGCCCTTCGGGGGTCTGAGTTGCAAAAACTGCGCTATGTAACTTTGCTGGACCGGTCCGTTAGCGGCCCGGTAGCGGCCCGGGAGCTGAGCGGAAGTACTTCGACTTGCTTTCTGGCACACCTACCGCAAAAACAAATAGACCCCTCTTACGCTCCCAGGTACATTTTGATTACTCTTACCTTCTCGGTCGACATAGCTTGCACCTTCTGACTCCTCGCCGGTTCGTCAACAAACGTGAAACGTGAAAGCGAAAGGGTGTTGTATTTACGACAGTGTAAACATACATTACCTCCAAGCCTGTAGGGGGAGCTCCATAGGTGGCTTTTTGAGAAGTTACATTGTATCGCTTTAATGAAAGAGAAGAAAGTCAAAAGGTACATTGTCATTTATGTCTTTTTTAAACACTTGGCCGTAATATTTTACTTTATTATAGAAGACCAGCGGAGTTATGTCGCTATAATAAGGTAAAAGATTACGGCCAAGTGTTTAAAAAAGACATAGGCCTAAATGACAACGTACCTTTTGACTTTCTTCTCTTTCATTAATATGGCAGGTCGAGACCCCCTAGTGGCCTGGCGAACTTCCGTTGTGTTTTGAAGTTTGCAGCGCATTTTTTTCTTGCATGTGTTTTGAAGTTTGCAGCGTTTCTCTCTTGCATGTGTTTTGGGGTTCGCAGCGCGTGTGCTCCGCTCGTTTTTGTGCTTGCCGCATTTTTCTCTTGCAGCGTTTTACTGTTGGATTTGTTTTGCCGTTTGCAGCGCGTTTGCACGTGTCGGCCACCGTATATATGTATTGGTTGTATTTACTGAAAAAGATAAGAACAGTACAGCAATACATGTAAAGGTTTGCAGAGAGTTTAACAATGGCACTGAAGAATTCCCAATACCCTTTTCCTTTTCTAATTTATTGCTTTTTTTCTTTTTGTTTTTATCTAACCTAAGATTATATCCTCAACTTTGCTTTGAAAAATACAGATTACTTGATTTGGAAAACAAATGTTGCATGACTCTTTATGTTGTGCTTTTCCACAGAAACAAAGGAGCCACATTTTAAAGAGGCATGCCTTTGAATCCTCTTTATCATGATACATGGTTTCGTGAGCATGGCGGCTACTACGAATATAAAGCCACAAGCCCCCATAAGCTGTTTCACCATTATTTATTTATGAATGAATATTTTCAAACTGCAGTAACATGTCCCTGAGCCTTGGGAAATGGTCTAATATATTTGTTAAGCTTGGTTTGGGATTCTTTATTGCCTGTCACATCTCTAAAAGTAGCACTTTGTCATGTGGTTTTATTTTATTTTTCTCTTTATACCCCACAACTTGGAGAATCTGCACAACTTAGTGGATGATAGTTGAGCTCAAAGATCGAAATAAATGTCTTCTTTGTTTGTTCCTGAAGGTGCTGCATTACACAAACTGAAATAAACACTTACGGATACTTGTAATAAACACAAATGCAAATGCACAATCTTTGCATATATCTGTAAATCTGGCAAGTGACTCTTAAAACATGAAAAAAATGATGCATTGCAGCTCTAAAACAGAACCTTCTGCACTGAAGATGAGTGAATTTCTGCTTAAATGGAGTTTGAAGGTAATTTGTCATTTGATTCCTCCAGCTCTGTTTTTGCACATTTTGAAGAAAGTAGTTGACAGAGATGAATTCCATTTTTACTGTATATTAGTAAAATACCTCATATACTTCGTGTCCATCGGTCCTTGAAACCTGACCATTAAACACAATCATGAGCACACACTGAAGCAGTAGACAAATAAAGAGGGACTTTTTGAAACATTAACTGCCGTTGTTCTTTTATCTATATACACCATTTTACTTGTGAAAGATACCTTTTAAAAAGAGGCTAGACCTACAGATTATCTTTCTACAATATCGCAATGAGTCAAATTTGCCAGTCACCTAATGGCCTCGTGTCGCAGTCATGACAAGTTTCAAATAAGTCCACCTCTCTGCTCTGCTCATTAGATAAAAGAAAATACTCTATCACATTTCCCAGTGTGTCCTTTTCACCAATGAGAATAGCAATGAACCTCGCAGAATAAATTATATATCACCATTCATTTTGGTTACCATTTGATGCACGTTTGAGCTGTTTTGAGTCCAAAGAACCTGACTAATGACTGTACTCACAGTGCTGTAATGAACAAACCAAGTACTGCCTTCAGGAGATAGCAACACCCTAAAACAGAGCTGTGCTCCAGCTGCTGCTGTGTCTAAAGCTTGCAGACAGTTTTTTTTGTGAGTCATAGTTTTACCTTTTCTTTTTAGTATTTAAAATGGAAAACAATTAGAACTCCTCTCTGCAGAATCACCCCCTTAACATGGTGGAGGGGTTTGAGTACCCCCGTGATCCTGAGAGCTGTGTTGTCAGGGGCATTAGGCCCTGGCAGGGTCTCCCACAGCAAATTGGTCTCAGGGGAGGGGTCAGATTCAAAGATCTCAGTGGAGCGTCACCAGAGAGTTAGTCACCTTGCTTGGAAAAAGAAAACCAGAGGCCAATCAGGGGGTTAACCTTAACCCAAGCGGTGTTTGTTTTTGGTCTTCTGTTTTAGTTATGTATTTTTCATTACAAACACCATGTTTGAACATGAGGCTCCATAATTGTACCTGGTACCAGGCCACCTCAGGCCTGCGGCCATATGTCACTCAGATGAGACGAGGGGCAGAGCTGTTGATCGATCACAACCTGGTGGTGATTTGGATCTTTGTTCCAACCCTCAACCTTCTGGAGGGAGCTTGGAGTAGAGCTGCTGCTCCTCCGCATCAAAAAGAGTCAGCTGAGATGGTTCGAGCATCAGATTTAGGATGCATCCTGGTTTAGGATTTTTGGGCAACAGGAAGGAGGCCTCGGGGCAGACCCAGAACATAATGGAGGGATTACATATCCCAACTGGCCGAGGATCACGTCGGGATCCCCCAGACGGAGCCAGAGAGTGTCATTGCGAAGAGGGACGCCTGGGTTTCCTTCCTGAACCTGTTGCCTCCGTGACCCGACCTCAGATAAGCAGAAGACAATTGATGGATGAATGGATAAATAGCACAGTATTCCATATTTGTAATAAATGCTAATTTACGGCCCAAGTTAAAAAAGGAATATCATGCAATCCACATTTCTGCTTAAAAGCAAACATTTTAGATTCTCAGGGGATGGCATCAAATAGAATTTAATTTAGTGAAAATACAGGAGATATTTTACTTCTAATTTTGCATATTTATTTTACACAGAAATGAAAGGTTTTTATTAAATTTAAAGAGCCCAAATGTCGTCAAGAGTCCATTTTGGTGTTGCTGTAAGGGATGAGGTGTCGCCTACAAGTGCAGGAGAACACACTCTGCAGTCAGCTTCTCGTGAAGTAAGAAATGTCAGCCTTGACTCTGGGGCAAGCTCCTTAAGTCTACCTCTATAATTATGATGTGAGGAAAGCCATTAATGAATAAAATATCAAACTGTGCCTCCAGTATGTAAACTTGGAAACCCAGCGGCGACTCACGAGGATCTTAAAACTCTCACTTTCATGCATTTTTAATTGGCAGTAAAATAAAGGCAGAGGGAAAGAAAACAGACCAAAATGAACTCCACAAAAAGCCTTTACATGTAATGCAGAGGCAATTTACAGCAATTTAGTGTGGCTGGAATCGAGCATCCTCCTCAGGCTCCTCTTTTATTTTCATAGAAAATTCAGTGACAGTAATGAATCATAGTTAAGACCGTACTGCAGTGTAAGCTTGCAGTTTATTAAACAGTCAGCAGCTCATTGTTTTTGATCCTTGGGAATGTCACTGTAATAGATTACAGTCCACAATGTTGATATTTGTCTCTGTACGATCCCTCTCTGGCATTCCTTCTCCTCCACCATTCACACTTCATATTTCTTCACACTGGGCTCAGAGGAAAAAACAACAGCAAGCAAACTGACCCAAGGAGTCATGCTTTGGAATGTGAATGCGCTGACCTTGTCTTGTGTTATCCTCTTGAGTGCTGAAGTTCTCTGTGTCTGAAGGCAAGAATTTAATCACTGCCTTCTTTTGTCTCTGAAACAGGTTCACGCTGACATTCTGGTGAAGGACAGGAAGATATGTTTGGGCAGAGTTATCAGGACTAACACAGAAGCAGAAGACTTTTAGTCTTCCCTGACTTCATCATTTATTGTCAGACAACAGATTTTTCTACCTGGTGCTGACATGAAACCATTCTATTTTATTTTTTTGAGCATCTGCCTTTAATGCTTGAGCAATAAGTCTGGGATTCTTTTACAGGAGGTACAATTTATTTGCAAAATTTGATTGTTTCATTAAAATTGAAAGGCTGTATATCAGTGTATATACTGTATTTATATCTCACAAAACTTATTCTATATAGTAAATATATTACATTTTTTTAATCCCCTTTAGCCATTAAGCAGGTTGGTAAATGTAGGAAGTATGTTTTTATATTAGCCTTAGATTATTAAATGCCTCAAAACCATTTGTTGTTCCCTTAATACTCACATGTATGAAAAATGGATGTGGGAAATGTACTCCTTTATGTGCTCTCTACCAATTAGTCTGACATCGACGTGTTCAATGTCAGTACATTGTGAAATGTAGTTAGGTCATCCTTTTGGCATTCTGAACCCAGATATACCTGGGTATACTATTCTGATCTAGAGCACTTACTTAAGTATATAATTACAAAGGAATGGAAACCAGACACAGGACACAAATTAGCAGCATATGACTGAATATTATGTCTGTTGTAAATCTCAGTTTTTGCAGTAGCTGGTTTCTCTACATTTTCATCTATTTTGCATTTTTACATCTATGATATCAGTGTCATCTGACGAAGACTGAAAATAATGTATTACTTTTTATCATGAAAGCAGCTGATGGGAATCAGCTCATTTAAACAGTGTAATGTCTAAAATGTGACAATATTTTTATGAGAGATAATCTGCTATTAGGTTATTAGAATAAAATAGACATTGTTTTACATTGCCCTCTTCACACATGCCGACACACTTTCTTGAGGCCTTGATAAAATATCTGTGGTCTGCTTTTGTCAAAATATCACAAAAACAGCACAAAAGATATATTTTATACAATGAATTTACATCTGTTACCATCATCCTGTTTTATCAAATCAAATCAAATCAAATTTATTTATATAGCACATTTCATGTACAAACAGTTCAAAGTGCTTTACATAAAATAAAAGCATTGCAGCAGGGAGTGCAAGAAGCATTAAAAATACATAAAAAAAATATAAAGAGAAACAAATAAAATCATTTAAATGAATTTAAAAACAGGCAACAGTCTAGATAAGTTGAAAGATATTTCATGCATAGACACATGAGAAAAGAAATGTCTTTAACCTGGATTTAAAAATGTCTACATTTGGTGAAAGTTTAATCTCCACTGGCAGTTTGTTCCACTTGTTTATATCATGGATGATCCACTCACTCCACTCCACCCCTCTCTTCTGCAGGGAGGGACTGGCTCTTTCAGAGATCAGGAGTCATTATTACTAAGTAAATCTCTTACCTTATAACAGTGAAAATCAGTGTTCAAATAAGAAGCCATTGCTTCATAAACTTAGTACAAGTGCAAGTAAGCCACCAAACCTCCGGTCCCCATCAATTTCTAGAACTTCACCAGGACTAACGTTTAAAGAAAATTCTGAACTTTACAACAGGACCAAATTGAGTAATGGAATTCTTTGGAAATAAAGCTTACCACAGATTAATCTTTTTTAAAATATTCACATCAGAGAAGTGTTGAACTCCATTTGGTCCCATTTGTGTTACCTTTTTGTCATTTTTTCCTGATAAATATCCTAGAGACAACTTATTTATTTTGCACTGTTTGTAAATGGGCTGTCTCTTCTCGAACTGAATTTATTAAGATTTTGGCTGATTCTGACATGTGTGTGAAATAGCTCAGCGGGACATTTGCAGCCACCAGCTGCCCATTTTTACTCCCATCTTTGGTGAGAGGATCGAACATGGTTCAGGACAAAATGTGTCACAGATTGCAAAGCTGTATGATGAACAATGAAGCTCTTGCATTATGTAACATGCCAGCTGCCTCCCCACAGCTCTCAGCAGGGATTTTCTTCTGATAACATCCACAGTGGAGAGTTGGCCAGTCGAACTGGTCCAAGTTGGTCAAAGATTTATCTGTAGTACACCAAGGGGTCTTCGATGAAGAAACTGGAATGGTTGCAAAAGAAAAAAAACAGTAGCGAGTGACTGTCGGTTATGTGTTGCACATTGTGTCTGTTGTGAGGTGACACAAAGAAAAAACACTTTTAGGATGTCGTTTTCAAAGGTGATAGACATCGTTTTTGAGCCAAATGTGTGGAAACAATGAGGCAGGGTTGTTAAGAAAATTCAGTTTTGTTAAAGGACATTTTCTTTTTTGTGTCGAAGTGAAGAAAAATTTAAGCCAGGAGCCAAAAGAAAAAAAACAAAAACATATAAGAACGGGGAAAAGAATGCAGCAAATTCTGTGAAAGATTTGAAAAATCCCATATCATGCTGTGACTCAAAGCAATGAGAGAATGAAAATAAAATCTTTGATGAGATATTTTCTTTCTCTAAAGCCATGGTACTGAAAACGACTTTATTCAAAAGCTCTGAAAAAAACAGATTGCTTTGTATAATCAAAAGAAATATCTGATTGGTTTCTCTCTCAGCACTCTCATGTGTAATCTCATATTCACTTTAGACAGAAAGGACAACTTGAAGGTGAACCAAGTAAAGTGTTCAGCAGCTAAAGAGTTGTTAGAGACTAATGACTAGGTTGTGTGTAGACTTAACTTACATGTGAATGATGTTGTTCTATGAGTGCTCAATGTGTCAGCAACTAGTTTGCCATACTGATTGTTGACAGTATAAGATTTTACCTCTTCTTTTCTGCATTTCAGGGTGATTTACAAGACTTATACAAGACCAGTCATGTTTTCCCTGCATAATGCATGTTGGACCAACATATGTGAATTACAATATACTCAGAATAGGTGCATTGACTTCACTGTGAGGAATAAGCGATCTGAAAGATAAGGAGACTTAAATGCCCACCTGACATGCAATAAAAGTGGCTTTATTAAGTGTCTTCATATCCTGATCCCCCTATGTCAGGTATTATCAAGCCTACAGAAAGAAAGACAGTCAATCCCCTACCTGCTTTGCTCAGCATATGTGAGTGCAATCTAAAAGCTGCTCCTCTAACTGAGACAGAGCATCTACAGAGCCCTGTTCCTGGGGGCATATAATTTCCCATTTCAGCATATTGGCCTCTGGTGTAATTAATCTTAATTTAGGGGGCATGAAATGGCAGGAAGGGGTGCTGTAGTAGGTTCAAAGACTAGTCTGCTGTCAGGTTGGACATTACTGTGGTCTTTTAATAAAGGGGAAATTGAGGAAAAGAACACAACTAATTGTCAACAAGGAAGACAGAAAGGCTGCAGTGAAAACCTGCAGTCTGACTGGATCTGGGTGGATAGCGAATTGACAATAAGCCAGTTTCAGGCTTGCTGACTCCTGTGACAGGGTATTCCCCCCCAAAGACTGTAAAGCCTTATTTAGTCTTTTTCAGCTGAGTTGACTGTATCATAAATTGCTACGTTTTACTGTTTCCCCAAAGAAAATAAATACATTTACATTGCTTATCACCATAACATCCATTAAAGGTAACAGTGTGCTGCAGGAGTCACCATCAGGTATTTGAATTACCTGCGGCTTGAGGGATGCAAAGGAATGCTAATGAGCAAAAAAGCTTGAAATCACTGAACAGATTTCAATCTAGTTCTCATTGAGTTTGGGAATGGTGGCAGAGATTTTTTTTCTATTTGAACTGGGATTCAGTTGCTCAGTAAAGCCACATCCCCCATCTTCATGCAGGATAATGAACGTTTTTTTTTAATGCTCCAACAGCTATTAGGCTGATCCTTTCACAAGACAGCAGCTGGTTTTTACTCAAGCACAGTCTTAGCTTCAAGCTGAAAATCCCTGTAACGTGTCTAAAATATCAAGTAGCTCAAAACTTGCAGTAATTGCACATATCTGCAATGAAGAACTTTCTGTTATTTCATGTGAATGATATGCGGGATGTGTCGTATTGGAGATATTAACTTCTCACCTCACTCAACCTCTTTCTGTCTCGCCTTCAGCCCACCCTATCTAACTCCCCCTTCTTTCATCTCTCATCTGCAGCTCTTGGCTGATCTGCAGCCATCTTTGAAGTCGCTCTGGATCACTAAGACGATTCCTTGCTCAGCAGCTATGGCTGAACTGAACCTCATTCTGTGCTGCAGTGTAGATGACAGCTGAGTGTGTGAGATACCTATAGTTTTATCCACGCATTCTCTATGGCAGACTGATAATACATCACAGTTCAGTGTATAGAACACTTAACCACTGGAATCATGAATAAATGTGTATTTTCAGGTGAGAAAACTTTTTCTTCTATGAAGGTCAAAGTAGAAAGACTGTTTTGTAAACTGGGAAGAGATGGTTTAAGTTATTTGTTTTATTTATTCATGCAGATGGTTGAATACTGATAAAGATCTTATGCATGCCAATCCAAACCAGATAAGCCCTTATGTCAAATCAGAGTCTTGATTGTTATTGTTCTGATAATTCTGTTAACACAGGCTCAGGAGTATTTTTAATATTTTCAGATTAAAGCAGCTTCTGTCCTTTAACACTTCTGGTTCAGCGGAAGTGATGGAATACAATTATATAGGCAGCAGTGTGTCTTACCCCTTAAGACCTACAGTATTTACTAAAATCATTCTAAATCTTAAACTTTTAAAATCAACCTCTTTACAATGAGACTTTATGTTCAAAGTTTATAGACTTTCCAATGACAGTTCTTTAAAACTTTAATTTATTATTTAGAGGAACAGAATATGTGAATAATATGAATATGAATGATACATTTTCAAAGGAGGTTTTAAAAAAAGAAAGAAAAACAGAAATCAATGCAAGTTAACTTGGCTGCTATTTTATCAAAACATTGAATGTCTGCATACTTAATAATGAATACGGAGCACAGATGAAGCTACTGTGAATGAAAAGCTGTTCGTAATCTCATCTGGAGGAAGACTGTATCAAAGTAAAGAGAGATTTAGTGTAATTATTCTTGATGCATTAGCTTATAGTTTGAGATTTGCCTCACTGTCAGCTGTACCACTCACAAGCTAAATTGCATCATTAAACTCAAACAGGTTTCATCATTTTTGCCTTGAACTGAAACTACTCAGATTTCACAGTACAGCCGCTGGTCTTAATCTGGAGTCCAATACTACATAACAACGACAATCATTCAAGCTAATGATCATGAATCTTTCAATTACGATCAACTAACAGACAGTATTCAATCCTGAAAATACTCAGCAATTACTGGGTGCTGCAGTGTTTCATAGGAACACATAAAACATGTTGCTTTATACTTTTGATAAATCATGTCATCAATACATGATTCTGCTCCTCTGTACAATACCCTGCACTCATCGCTTTATATTACATAGACTGATTACATAGACTCTTAATGAAACATCAATGATACGGCAACATGAGTCTACTGAACATACAGTGCTTCATATTAGACTTCTTGTTTGTCTCAGCTTTGTACTTTCTTGTTTGTTTTCAGTTTCATTCTAACTAAAAGAAAGGGACCTGTCAAACATTTGCAAAGTAATATAGAATAAATGCCTCTCACTTTGCAGCCTGTAGATTGTTAGGCAATATTGTCAATCATTCAAACTGTCTGCAGTTTCAATCGTATTTGTAACTGGATATCAAAATGAAACTTTCTGCTCAAAATCTGAATTTAACGTGGACATTTAAGGTATATAGGTTAGAAAATTTAAATAAGAGCAGAATGCAGTGAACTATGAATCATTTAAACATTTTAAATTGAGAGTTGAAGAGAGCCAGTGCATCAGATATTGCCATCGAGAAATGTTATTGTTTTTCTCAATGGATAAATCATTTGGAAGTAAAAAGGAAAGTGGTTTAACACTCCAGCTGATATGCTGTCTTGGAGCTATTTTCAGCTAAATATATGGCGTAATTTAGTGATGGTCCCATGTAGCAAATGATATTGTGTTCATAAATGTTTTTATTCATCTAAACATGTATGTAGTTGTAGAACATTTACAATCCATCTAGTCAGTAAATGGTCTTGCATGAGTATTTCATATAAGAAAAGTGGTGCTTTACTGCAATAGCTCTTATTACCTCTGGCTGCCCACAGAAAGAGTCACATACTAAATAATCTATAAATGCAGGTGCATCTGTTAAGTGCTACTGCACTTCTTATAAATGCTTCAGGGTAAGTCAAGACTGAATTGTTACTGTTATCTTAGTCTTTCCAATCACTTTGATCACACATTTCATCAACAACTGCATAAAAATACGTCATAGCATCTGTAGTATTTGACTCCCTTTTATGTCCACTAACTATCATGAATGAGTTTAATGGGTCATTTGTGGGTAGTAAATTGGGAGGTTAATTGAGTCATTTAGAATAGTACTTAAATTATAAGCAACTATATAAAACCAGAAATGCTCCATCATTGCGTGTTTTGTTGGTTAATTAAGCTCAACTCTGACCATTTGCCTCTGGAAGTTCATATAAGGATGATGGAAAGGATGATTAATTTCAAAACCAGCAAAATCTTTCTTCAACAGTGAAAAAGTATCTTACATTGAACCTCCTGCGTTGAAACTGACCCTTACTGCTGAGTTCTTGTAGTCATTTCATATGAAGAAAAAAAAAAAAAATCCTCTCCTTTTTGCCACAGAACTTACAAGCTTGTTAAAATGTCTGCCCACCTTTCCCAGTCTGGAGATTAATATTGGGGCTGGAGGCTAAGTATTAAGAGTTTTCAGCCACTACCAAGGCCACTTTTCATGCTCTCTGACCAGAGAGGGGTGACACGGTGTATGGCGCAGAGGTCTGTGCACTTCATTCAAACCCTTACAGCATGCTCTGTCCTCTCAACCTCTGGATTCCTCTCCATGTGCAGCCCGGCTTTGAGGATGCCAATGAGCCAGGTGAGAATATCCTGGTCGTTAAAGAAAAAGAAGAAACACAAGTAACACATAAAATCATCATGCAAAACACTCCACTTGTGCAATCAGAAGTGTGAAGCCAGTGCAAATGAACAGCTTGTGTGAGGCTGGTGTTCTGTCAAAGTGCTGCTTTCTGATTCCTAAAGCTGAATACTCTAATTGTTTCACCAAGTCAGTTTGTGCAGGGACATATAAATATTCAGCGTCACTTTCAGTGTATCTGCATCTACCAGATATTCATTTCAAACCATGACTAATCCACTCTTCTCTACATACACTCGCGCAACATGAAAGTTTTGGTGACCATAATCCCATTCGAACTTGATTTGAGTTAGAAGGTAGTTTATTTTGTCATTGAATGGCTCAAACGTAGTTGTTTAGACATTTTCACTCACAGTAAACCAAGGGGTGAATGGTGGACAGATTGTGGAGTGGATTTTCAACTCCTTCTGGCTGTTCCATTGTCTGGACATGCTGATCAGTAATGATGCAACTGCCAAGGAGTTTTCCAGAGCCCCATTGTTTCTTGACATGAGAGGACTCAAGGTTCTCTCACAACAGAGACTGCCTGATTCCTCGAGCCCTGAGAAGAAACCCAACACACTTTAACTAGGTAACTGCATGCAGCTGCGTGGAATTTAGTCAGATTAACCTGAGAATAGTGACTAAGGAAAAACTTTCTCCAAAGACGTTATAACTCATCCACTTTTTAATGCCAGTCTGGGTAACTGCTTTAGCTACTAGATGATATTATCAATGACAAAATTATGCTGAATTCTTTGAATCTTCATATTCAGTATGATTTGTACACAAACATGAAAGTAAACGTACTGTAGTTGTATCTCACAAATCATTTGACAGGACACACTTTACTAATATTGTGTTTTGTGAAAAGTTTGAGTGTTCTCAAATGTACTTTTTCCCCCCTGAAATGTGCCTGTCAGAAATACCTGTGTGTATTCCAAAATGTTGCTATGTTTCCTTGAATGTTCTTGTGTAGGCATTAGTTTCACCGAAGTGATGCTGGTGTAAGAGGATGTTTCAACACATGCATTCATTCATCTTGTCCACAGTCAACATCAATTGCATTTAACATAGCTAACATTTGCTGATGTTAAACTGTCTATTCAAATTAACCAAAAAATGTGATGTCTACACAAGCTAATATAATGTTCTCATCTCTGACTAAGAAGTTCTAATTTTTTCTAAAATGTTGTTCTAAAGTGTCCCAAAGGTAGAATGATGAGTGATTATACTCAACCCCAACTCTGTACTTAAAATCCTTTGTTAATGCTCATCCACCGCTTAAACTAAATCCTACACATGCAGTACTGACATAGAGTATATATTGTAAGCGTCGGCAACGGCTGATTGTACGTGCAGATAAGAATACTGAAATAACTCTCAAAACACCCTCAAATTAAATCACTTTCACAGCGCTTTGTATGATATCACCTAAATCTTCTCCCACTTCTGACAAAAGAAAATGTGATTGTTCAGGAGAGCTGTGTAAAATGGAGCTGCGGTACAGGAAGATGACATGTTCCCTCCTGAAATTTTGGGTGAAAACTCATACTCTCTTAGCGGATTGTTTAAATGCAGGTCTTAAAGCAGTGGGATGTGGTTTTCACTTGCTTGATGTTGCTGAATTATAGAAAAGGCAGGAATGGAATTTCAATAACAATTTCTGACAAAGTCCATCAAGACCCAAGTGTTCCTTTCAAGCCCAAATATAAAAAATGCTGGGATGTTATGAAAGAACAAAAGAAAGTGCATGAACCCAAAATATTTGATGTGCAACTGTGTGAGAAAATCATTGAAATGTTTAAATGTTGGTTTGTGCTGTGTAACATCCCATGATGAGACAGAAACCCTGACCAAAAAGTACACATTTTTGTAGTCCAGGACAGTGTATATATGTGTTTATTTTCTGACTCTAACCATGTATGTTTAGTGTGTAACCCCTAACCGTATACTTTTAACTCCTGATTGTAACAATCGGTGGGAGGGGGTGAAGTAGAAGCCAATCAATGAAGTAGAAAAGTAGTTAGTGTGAAGAAAATGTATTAAGTACCAGATTTGAACAAGCAATCTCTCAGTTGAAAGTTGAGGATTTGTTGCCAACCACCACCCCGATAGCCTACGGTCATAACTGTCAACATTTTGAAAGAAGACGTTGGGAAAAAAATGGAGCTGTATTGCAGAAGGGACCAAATGAAGCAACATTTTTAACCCTTTATTGTCAAATTGCCATTTGTTTTTCCATGGACCAATGTACGTATTCGATTATCTGTCATGAGTTTGTGTTACATTTACACTTCTGTGTTGGCAGCATTAATGCATCAAAGTACAATGAGGTTTTATAGCAACATACACCTTTAAGACCACATCTTTTCCAGGGGCAACCCCACATTTTTCAACCATATTCTGCTCACATTACAAAGACGGGGCTGAGGAAGAAGTGTCAGCAGTCCTGACCTGACCCCAGCAGAGAATATGTGGAGAATCAACCCTTTACTTTTGTTCACCACAAGATGTTTTACAGCAAGAATGGGACAAAATAACACCTGGAATGCTTCATCACCTGGTATCTTCATCACCAAAATTTATTTTAGGTGTTACAAGGAATTAGGTGTTAGAAAGACTCAGAACATTACGATGTAGAAAAAGATTTATGCAAATATATTTGGACTTATATATTTACAAATAAAGGGAAGTTGATCAGAAAAATTAAGATATTTAGGATTTTATACATTTTAATTTTTAATTTTTTAAATTTTGTATATACCGCACAGTCCCTATTATTTCTGAAAGATCAGTGTCTCCATAATTTTAAAGACACAAAAAGTTTGTCTTCTGAATGGATGAGTTTCAGTGTCTCAGATATGTAAAATCGCCAATACAATCGTCATCTTTTATTACACTAACTGCAGCCATGAGTTGCATTGCATCAAACCAACAGATTTATGCCTCAAACTGTCAGGAACTGGTGGCTGTTGAAAAGGAAATGCCTTAATAATTGTTCAAAAACAAGCGAATCCCAGGAGATGCTATACTGTACAATAAGGGAGTAATTAGGATTTTTCTTGGCATTGATAATGCAATCACACATTTTATGACAGGTTTGAAAAGTTTCTTAGAGAAGCCTGAAGCACGAATAATCTTTGAACACATAAGATCAATTGTCTCCAATGATCAAAAACCGCAGTGCTGCAATAATTCCCTTTGAAGTTTAAGGCAGAGCTGCTGAAGGCAGCTTCTGATTTCAAACACTGCTGATTCAGTGACATTTTATATCCCTCGCAGAGCATAATCAGACTCTAATCTTTTTCTGAATATTACAAGTTTAGCATCTTACAAACACTGCCTTGTCCATTTTTATATGCAGTAGGTACGTTATGTTAGTAGTGAAAAAAGAAATCTACTTTGAGTCTATGTTTTTAGTTTTATAACATGTCTTTTTAAGAGTCTGAAAGTATCTTTTCAAGGTGCAGGTGTGATAGATGCGGCAGCAATGTACAGTGCTAAATGTAACAAAGCAATGAAGGAACCTGTGTATGAATGATCAAAGAAGCACACAAGTGATGGAAGAGCTTTGCTGATAAGTAGAAGATCTGTAGATCTTCAGAAGTAACTCCCATAACCCCATATTTCAAACAACTTGATAACAAAAATCTAAATAACCAAAAATGAAAGACCCTTTTTGTTCATTTGAGCACCCCTCAGCTGCTGTTTGCTGTGTTTACTGCACATAGGTGATCGCAAAAACACCGACTGTGAAATCTTCAGCAAATTACACAAAAAAAACACCAGCACCATCAATTACTGCTCCACTGAATGTATCTATGAAAATATCAATTTTACTTTCTGGATGAAGAAACCTCTAAAAAAAAGAAAAAAAAGAGGAAACAAAGTAAAATAAGATAAATGAAAGCAGAGGAAATAAATAAAGGGAATTTGTGAAAAAAATCCTTTGCCTCTTGGGACACTGGATCCAGAACAACAATGTCAGCATTTCATGCTGAGTTTAATTCCAGTGTGTTATCTATGACAGGGCAGGCAGGCCAGCTCAAGGTCAGCAAATGGGAAATTTAGTCTGGCAGTCAGTTTGAAAGTGGGATGAGACTTGGACTTACAGTGTGAAACATAGGTTGCTATAATTTAAAACTAATCTGTTTTAAAATCATCTCTACCAAAGCGAAGCTCTTGCTTAAAATGCAGCTCATGTCTACGTAACTGGAGCTTTCTCTTTGGGTGCTCATCAGGCTCTCTGAGCAGCAATGTGTGTGACCTTTACATGATGAACCGTGTGGGGCTACAGTTCTGACATATCGTTTTGTCTTGGGAGTCTTTGGCAAAGAGGCTGAATTCTCTGCCGCACAAGAATGCACAACAGAGTTCTGGGGTTTTTGAAAGGCCACTATCCATTCTCAGAACATTTAACAGGCAACTATAGGACACACTGGTTGCTTGGCCCCATGAATCATATCTGCTCACCCACATCATTCCACTTTATTTGCCCTAATGTGTTCTTAGCTTGAGGGAAGAGAGAAAACAGTGAGCTGTTGTCACAAAACAGAGTTGTCCGAGCTTGGCTCTAATTTATTTTGTTTGTTATCCTTTTCCCGCTTGACTGCTCTGGGTTTTGTTAGGGGACCACAAGTGTATGTTTCCTTATAATGGTTGTTGCTGCACGTTGCATTACAGCATACTGGCGGCTGTGGATAAAAGACTCAGATACTTGACCAAAATGCGCCATGTGAACATTTTCAACTCATTTCACCTGACGAGAACTGTTGTTTTGGATCAGTTCCAGGATTCAGATGGTGCACTTTTCAGGTCCATAGGGTTCTATTATGGTGTCTTTGTTTGAGTTACTGTACAAAAGAAGAATTGCAACTATGAAACTGGACTTTTATACACTGTGTCCTTTTCCCGATGAGCCCATTTTGCTTTTACTAGGCAGCCTCTCTGCAAAGTTTTACCAGCTTTAGCAACATATTCACTTTCCCAACTCACACATATAGATGCTTGGTCAGACCCCTCGGTGTAACATTTCGACACACAGTATGATTTTCAACGTGCAGGGTATTCTAATATGCTCCACTACAGGAATTAACTGAATTTTCTCTGTGCATGTTTACACTGCTGCAGTCTTCTTCTCTGTAGCAACCCGACAAACAGAAAATAGACTGTGGTTAACTTTGTTAAAGGTTGTATTTTCGCATGTTTCGCTATAGGTAACAAAGTTCTTTTGGAACCTTTCTAAAGAGAAATGAAAAAAAGTCAAACAAATACGAAAAACAAAAGGAACAACTACTGTACTTGTACTTTTTCAGACAGCAAGCTTCTCATTTTATACTCTACACGGAAACATGACACTGCATAAATGCTTGGTAAGTGTTGGGACTGTGATAATTCATTGGCTTTGTTTCATATTTCACGTCATCCTCCTAAATACATCTTTAGATGCTCAAACTAGAACTCCTCCTGGAATAATTTTGTAGACAGCCAACAAACCCACTGAACAAACAACATTAGCCACAAAGCTGCTGAGAGAATTGTGTTTTTTGGATGTACATGACTGATCTGAAATCAGTTTTGTGTGGAAGTAAAAACTCAGCAAAAGCAAAGTGCTCAAAATTCACAATTCAGAGTGATGGGGTTTGCATCTTATTCCAGCTGCCATTGTGCAAGAGACAGGGTACAACCTGGACGGGTCACCAGTCCATTGCAGGGAATGAATGTACTGCATAAGTGACTAAATGTGTAAACAAATAAATGAATGAATACTTTAAGCAGTTACATATTGAGGTTCAGCAGTCATAGCCAGAAAAATTAGGCTGTGAATAAGTTGTTTGATTGCTACTGCTCTAATGCTCAAGTCTCTGTTTTAAAGCTATTAAGCGTATCCATTCATCCATTTTAAAAACAAGAACCTTTAAGACTTTAAAAACACATTTTCTTTTGAAATTTATTTTCATGCCAAACTAACATGAACTAGTGGTTTGAAAACCTTCGAAACATTATGAAATCTTTGGATCATAGGAAGTTGACGGAGGTGATAGTCATGTGGTTTGTGACCTCGCAAAGAAAAAGAAAATAATGTGCCGTCCTTGAATATTAAAATGCCTTCAGAGCATTTTTTTGTTCTCGTTCTTGCTGCCAGATGCAGCACACAAGTCATCTATTTTGAGTGAAAGAAAAACTCATTTCGAGAACCTTAGCTTCAGCTCCTTGAAGACGTGTGAAAGCGTTGGCGAATACAAAAGACGATGACATTCACTTCAAACTCAAGCAATGATTTTAGGTTGTGTCAAAGTAACAGCGCAACGTCCAGAAACAGGAAACATCAGTAGCTAACACAACAGCACGTACTCGGTCTCGACGCTTTGTGGTAACTCATCAGCTAGTCTTATTGATTGCACACAGTGTTTTTTTTTTTTTTTTTTTAAATCCACACTGAAGGTGTAGTGGCAAAATTATGAAAAGTCTGCTTCAGTCTCAAGAAAATCCAGTAAAAAGCTCTTGCTCTGAAGGAGTTATGTTTCCTTTCGAGGAGAGAATTTATCTACCACAGAGTTCAGAAAGGTGTTTGTGAAGGCCATGCTATTCACTGGGCAACATGCTCAAATGAATGACTCAATATCTGAGTTCATTAATCACTGCTTCTTAGGGATAAAATGTATCACTAAGTTCAAAAGATATTTCCTGTGAGTTTATTTTCTTTTTTTCATGCACACATAAGCAATGTTTTTAACTGTTGATAGGGAACTATTAATAATTCAGCGCTCTGACATCTTTGAAGCTGTAAGACACAAAGGCTGACAATTCCTGTGGAGCTCACTGTAAGTCCCAGTTATGTCAGCAAACATTACAAATCCTCTTACATTTTGCTCCCTTGTAGTGCAACTTGTCATGCATTTCAGATTGATTCTTTGTTGCCAGCATATAGCTTTAAAATGTCTCTGCCAACCACAAACCATTAAGCTTTATCTATTTCACAGACAGAGAACAGATGAACCTTGTTATGTCATCTACCTCTTCTTTCAGATTTCAAAGATTTGTATGAGGCTATTAAGACTGAAATCACTGTACTTCCAGGCAAGGATAAATGTTTGAATATTGTTTGATAGGTTATAGATCTTCTATCGTTCTCCAAGGAGACGACAGGCTTGTAGGTTGTTGTTTTGAAGATGCAGTGACAGCCCACAATAACACATCATTTTGAAAGTTGGCAAGACTATGCGTGTGCCCATGATTAAAGTAATTTGTTTTTTCTAAGATTAGTTAGTATGTCCTTTGGGCAAAATCATTTGCAATCATCAAACTTTAAATGTCTGCTATAAAACCAAAATCTCTAATTTGATCAGAATTGCAGTGCAGTGGAAAATTCCACCCAGACATCAGATGCATGAATTAATTAAAAAACCATTAAAAGCAAACACCGAATTGATCATATTCCAACCTGAGAAGCAATGCAGTAGAATAAGTTGACTGCTCCAAATATAATTTTGTTTCAATTCACTTTTCACGTTCTGTTTCTCGCTAACACTAAGAGCTGCATAACAGGCTTACTCATGATCCTAATTTTGTCTTAACCCTCAACCGATCAGAATCTAAATGAGAATGTCTTCCTGCGTCATGAATGATGAAAAATAGTTTATATTCTGGATTTTTCTTTTCCTAACTTGGTCGACGCACATTCACTGAGACGGAGGTGGCCCATTCTTGTAAACGAGCAAACCAAAAAAACATATGTAAATTTGATTAAAAAATTCTTGGTCAGATTATAAATGGCCTGCAGCCTCAGTCTTAGAATTTATCATTTATCATTTATCACCTGCTATAGGACAGAAAATCTTTAAGTAACTTTCATGGTTCAAAATGATATCAGCAGGGACTGTTGAGCCTTGGGGCAATTTCACATCAATAAAACTGGCCATTGTTGAAAAAAGTTTTGGTTTAGGGGTTCAACAGATCCCAGACCAGCGAGTGACATAGATTGCATGCACAACTTAGACAAAATAATAGAAAAACATGCAAAATAATAACTCATCTGTTTAAGTTGGCCTTCCAGCAGTGGTTAAGGGGAATTTTAGGAGAATTTTTTTGAATCTCTTCTTTTAGCAGAACTTGTTCCGGCTCTTTTTTAGGGATGATTGTGTGTGTGGGGAGACGTTCCTAAGTAGCTCTTCTGTTTTACAATGCTGGTGCAATTTGTTCAGGATGTTAATGCAAAGGTTTCCACAGATGAAATAGCAAAAAAAATTGCAAGAAGAGCACAAAAGTTATGAAACACTTGGACTTAATCCACAATTAGCACATCTTAACGGACCATGAGAAGGTCACAGCATAGCCACCCAAACCTCCTTGCTTAATGGTTGGAGACTAAGGCTTCAATGTGTGTTCTCCATAAACAAGTTAGTCCTGAATAAGGAAAAAAGAAACAAAAAAAAGAGTGAAGGACGATTCATCAGAGAAGATGATATCCATCCTCTGGTCCATCGTCCACTTCTTGTGGTCTTCGAAGGAAATAAAGTTTAACAATGGCAGCTCTTCCATGACATACAGCTGCACTGAACTTATGATAGAATATCTTGGCTGATTCCCACATGGCAAGATGTTGGTTTAGCTCTACAATCACTCTAATAGGTGTTGTTCTTGACACAAAGTGTTTTATAGCTCTGTGGTTTCTATCGCAGAGTTTCACCTTCTGTCCTGTGTTTCCTTGTTTTTTGAGTATGTCATGATAGCAGACCCAATTTTGCTCCAATATATAAATGTTAGTGTTTGAAATATTGCCTGTTTCCTTCTTATTTGTCCAACTCTTGTATTTTGCTTGGTTAGCTTTGGAAGAGCCGTGCTGAGTGTTGCTCTGTTTCTATAGTGTTAAGTAAACCAAGTGGCTGCTGTATGCTTTGATTTAAGACAGATATGAGAGGGATATTGAATTTTGCAGCTGAATCTCTGCCAGAAACAGAATAAGAACATTTCCCAGTGTCAAGATATCCACTATCCACTTCCAGCCACAACAGACTCAAAGCTGGAATAAAATTTGTAGCAGATGCTGACTATACAGTGTTGGATACTTTTTATCTTTTTTATTCTCAAAGCCAGGGTAAAGAACATGCTTCCCTCTCTTCACATAAAGAACTGTGCTGCAGACTCAAACTGTGAAACTCCATGAAGAAAAGTAATCAGAGCAGAGAGCTGCTGGAGTGAGCTGCAAATATCTTAAAATATTTAATGTGTGGGGTGGGTGTTACTGAAAGGGGAGATGGTAAAAGATGTGAGAGTGAGATCGACTGATACTGACTGAATGAGCCCATTTTCACTGAAAGCGTGACAGTAATGACACAATAGAAATGCTTTAATAAGTCACATTACACTAGAACGGAGCCAGTGTGATTGCAAAAAGCTTTGCTACAATCTATGATAATTTCCCTCTGAGAATCTATCCCAGGCAGGCAGAGGCAATCTCAGTGGCTTTGCATTTTCTGATTATTGTCTCCTGTTCTCCAGAGCCAGGCCATTAGTTACAGAATTATAGAGTGTTATATTCTTTTTTCTTTTTCTTTTTTTTTCCAAAATGCCTGCCTATTCAGGGTCAGTGAGCCAATATATCAACAGAGCACGTCCTCTATCCATGTGTATGCCGGTGGTGGCATTCTCTCACACCCTGAAAACAGCCATGACAGCGTTATGCTTCCATTTAATTAGTCCTAAACTCAACCTCAGAGTAAAAATTGTATCTAATCAAGCAACACACATGTGCTTGGTACAGTTATGCAAATCTTTCATTGCATACTGTGCGACTGAAAATGGTCAGAATTGTGAGAGATTATTTCTTAATGTCTCATTAAAAATGTACTATTTCGGGAGTCTGAAAGAGTGAAAATAGGACAGCAAGACACAACTTATTTTTTAGACGATTCATTTATCAAATGTGTGCAAAAACAGGAACTATGTGGATCTTCAAAAAGGTGCCTTATTAATTATTGTATTATCAGCATTCTGATTACTGTAATAACTTTCCCTCTTATTTTAGTCATTAGGAGTCAACTGAATGTTGTTAGTACCATTCATTTTCACAACCAGCTGGTTTTTTATAGATTCCAAGATCGGTGAGCTTCCCCTGCTTAAAGATGAAGCTGATGGGATTTGGCAAGAATGGCATCAATGTTAAACGTTTGGCTAAGTGTTGATCATTTGGCAAAAGCTTATTATTGTGTTCTGCATCCCTGAACATGCTGCCTTGCATATTTGCTCCATTGAGTAAGCACTTAATTATCAAGAGTTCTCAGACTGGCTGCATTCATCAGGCATCCCGGAGAGTGTTTGTTTTCATTGCATACCCTTCCCTTCCATCGGTGGTCTCTTGGGTGCAGTCCTGCACAGTGAACTGACTTCCTCCATAATCCCATGTATAAATGGAGGGCAGTGGGCAGAGCACAGTACTTTGCCCACACAGAACAATTGTTTGACTTGCAAAAAATGTCAGCCTCCATAACAGTTTGTTATAACATAATTTGCCTTCCAAATAGACTTTTTTCCCAACAAAATTCCATTTACATAAAATGACTACTGCAGAAGTGGGAGGCTGTTTGAGTATAAAAAATCCTCTATTGTCATAAATAACAAATAACTGAAATAAGTTTTTCTGGTTGTGTTTAAAGGAAAGGTTTATTTTGGATCTTACCAGGAGTAAGCTTGACAGCACTCTTATGTCCCTGCCTATATTAAAGCTATAAACACATAGCTAACTTAGCACAAAGCTTGAATTGCTTAATCCTAAATTGATATAAATCAGCACCTCTAAAGTTCATGAATGAACTTGATGTATCAAACCTGACTAATCAAAAGCTGAAATGTAGAAATCAAAATTCCTCTTTTTACAGGGGGGTAAGTACCTGACTCTCTCAGGGTCGGGGCCAACAATGTCTTGGAGTCTCTTCTAGTTGCCTGGCAACTGGTACTGGATAAGAAATACAGCAGTTCTGCACAAAATAAAGACATGTGAGTGGCATCTGAACCCTGTCTCCAATAAATTGGACTTCTCTAAAACTAAATTATTTTTCTGGTTATGTTAAAGTGCAATGATAGGTCCCAGAATTATATATATATAAAAACACATTATGATGTAATCATGATAATAAATGCAAAACTGGATATGAAGGCTATTTGAAAAGAAAATATGGCCCAGTTAAATGGTTTTTTTTTGCAGTGTTATTTGTATTTGGCAATGGAGATACAAAAAATGCAGTCACTTGGGGAGTGGATTAAAATGAATCAATTTCATGGGATTTTTCCTTTCATGAGACAGCAGCTAACAAACGGCCTGAGATTACTTTTATGCTCTCTTGAACAGAGTTTAAGTATCTACTTGTTAAGAATTTTACTATTACCTTTCCTACTTTTGATTTAAAATATGGTATTAAGATGCACAAAAGCTAGTTTCAATAAATTGTTTTAAATGACTTGTAATAGCAAACTGGTGCAGGAAGGTGTGAGCATCTGTAAAATTGGGACCTTTTGTCTTCCTTTTCTTTTCTTTCTCTCCAACATGGGGTAAGTGCTCTTTTATGTTTTGTAGGACAACAATGTCAAGCATGTTCCCACTTTGCTTACAGGTAAAACAATATATATTTGCCCTAAAGGGTAACAACCAGGCCCAGCGGTATCCCAGGAGCTAATACGCATCTTCCATGACTGCTGCTTAATTAGCTGACTGTGCGCCTCAAGCCCTGTTCTGCACTTGACCTTTTCAGAAGGTAAGGCATGTTCAACAGACCAGAGGAAATGAGGTGAGGGGAAAGGTTTTCACACTGGTTAGTGGTGTGTGTGTCTACATACACAGTGGTTCTGTTTTTCTCCTCGTATGCATTGCTTCTTTAATGGGAAACTTTTCATTAGTGTGGCAGATAGCTTGCCATTTGTATCATATCAAGCATGGGGACATTGCAGAAACATTAAAAGATTCTGAGAAAATAACAAAATGCATCTGCGGTGGAAATAAATCTTTTTCTCTCTTATTTTTTTTTTTTACATCTTTTAATTTAGAGGAACAGCTTGAAGTACCTGAAGATGCACGGTGACAGTACCAGGAAAAATCTGAGGGACTGATGACATATTCAAAAGGTGAAGCGATGCAGATAGAGGTTAGCTTGCAATGCATTTTAGTATTTAATGAGATTTCCTCTGGAGGGGTTTCTGCCTGCCAAGTTTCAAATCATCGAAATGAAAGTCTGTTCTTCTCACTGTCCAATGGAGAAAGGGAACGTCCTCATTATCTTCCATGGGTTTGGGTCATTAAGAGGGACAAGGAGATGATATAAATACTTCAAATATGTTCCCCAAACACAAAAAGCCATATTGGAGAAACGGCACATCCCAGCAAGAAAAAAGTTGCGTTAGATATCCGTTACATGAGTAGATGTCAAGAGATGCAAGCAAGTTATAATTAATGTGTTGCATTAAAAATGCATGTCTTCAAAATTCTTATTTATTCTTTTGCTTTTTTCTGTGATTGTGATTTGATTTCTCATGATATTGATAGATTTTTGTTTTGCCTTTGGAGCCTTTAGTTTCTGCGACATCTCAGATTCGCAATATATTTCTGTATATGTCCTCTTCCACAACTTGGCGATTGTGCTCACAAGGTCATGAAGTGCTTTAGCTTCCAGCTTCAGTCAAACTTCAATAGATTTAACTACAGCAGTGTTAAAAGTCGTTTCTTTAATGAAGTGGACAGTAAATAGACTTAGCTGTAATAAAATGAACTGTTGGACGTTTCTGATGAGTTGCATTTTACCTCAGACTCTTTCAAAGTTCATGACATTTACAAGAGCTTCGCTGGTGTTTACTTTGAAGGTTAGAATGGTCAGTCAGACAGCTTTTAGTTAGCCAGTGAACCTTTGCTTCTTCATAATGAGGAGCTAATACAATATATGCACATTGATAAACCACTTGTTTTGACTGCAGCAACCATGACCTTAGATGTGTAGGTTGCCAAGTTAATGAGTACAATCGCTGGCATTTTCCTGTATCCTACATGCGGCATTCTATTGAAAAGGTCTGAAAATTACCAACAAAAGTTTACTAAAGTATTTTTTCAGGTAAAATAGCCATATGCAGGACTAATTAGACATCCAAGTATGCATTTTCATATGGTGGCAATGGTGTTGGGGATATATTGTTTCAGTGCCATACCACCAAGACCCAAGCATTCTTGGGGTACACTTATATTAACTGACTGAACTGAGATATGAAGTTGAGCTTATTGCTAAACTAAAATGTCTTCTGATGGCTCACAAAGTAGCGGGCAGCTGCAGACAACACTGGTAGGTTAATTAAATATTATTGGGCGTGTCACAAATGACAGATTAAATACTACTGTTGGCTAACGGATATGTACTGGAGGAGCACAGTCGGAATGCAAGAGAATATTTAATTTCCTTAATAAGGACGGTCACATTGTCACATTTGTTTAAGTGTGACTGGATAAGGCTACTAAATTCACAGCCTTGCAGCAGGGGATTAAACAATGAAAGTGAAACTTGAACAAGAAGTCACAAAAATCTTTCATGATCCAAGTCTGCAGAAATGAGTTTTGCCTTTAGAATATCAGGTCAACCATTTTTCAGCCAGAATGATTTATCTTTTATGATGTAATATTAATTTATGTTATCTAATTACGGTATATTAAAGCAAACTATTTCCAATTGCTTTCTCTCAATATATAGATTTAGGACAAAACTGCTTTGCATTACTGTAACATTCATTTGGAAGTTTGTTAATACAGAACATTTGAAGTTCATAAAAAGCAAACTATTTATCTTATTTTCCCTTTTTCTATTTTTTGATCTTCAGTTTTAAACTATTCTGATATACAGACAAAGGAAGAATTTCCAACATCTAGTGCCCCCCCAGTACAAGATATTAAAATGTGAGGGATATTCATATTATAAATATCTATGCTTACTGATTTGACATTAGATGCCGAATTTTCGACAGAACTGCAAACTCTTTTCGCATATCATTGTGTAATTCTGCTGCAATGTTTCACTTAACAATCTTATTGTAGTGCGAATTTGCATACAAATAGTTTGGATCTTATCATTATTGTATGATTATTACTTTTCAAAGATTGATTCCCTTTTCAGCACTTTTCCATCTCTTTCCTGTCGAGGATTTTGGAGGCATCGGTGGAAATCATTAATGACAATGATAAGAGGCTTCAGGGTGAAAATTCCTGAAGTTAATGTATTTTCTTAGCATGGAGAGCTATTCAGAACAGAGACACCATAACATCAATCAAAAGAAGAATTCCAAAAGTTAATGAGCAGAATTTGGAAAGGAATATTTTATCCTTCAACAGGCTAAGTGCAAACTATTCAGCTCAGTTATCTTGTATTTTCCACAGAATGTCATCTGTAGATGTAGATGAATAGCTTACTCGTATGTGCAGTTGAAAGTGAATTTTAAAATCCCATCGTGGGTAAAAGTTATCTTGTGTCATCATACTTTATAGCTGGACAACTTTTGAGTCAGGATTTTATCAATTTTAGTCTGTGTTGTGAAGTAATGGCTTCCAAATATCTATATGTGTATAAAGATAAACAGTGGTAGATATATCTTTATGTTTTTCTTTTGCATGGAAAAGAGTAGACCTACAGACCTCTTGTAGTTCTCAGGATGTCAAACACTATTGTTTTTATCAGGTGTATCTGTAAACACAAAGTGTGCTGTAGCGCTGGAGCCATAATACACCAGCAAGTAGACAACAAACACCTCTCTGGACCTATGAAAAAGTAACAAAATCCTCTTGAAGTGGCTGAAGGAGAAGTTGAGGATAACTGATAACTGTTTTTTTTTTCCTCTTAGTTTCATTCATTCAGTATTTTTGTTTATTCTATGCCAGTATGAAAACCCATGCTGGATTCTCTTTGTGTTACACACAGAAGTCCTGATGAAGAGCCAGCACAGTATATAACCATATAGTACAGTATATAACCATATAGTACAGTATATAACCATATAGTAATATAACCATATAGTACAGTATATAACGCCATCAGAGTGAGAATGGGAACTTCTTCTTGCTTATCACTAAACAGCACAATTTTATTTTCAGCCTGTATGTTTTATTTCTAAGGCCAAAAAACCACCAAAAACAAAATTATCTCCAATAAATGCTGTTAAGGATTTAGTATTTTATTCTGGTGATCACAACAAAAATAACACAGAAAGAGCTGAACTAAAGTTCAACTAAAGGTATAACGTTTGTTAGTGCCAAAGCATTAAATAGAGTCATTATTATCTTTTTTTTTTTTTTAAATCTAGTTTTATGTACATTTGTTCAGTAAATCTGTCACTCTGGTCCACAGCTTTTATGAGCAATAATGAGGTAAATAAATGTACCTATTATCTGTCTGACATTATAAGGCAACTTCACTTCGAGTGGTCATTTCAGTTAAAAAGACAACAGTTCATTTTCACAGGAAATGCTGAATAAAGAAACAATATTCATAATGAATATTCAAGCAATGTCATCATTGTATGTGATTACTGTATGTAGATTCAATCTGTCGATGGATTAAAACTGGTTGCCAGTTAATGTATTCATCTGCCATGTCAGTGGCTCAGAAAGTGGGTTTATACATTCTTTTTTTATGAAAGAAATTAGACATGTTACCATAGAGACCCTCATGATGTGAAATACTCATATAATTAGATTTTCTATCAACTGTATATCACTTTATATCAATCCTAAATCTATACATTGCTCAATTAAACTTTTTTTTTTTTTAAAGATATCCTCATTTAGGAATAATAAATCTCCAGAGGTAGCCTTTATAAGAATAACACTCATTCAATCTGGTACATTCAATCCCACTTAAAGTCTTGTCCCACAGTTTCATAGAATTTGATGTTGTGCGGCCTATAAAACTCTCGCAGCTGCTCTATGACCTCCTGGTCGATTTGTACATGAGTCCTGCCCTTGGATTTGCCGAGGCATCGCGGCTGGCTGCTGCTCTCCGGCTTCTTCAGACAGGGGAAACCTTTGGTTCTGTTGAAGTAGAAGTGTTTGTCTGTGATTATTCGCTTGAGCCCTAAAAAGTCTTGAACGCGGCCCATTTCCCCCGCTGGATCTGTTATCAGCCGCTCACCGCTCACAAAGTGCATCTGCGACAGGCGAAAGTACTGCAGCCAGTTCTCCAGGTGCAGAATATACATTCCAATCCGAATGGCGTTCCAGGATGTGTCTACAAGACCCAAACTTTTGTTCTTAAAGGCCAGCTCTTCAAACGTAGGGATGTCAGGCTTCTTGGAAAGTGTCTGCGTGTAGTCGGAGATGGCTCTTGTGACAGGGTTTCGCACCACAACTATCAGCTTGGTTTCATGGGACATGCTGGAGATGCGTCGGGGGGCCTCTCTGGTGACGAAGTAGCTGGGAGTCTTCTCTAATGTGATCTGGCTGTCTAGTGTTCGTGGCATCAATCCCCTTGTGAGAAAGAAAGAAACAAAAAAAGTTAACACACATGAATGAGTCAGCAAGAGCTATTATTTTCCTGCGCAGGAATGTTTCCTCATACTTTTCTGTTTCATTGACATCCAACTCAGGAGAAAGTTTAAAGATGAATGAGAAAAACACTGTCACATCACAAAAGATCTAAAAAACAGTGGCAGCAATAAGATCTTAGGCTGTGGTAGCAAAACCACAGTGAAGAAACTGATAAAAGTAAATGTCAGGAAAGGAAAAATTTTACCTCAAGTAAATGTATAAATGTGTACATGTCAGAATGTATATAATCTGAGTTGCAAAAGGAAAAAAGTGAATTTACTCAATAAGCCTTACATTCAAAGTCAGTTTAACAAGCAGCATCATAGCTTGAGTGTCTTTTGTAATGATGCATTGAGATGGACACCCAATGCACATACACAATGCCACTATATTTGTTAGATACTCACTGGTGAGAGGGCAGATTGTACAACCAAAACATGCATCATAACTATCATCACCATGTTGCCAAGATAATGTGTTTGCCAACCACAGGCAAAGGATTCCATTTGTCATGTTTGTGATGAGAGGTTTCCGTCCAAGTGTGATATGTCATTTTGCTTTGGCATTTTGGTCCAATAAAAGTTGATTAATAGCCATGTGGGGTTGGCAGTTAAGAGAATAAATGCCTCATTTGCAATTCAAAGATCAGCCATACATCCACAGCTCTCCGTTTCCTCTCGATAGAAAAGTTACTCACTCAACATAATTCAATTACAGGTATTTTATTCATTTATTTACTTATTTCATGTGCATTATTACGGAAGATATTGCGTCCAAACTTCCATAGCATGTGGAGTCCAGTTTCTGGACCACACAGCTCTGATGATAAATAGCACACTTTCTGTATTATTACTTTAGGAAGGCTTCGATTAAAACCTAACCTTTTCCAAAGCTTTCTTTTTCAAGGTAGGGGTAGCCATAGGTTACTGCTAAGTCGTGGAAATATTGATCCATTTAGTTTTATTTATGAATCCCGAGTTGTTGGCTTGGGTGCCTCAGGGCCAACAGGGGACTATTAATCTTTTATGAGAGCAGCACCTTTTCAAACAAACAGCTTTGCTACACACACACACATACGCACATAAAAACTGAAAAAAAAAGTCTAAACTTTCCAGAAGGTAGAGAATCTAAAAGAGATCTTGTGTTTGCTGAGGGGAATGTCTTTGATATCTGGCTTGTCAGCTACATACATTTCTACCATCCAATGGGAGGTTCCCACATGCTCTGTTAAAAAAAACTGCAACTTGTCATATTCCAAAACCAAACTGACAACATCAACACTTACAGTGAAAGGTCACAGATGGTTCTGTTCAAAATAGTATAGCCACCTGGTATCGACTACAAAACTGTTCACAACATTTGTCCGAGGACAACATCTCAACACAGGCACAGCAGGAGGATACAGGGACATTCAGGAAAAAATACTTAAAACTAATGATATCTTTCACCCCAGACTTTGGATTGTTTTGTTTGGATACAGACAATAAAAGCGAAGTTGTCCATCAGGTAAAGTTGCAGCATCTGCTAACTTGTCTTGAGTTATTGATTTCTACAGCTGTTATGTTTGTTTATTCCCAGGGAGTCTTAGTACCAGATAGATTAAATGACTGTTACACAGAAGCTAAACAGCACTGACAGAGCTAATATAAACAAGATACTCCACGTCTAAAATGTGTAAAAGAAAAGATGAATACGGCTAAAGTTGGAAATCCAGGAGCTGTGCAAGAGGAATAGTCACACATTAAGGTATGTATTCCCTTTGTCCAAACTGTTGTTGTTTAATACAAAAGTTTTAATGTAGATCGCTTTAGAGAAAACACATGCTTTGTTTCCGCAGTCAAACCCATGAGAAATTTCATTTCCATTAGAGAGGTGTAATCTGGAGGGGGGGGGGGGCAAAAGAAAAGCAAACTAACACATTTTTGAGGGGTGACTTTGTGTGCAAATTTAGAATAAAAAGCATCTGGTATGCATCTGCAGGCAGTCTGACTAAATGTCACATGGAGGGGTGAAGCTGAATCTGATCATTCTTAAAAGCGGAGGAACACCTACTATTTGGAAAGAAAGCTAGAGATAAACCGCTCATTTGAAACTGAAAAATAAGAAGCATCCTTATCAAGAATGAAAACCGTGGACTGTCGAGTCATTTTGCTTACTGACAGATGTTGTACAGCATTTTTCTCGTTTTATGGAAAAGAAGAAACTGTCCAACGGTGAACACATTTTTGAGAGTCACCTATCCCCTACTCTATCTATTGTTAGATTTTGATTTACTTTGTCCAATCAATTAAAACAAGACTGAGACCCTCATGACACCTGGGCTCTAATGTCTCACCTGCCAGTTGAAATGATTATTTATCTTTAGCTGGAGCCAAAGTGTAGAAAGTGCAAACTGATGATCAAAGAACATCAGTCCTTATTTTTTCATTGAAATCAGTGCTGGGATTCTATGTCAGTGGGAGCAGTGTGAATAAATATGTTCTATGTTGCCTGTCACAGATTAATGTTAATGAGAAAACTTGAGGGTGGTCTGCAATATCTTCCATTTTTTATTTATCTATTTGGTTTGGCAGTTTGTAGTTTGGGCTCATGTTGGGATTAATTTGTCTGGTTATCACAAAAATCAGTATCCAGATGTGAAGTGGCTTCGGTACAGTATGAGGCATTCATTTTTTACGTCAAGAAACTGACAGAATGTGAATATTATTCTAATGAATCACTCTCAACACACGGCAGCAGCAGCCTCAATTATGTGTCTGCTCATTTTTGAGATAGCCAGAATCAGGCCAGTGGGAGAAAGTGTGACACCTGAGGCAGGTGTCTGAACCAACAGTCAGAAATTAGCTTTTCTTGTTTTTTTTCTTTCCCATCATCATGCCCCAAGAAACAATCAGCACTGCACACAGCATCTGAAATTAAAAGATAAAACTGAAGGCCCGGGTTCTGGTATACTATTACCAAAAATTGTTCAGCTCTTTGTAGATAAACATTATTTGAAATTAGAAAATCAACACGACAGAAATTCCGGTGGCATTACCCCAAGGATAATCGCTGTTTCTGGATCTAGGAAGCAAACTTTGAAATGTACTTTAAAGTGAACTGCTCACTTTTTGTACTGATGAACGGGTCAACACATGTGCACTCCTGAGTCCAAACACAACCTTTGATTAACTGATATTTGAGGGAAGTGCCTTCATTCATTACCCCATTCTCCCTTAGAATCTGGAGTAAATTCTTTGTGGTTATTTACAATTATCATCACAGTTCATGGTCAAACTTTAAGTCAGGAGCAGGTAATATCTGTAAATTGTCAGCTGTTTTGTTGCTCACAGGCCTGCCTATTCTCATGGGGTTGTAGAGGTACAGGAAATGTTGTACCTCCTTCCAGTCAGAATAAGCACTTTTAAGCCAGTTGGACTAAGCTCACACAAGTCTAGAATAATTTTACTGTAATCAAAAGGATATTTTGTCCCTAAGCTTTGTAGCCCTCCTTCTTAAAGTGAGTTGGAAATCAGATGCCCCCAGAACAGTTGCCGTTACTTTATGCTTGGGTGTACAACCTGTTTGCAGTGCAATATCAATATTTCTGTCAGAACCACTCTCGTCAAAATGAGACGAGAAACAGATATGAATTTCAGAAGCTTATTCTGAATGCATACAATTTATGTTTGGCGGTATGGCTCTGTTCGGAGGAAGTTCCCGACTTTTCCATGAGCTCCATGGAAGCCAAGACAGGGAACAGCAGCATCCTCAGGTGGAGTGCCTTCCATTTGCTGTAAAGGCAACAAACCCCCTAGAACAGAGCAAGCAACAATGAACAACAGTATGACATTGTTTGCAATGAGAAGTCGGTGGAGCAGGGGAGGTGGTGGGTGCAAGCAGAGAGCAAAAAAAAGCAGTGACAGCAAACCTAGTTTAAATGAAGTGCCCCAAATGCCAGCATCCAATTGCGAGCATCAGCTGATTACCCAATTGAGCACAGCTGGTTGCGGAGCCATAAGGGTTGGGTCGGCGTCAGCCAATAGGCAAAGGGCGCATTGACTACGTGGTCTGCCAGAACTAACGCGATGCTCCATTAATTGTGCAATGCCGTAAAGGTACAAAGTATTGCATCACTTCTTGTAACTTGGCAGATCCGCCTGTTCCAAACAAGTGCGTCCTGTTGATTAACTTCAACATTTAGAGAGCACAGGTTCATCGAGAATGCACACCATGAGAGCAAGTAAAGGTCAGCTTTAAATCATCTTCTTGTGCACAATCCATGAACTCAGAATCTATTAATGCCATGCCGCTTTGGTTTAAACTTAAAACTTTTGGATAGCCTTTGTTCAAGGCAAGTTCTCAATACAATTCTGAGCTCAAATACAAGATTTTCTTCCAGTACTTACAAAGCACATATGACAAGAAGCAGGGAATTTATCTGGAGCCAGTTCATAAATTCTAGACATTAGTTTTAGTAATGAACAAAACCTCATTTTATTTCTTCGTCAAAATTATATCCTCTCGAAAGTTCATTTAGATTTTTAAACATCACAAAAACAGTTTATATCTCACAGGACCTTATGTCTGACTGTAATCACAGCTTAATTGCCAAATCATTATAGGCATCATTTTTGTTCAATAAAAACAACATAAATGCAATTACTAAGCTGAACTGCATTCTTATTTTAATTCCACGAAATGATCCTGGAACTAAGAGTGTCTATTTATCTATTACTGATATCAAATTTTTTAGACTGAACTCCAAATATTTAAGAAGAATGTGTGTTTTCTTCCCTGCAGACATTGCTATGTTGTGTCGTTTTGTTCAATACATTTTTTTTTCTTTTGTTGTTGATTATTAGTTTTCTGTGAGGAGTTATGTAATGTAAAAGGGCCTTGAACATCTGTAATTCAGATAGTAGAATGAAATATTTCACAAGTTTTAATTAACTTTTTTCAGAGTGAAGCAATCAATTGTCAAAATGTTATTCTTCAATAATAGGTTTATGTATTCTTCATATGCATGAAAACGTATTTGTTTATTTGAATTTGGCCAAAATCTAACCATTGTTTTAATGAATGCAATTTCCCCATGTAGCCTTTAATCAATGCAAGTATCGCGGAAACGCACTAACAAAAAGTTTAATGAGCTGGAGAATTTGGGGCAAATACTGATCTGTTTGGGATTTAACTTGGAGACCATTAATCACAACCTGAACAGTTTCTGCATGGTCAGAGCAGAGAGATTTAGTGAATGGTCTAAACCCCCCACAGGGCAGAAAATGTTTGTCATTAAAAGGACTGATAATGAACCTTGCCTATAAACAATATGCTCTCTCGCAGGCTGACCACAGAGAGACCAGAATCAAAGTATCAATTACATTCTGTGTTTGCCTGGGATCTGGAGTAATTTAACAACAAAACAGTTGCAGAATAAATTCTAAGAAAAAGTCTCCTGGGCCTTTATTGCCAATGTGTTTGCAACATGCAGAGTAATGATAGTTCCAGTCCCTAGTGATCCACAAAAAGCTGAGACATAAAAAAAACACTTTCTCTGAGGAAAGCAGTTTGAAAGTTGTATAGAAGAAAAAAGCCGAGACGTTCACTCATATTCACTCATACCAAAAAGAGTCGGATCAATGCAGCACCAGAGTGACCACAACACGAGAAATTAGCAGAGTGATGACAGTGTCGCTGGTTTCACTCCCATTTGCGCCTCTGTAACTTTACACATGATACTGATGTACAACAAAGGTGCTTAAGTCCTTATTAAACACAATAATATGGAATATCATTCACAAATGCTGCTTGAAAATCTGTATTTCAGTATTCTTTTGTTGCCATGTGCTCCGAACCAAAGACAAAAAAAGACCTTTGAGACTGTTATCGGCAATAAGTTAAAAAGCCAGGTTCTGTGATGAAGGTGTATCATCACGTCTGGAAAAGATCATTTACACTTCTGTGATGGAAAAATATGTTGAGATTTTTCTTAAGAACAAATTGACTGAAAGAATAAGATAAGGTGTTTTCAGAAGGATTGGCAATTGGCTCAGTGGTAAAAGCTTTATTGTTCCAAATTTTTTTCAGGAATGTGCCACAAGCAAAAAATGCATAAACTGATGTAAGTGAAATCTGTTTGATGAAACGAAACGGTAAATATCTATACAGTTCACACTATTTGTAATTAAATAAAGTCACAGTAAGAGGAAGTAGCATTTTTGACATCATCCTAAATTTTTCTGATTTGGCGTTCTATGTTCTCAAATGGTGTTTTTATCCAATTTGCTTACCTGATATAAAACATGCTTGTATAAAACATCCCTTTCTTTATATAATGAATTGAGGAAATTCTACAAACAATTTGTCCTGAAATGTCCTGAAAAGCCCATATCCCACCTAGATTCCACCTTGCTACCTGCCATCCAAATCCATAAACAGTTTGTATTACGCAGGTAGACTGTGCAAAGAACATGTTCTTGTGCCGTCTGATTCTCATAATGTCTGTGCCACTGCACTTCCTCAAAATGGCATCTTCCTCTTTCTTAATATGACAGCGTAGATCTCCACTGGTAGGGCTGCTCCATTATTAAACTATCACTCACTTAGATTACAGCTGTGATGACATTCGATCATTAATCACCAGCAACAGAAGCCTGCCACCTCCAAAGTGTATTAAGAGTTAACAGTCCAGTAGTCCAGGTGATTACAGCAATCCTGTGGCCATTTCACCTCAGCGCAGAACAGAGGTGAATAACAATTCAGTATCCCGAGAGTCATGCATCTATTTTTCTAATTCAATTGAAAACAATTTGGCTAAGAATAGACAACAAAGGGAGCCTGATGTGTTGCAAAAGAGGATCTATTTGACACCAGGCATCTCCTCAGCTGGAGGAAATCAAAACATTTATACAACCAGACAATGCAGACCTGCAATACCACAAAAAGTTGCATTGAATATTCGACCTTGAACAAAATCCTATTTAACTGCTGTCATTTCAACTTGAGGTTCTTGTTTTCTTCGAAATAACAATTATTCATGGTTTGGCCCGCAGAGGGAAATGACTGACACTTGCTCTCCTTGAGCAATAACACGTTCAATTGAACTGAGCTCTGAGCTGTCACATTAATATGTGGCCAGGCAAAGGAGCCACAGACACTGAAAAAAAGACACCAAGACAGCCGCTAACATCTTAAGCTGGACTTTCTCAAAAGAGAATCACTGCTCATTTTTTGTACTTTATGTTATTAAAAAACAAACATTAAAAAAAAAAATAGAAGATTAAGTAAAGAATTTTGATGTTTTGCGTTGCAACTGATGTCCCAACACCGGTTATAAAGGCTTTTATGCAACAGAATAATCTACGTGGCAACTAAAACGAACATGATATCTTCTTATCAGTTACAAGGAAGGACAAATTACTTCTTCTTATTTTCTAATTTGCTTGTGCAGCCTGACAGCGACATCTCAACTGACGGGAATGTTGAGATCTACACCAACATAGAGGCCTTAAGCAGTTCTTTCAAGGTTTACAGTTTAGCCTTTATCAGTGTGACAGTCAAGGATATCTATAAACAGAGAGCAAATGAATGGCACAACTTTAGAAGTTTCTACTTTTTGATGATAGGAAAGTACAAACAGTGACAAAAAGGGGAATAAGAGAAGGGAGAGCTCAGATAGCATTTGATCTCTGGTAAGCAGATACATACTGGGTTTTCCAAGAGGGAAAAGATAGCAAGTTGCTAATATCTCAAAGTTAGCAAAGAATGGAAAACAAGTGGGTAGGTCTATGATGGCAATTCCTGTAAAATGATAGTTATATTGAGGGACTATTTTTACACAAGGTTTATCAGTTATGTGCTGATACGCTAAATCAACCTTGTTTCCTTGAAACTGTGTAATTTCCTCAAATATATAAACTTACAACAAATATACACCTTGAGTACCTCCACTGGCAAAAAAATGTATACTTCCTTATAGTTTGACATTTTTTTTACTTAAGATTGCAGTTGTGAAAAACACATTCAGGATGCTGTTTAACAAATTTAAAAAACATTTTAAATGAACAATTATTTACATTGTACACATGATTAATTCAAAATATAGCTAGTAGTATCCTGTTGTATGTGTGTGCACAATACACATACACAGAACAACAATTTCGAAGCAGAAAGTGTATCGTGCATCGTCTTCACAATGTTAGATTAGCATGTTCGCTTACGCTGAGGCTGAATGATATTTATTCAGGTATTTGGTCATGAACTGATGTATTGGTTAAAACTGATTTGTTTTAAGCTTACTTTGGTGGTATGCTGGATAAGTTAAAGTATCATTAAACTATGATACATTATTTTATTTCTTACAACAAATACAAACTTCCACAGCGTTCCATTTGACAGTTATTGAGTTCTTGTGGCTGACTGACCTGGCAAAAGGTGAAAAACCTGATGGCTGATTGAATCATAATCATAGTTATTAGATTAAACTGGCAGTGCAGATGTTTAATTGTCTATATAACCCAAGCATCTCCTGGATTATTCTGCCGGAATAACAATACAATAACTCTTTGTTTCAGACTGGTATCATTTGGGAAATGTCTGAAACTGAGTTGTTTTTTAATTAATGTTAACCAGTACATGTCTCAGAGCTGCACTGAAATGAAGACAGCTCATTAATAATTCAGTGGTGTGCCTCGCCATTTTTCATTCTATAATGTGTAGTTCTCTATGTTAAATGAGAACCATCTGAATCTCTATCCTCATCAACCTTTCTTATGCTACTTTTCCAGAGCTCCCTGCCTCCCCAGGGCCAATTAATGTGGACTTGGAGAATATTTTGTAGCTGCAGCCTCCATACAATTCCAACAGTTCTCAGAGAGGCAACTCCGAGTGCTTTTGACTGAAATCAATATAGCTGAGATGCCCTTTTAAGTCTTGATGGTATATAGCAATGTGTTTTTGTTTGATCTTTATTATACTGCAATGAAAAGGAAAAGGTGGAGAGAAAAGAATAAGGAAATTGTAGGCAGAGTCTGTTTTATCAGGTCTTGTATGGTTATGTGACTGCCCGCACACAAAATAAATGAGACCATGCGTGTGTTCCCTTCAGGAGACACAGTAATGAACACTGTACCATTTTTCTTCTAAGCCTAAATGGGCTGTCACATGCTTAATGAAACAAGACAGACTGTGCAGAACAACTGGCTGGGACACTGAAACTTAAGGGAGTTAATTTGGTGTCACGTGTTGCACGTTTCTAACTATTGAGAATCATTTGAAAGATCCTTTCAGCAAGTTCTTAATCCATTGTAAATTAAGATTTTTGTATTGTAAATTATATGGATTAATGATAATTATATATATATATATATATATATACATGCAGCATGATCAAATCAAACTAAGACTAATTGTTTTGGGTTTGTAACCGTGATGACACTAGGATTACATGGGTTTTTGAAGACTTTGTGGGTTTTGCAGCGAAAACAAAAACAATTCCATGAACAGAACGAACAAAAACAAAAAATAAAATGTTTCTTTTGGTATTTTGTTAAACATCCAATCTTGAATTAATAATTTATCTACTCAAACCCATGAGTCACTTACCAGAAAATGAATCAATGACCATTTTTGGTTTTATTCTCAGAGTATGCCATAAATAATATAGCTTGTGGTCTATTGTTTCAGAGATTATGTCATGAAGTACATTTAAACATTTTCTTTTTGGTGGTGTTTGATGAAGGATTTATGCTTTTATCAACATGAAAATCTGGTCAGAATTTTAAAACTGTCCTTGTTAAAGTTACTTAACAGATTGATAAGATTATCGGAGTGATTTATCAATGCTTTTATAAACCAACCAGAAAAAGCATTTTGTCATAACATGCTCCATTTAAATATAATTAAAACAACCAGAAAAACAGAGTCCATGAGGGTGATTGTCAAAATAGTGTATTTCAGACATAACCATGATTGTCTTCTAACTCCCTGACCGATGTTATTGCTTAAACCCAACCATGAAGTGACAACCATTGATGGTGGCACGAAGCCCAGAAAGCGCAGTGCTTTCCTGCTGCGTCCGCATGAGAACTGAGAACTTTGTGGCTTCTTAAACGAAAGACTTGAAGTTATGAGCCGTATTGAGGAGTATGAACAAACAACCCCAATGACCTTTTCAGTTGGAGGATTTGTTGGTTCTGTTTACTTGTAAATTCAAAGAGTTGTCTGTGGATCTGAAGTGGCAGAAAGAATTGGAACTGTCTCTGTTTTCTCGCAGTATCAACCTTTAGTTTTATCTTGAATAAATACTATTTACTCTACACAATATATTATAAATACTCTTTACTATTTTGCTGCTTATTTACTGTGCAGAGAAGTATCATGGTCACTATAACAAGTAGCATCATGCAGTCACAGAAGAGCAAGAGGATTATAAAGAGGCAATTCTGCCTTTAGTATTCTTTATTATTTCTTTGTGCATTCAGTAAAGGTAAAGCTGTTGACTATACACCCCGGACTGATCTGCCTGTATCTCAGGAGACATAAGTACAGACGCAGTTTTTACTATAAGTCTATAGAACTATAAGAGCAGATGACGGGACCTACACTGACTGCATTGTGCTCAGCTGCAAATCCAACCTGTCAAAACTACAGTGTCTTATAAATAAATAAATAAATAAATAAGCAAAAATTATGGAACAAAGTTCTCTGTGAAGCATAGAGTATTGGTACATTTTGTTGAAATGAGGAATAGTGGTACCACTTTCAACTTAAAAGAACAAACAAAATTAAAAAAAACATTGCAGTTATACATTCATTTTAAATTCCATTGATATTTAATAGTTTTTCTTTGTGTCTGCTTCAAATAGGACACTTTGACAGGTTGCTGTCTCTCCTGGGTTGAGCTGCTTTTGTGTCTGCACAACTTCGCTTGTTCAGTGTAGCGTTTTTGTTGTGTTCTGACTTTAATTTGCATTGGCAGTTTTTCACAGTTGCAAATAAGCTGTGGTTCATGTAGCTTGTGAACAAATCCTCTCTACTGTTTTTGGCACCTTACAAAAAAAAAATGGCAATGTCTTTTGCTCAGGAGTTTTTGCATTAAAAAGGATAGATAAGTGATGGACTATGATAGCAGAGACAGCTGGTTATTGAGAAACCCTGATAGATAGGCCGACGTGCCAAATGATAACCTGGCAGCTGAAACTAGCTCAGAGTAACTTTGTACCACAAAGTGTAGAAGTATATACACAAATACATTGTGTAACAGTTCGTTCGAATGAAAGTTACTTTATTATGCATGCAGCCAACAACCCAAAATATATATCAAAGTAGCAGACTTAAATGATGGAAGGTTTTAAAAACAATAAATGCTGAGGGAAAGATGACATTATAAATGTGTAAAGGTCTGATCCTGTCTGTTGTAGAGGTAAATTAATGCCTCACAGTTTCAGAAACAATGTTTCTGTCTGGATACTCAGGGTAAATCAATATTAATACATCCATCCATCCATTTTCTATACCAGCTTGATCCAATTTAGGGGTCGGGTCGCGGGGGGGGGGGGGGGGCAGCCTATCCCAGCTGTCATTGGGCAAGAGGCAGGGATAGGTTGCCAGTCCATCACATGGCCACACAACCATCCACACCCACTCCTGCAGTCAATTTAAAGTAACCAATTAACCTGACATGCATGTTTTTAGATGGTGAGAGGAAGCTGGAGTACCTGGAAAGAACCCACACACAGGGAGAACATACAAACTCTACACAGAAAGGCCCCTGCAGGGAATTGAACTTGGAACCCTCTTGCTGTGAGGTGATGGTGCTAACCACCACACCACTGTGCAGTACTAATACTAATACAATTCAACTGAAAAAAAATACTTTCCCTATATTTAGGTCCAGTGACTGCAACACTCATTTCACTAGATTTCATTATTTTTGTTTTGCTCTTTTTATTGCTGAAAAATGTTGAGATATTTGCTTTGCAAAGACTCAACAATATGTCCTCTTTAGAGTTTTACCTTATCATCAGTCCATTTACTATTATCATTGACATACTGTCAATCTCTCTGCCAGTGTACAAGAGCGTTCATGTGAAATGGGTTTTCAGGCGTATTACCATGGCCAGACATTAGTCATGAATCTGTGTTGAAATGCAAGTCCAAATGGAAATTAGTTTTTATTTGAATTTCTGTATTAGAATTACACTGTATTAATAAGGATGTAACCAGGGTTTTCTTCAGATAATTTACTGATTCTACCCTCTTTAACCTTTTCATTTTTTTGTCCAGGTGCTGAATTGTGTTGACTGCGAGAAAACTTTGTGGAACTGATCCCGTTACAGTCTATAATCAGCCATGTGGGCTTAGGCTTTAACCAAACTCAGTCCAGATGTAAAGTGCACAAAGGGATTTGTTGAAGAATTTAACACTGGAACTACCTACAATAAAGATCAAATATCCACAAAGAAGCCTTTTAGTGAGTTTACTGCTTAAAAAAAAACAAATGTTGTTGCATGTCAATAAAATAGATTAGGTTTTACTATTTCATCGTTTGGCCAGGCAGTTGAGTTCCTTATCTGTCTTAAATGAATGCGTTTTTTGTTGTTTTTTTCAATTGCAGTTGTGGTTTATTGGTTTGATGACAGAAATGACTAAATCTTTACAGCAGTCAGTAGTTGCTTTTATTATAACGCATTGTCCAACCAGTCTTTGTGAGGAAGCATGCACGTAAGGATGTGATACGGATTATTCTGCATTTCTGAGAGTACACTCTGCCATTCTTTTTTTATGGCAGTAAAAACGTAGCATTTTAACTTTAATGTTCAGATTTATTTCGACTGTAGAATTAGCTGTCTGAACAGAGCAAGACTGATTCATTTCCTATGTATTTTCGATGTATTCTTTATTCTTTTGCAGAAACAGTAACCTAAAGTGATCTTAAATGAACTAAAAAGACGACGTCTTGGTTTACAGATAACTGTTGTATCTATGAACGTATGAGTGTAATTAAAAAGATGCACTTTCATCGGAGAAAAGGAGCTTTACATGTCAAGTAAATAAATTATGACTGATATATAACCACAAAAATGTTGCTTGTTATTCCAATAATGATCTGTTGAGAGTTTCAAATTTTGTCCAACTAATCTGTGCATTCTCACTCCCACATCAGAAGCAAAGACATATTTTGCATGTTCAGAGTATCAGCACGGACATCTTGTAATTAATCACGACACTGAAAAAGATGCAAACCCAGGCTGCTAATATCCAAGGTAAATAAAGCCTTTCATGTCTGATGAGATCTGAGCAAAGCATCATCTGAGCCATGATGGACAGGTGTGGATGCTCATATGCATGTTAATTCACTGCAGTCTGTGCTGTTTATTTCTGCAGAAGAGCCTGTTAACACACTTCCTTATGTGTTCTATTATTAGGTCGTGTCATATAGGCTACGAGACTGATTTGAATCTGAAAGGTGTTTTGTCTGCAGATTCAACAGGAGCCATCAAAACAGACAGCAAGAAGCAAGATGTGGATACCGTGGGGGTGGTTGCACCCTGTGAGCTCCTTTTCCTTCACAAACCAGCATTTGTGCCTGCAGGTGCAGCCCGTTTGAAGGCAACTGATAACCTTCTTGTGTCATCTGTAAGTGTTGCTGTGATTTTTTTTTTTTTTTTTTTGGGGTGTGAGTGTGAACCGCAGCAGCCTACATCAGCCTCATGGCGCCATCTGCTCAGAACCATGGAGCCCTGCTGATATGTGCAACACTGATAAAAAAATAAAAATAAAAAAAACAGCGCTGTAAAAACAAAAAAAGAGGTGGGTTAGTGATACTTTAACATGGGTGAATGTGAGTTTGAAATTTAGTAAAAGGGCGCCTGCACCTTCGTAAGTTATGCTGTATGGTACAGCAATGTGCCCCTTTGGACATTAAACGATAGAAATCAAATAGTTTGTCTTATCGTCACCTTAAACTTTGTATCAGTTGCTCAGAAATCAGTAGCATTTGGACTTTTACATTTCTGCAACAAAACCAGTAGCAGCGTATCTGTGGAGAACATAAAAATGTGCCTAACCCACCCACAGTACAAATGAGAATTTCTTTGTTTCACACTTTACTCACCTGTACCAGTCCAGACCTCTGTCATAGTTTCTGTCGAAAAAGTGCGGCTCTGTCCCGAGCGCGCGCACATCTGGATGTATCCGGATGAATTCCAGCACCGCCCTGGTTCCTCCTTTCTTTACACCGACTATCAACGCATTGGGCAGCTTCTTGTTCCCATATTTTTGCGCAACACTCATGTTTCTCAAATTCATGTCAGTCCAATGACCGCCAGGCGAGACAGGAGATTTACTTTGGTCGCGAAGATCACTTGATCCCCGCTTGGCAGCAGACCCATCCAGAGCAGACCTGACTTCCAGCGAAGCGCAATTGTCTGATTTCCCAAGAAGTTTTTTCCCCCCCGCGATTTTGCTCGGCGGGCATCGTCTTCCTTCGTAACCCTGGTTTGTCATGATTGCACTGCGATAAAAAATAATATTATAGCATAAGTACGTACAAGACAATGACAAGGTGCATATGAAGGCGAATCTGGCGCTGACTCTGTTCGGACATGAGAGGAGCCTATGTGCCATGTCTCCATGGGTTCAAAGTGCTGCATGATTTTCCATCGGCGTCTTCCTCCCCTGTTGGCCAGCGCTCGGTGCCTGGTAAGAATACTATAGATCCCAAAGTAAAGCAGCTACTTGCTGGCACTAACTGCGCACTGTGCGCTCAACTGATGGAAAACTTGGAGCTAGATATGAATACAGCTAAGAAAATTGGGTTAGTCCTTTTTTATATAAGTTATTTCAGATAGTTTTAGGTAACTCATCTGGTTAATAGTGTTTTGAATCCCATTCAAGAGAATTTTGACGGTAATCGTTTTTTTCCCATCTTTGTCCAGCGGGGATTGGGGGAGAAGAGGAAAAATCCTCCGGGTCCTCAGTGTCCCTCAAGCTGTCAACGGCGCGATCGTTCTGCTCTGCACCGGGTGGGATTTCACTGCACAGACCACCTCCTCCTCTCATGATGAAAGTTGTGAAAATAAATGCACTTAGATAAGATATGAATATTTAATCAGTCTTCTGACGTCATGCACATGTTCATAATTCTATGTGCGATTATCTTTTAAAGGGGCAATCACGGTTGTTAAGCAGCATCATATTCGGTGATTTCAAAACGCTATTATTTAGAGCGTCTGGGCATCATTTCAGTTTTGATCCCATACGCCTCTCTGAATGTCAGAGGTCATCTGTCTACAGTTTATTGGACCTGGGGTATAATGGCATTTCATATTGACCAATGTGGCCATGCTTGACCAAGCACAACATGTGCAACATGAACAGTAACATTCTAGATAGAACAAAGTGAGAAACAACACAGACATACAACAGAGGGTAAAAGGTGCTTTTGATGACTAGGACCTTACTGAGACACACTTGTTGCTGCTATGGTAACTCACGAAGTTGCTGAAATCCCATCCAATAGTGGTGTTAGAAGAGATGATTTTTTTTCTTTTGTCCAAACAATTTGATGGTTTGAGTCAGATGTTCTTTGCTCGTCTGTTTTAGGGTGAATTTCCTGTTATCGATTAGGTCTTTTTAACTTGGATTTTATGTGTCTGAGTTCTCATAGATAATTAGTTCAGACATCCAAGAAGAATCCAAAGAACCTTGCTTCTAAGAGAAGGTACCAACATGTTTGTCATCACTTTTTTGCCATGTAGCTTATTGCTTCTTTGGCTTTAACTTAAAACAGAATGATTCATCGAGGCTCGGTGGTATTCTCTACATGCTGAGTATTTTTTTTACACTCATGGTTATTAGCAGCCTCAGAAAGTTAAGATCACACGCAATCCTCTCTGTTGCTACGATGCAAACTGATTGCAGACTGGAATGCTAAGTTTTTTACACTTTCAGGGCCACGGTTGATATTCTAATTATGGAGGGAAATGTCTTTTTTGCAATCTAGATAAATAGCAGTTGCAATATTCACACAAATGGGAAAAACAATACTTTACATTTCTTTACTGTTTCTCTCTGCAACTCTTTACACTATACAAGGTGATTTTTTTGCCTCATACAGGATTTTTAACAAAATTTTGAATCCATTTGTAGCTGCGTGCTGGATGGGTTTATTGTGAAGCTACTGTCAAAGCAACAATAAAAGTGTGAAGCAAATGAAAGTGAAAGAATTCAGAGTCATATGGCAGTAATTTTCTATTGCTTCAAGGTAAAGAGTTAATAAAAGCAAACCACAAAAGAAACAATGAAATAATGATAAAGGTATCTACAAAGGCTCAGCTCCAAGAGCTGAAGATGAAGTGTAGGTTTGTAGTTACTTCTACCAAAGCCTAACTTATAAACAATAGTAGTCTCTTCATTTTAACACACACACACTGATGAAACTGAGACTTCCCACATATTATATAATATCCATGAAATTACCAGTTTAAAACAAGCCCAGAAGAAAATGACCCTCCAGTTTCCTTTTGCGATGTCAGCAGCAGATGTTTTCCTCATTCACAAGATTTGGTTTTGGTTACGCCAGCTACTTCTTCTAATGAATTACAACCACTAACAACATTGCCTATACCACCAGTCTTTGGTGACTGTTGCTGCTTTTGCTTTAAACCATACAATATGTATCTAGGAATAAAGATCAACAACAACCACACCTACGACAGGCGAAATCACAATAAATCTACCTTCTTGAGCTCGACAACATACAAAATCCCTTGTTAAAGATAAAGAATACTTCTTTAAATAAGGTATGCTCACACGCATTAAAAAAGTTGAGTACTTCTACCTAAACGTACACTTTACATATATTTTTGTTTTTCAGAAAGCTAAAACGGCAAACTGTTTCCCTGAAGGCTGTGTTGATGTGTCACAACAGTTGCTCATTAAGCGCAAAATGAATATGATACAACATAACCTTGAGGTATATGACACAAGAATTAGACTGGAGATAGTTAAAGCACTTCCTATTATCACTTAGAGCTGTAACTCAAAGATTGGCTTTGGTCTGCATACATATTTGTAGATGCAGTGAGTGAATACATACTCTGAACTGAAACCAAGGGAGAAATAATTATTTTAGATATATGCTCCTAACTGAACTGCTAGAATCTTAAAAAGCTCTTGTTTTTGTCTGATCTCAATAGGGAGTTGTTCAAATATTTGCCTCAGTCTGCAGGGCTTCAACAGTTTTAATTGGTAGTTAATGGAATAATTCCTTTGATTTGAGAATCAATCAGTAATGTCAGTCATGTAAGTTTGGTTTTTCCTTTTTTACTCACATCTTATTGTAACTTCTATGCACTGTTGACTCCACACACACAGAAACACTCACTTTTTCTCTTGAAAAATTTCATATTTTTGAAAGTTCAATTTATGACATTCAAACCTAATTGCTGTTGCAATGTCTCAGACCAAAGTTAACAGGATAAAAACATAAAACTAACTTCGATCTCCTCTGCATTTTATTGTCTGTCTCACAAAAGCCAGACTAATCTTTACGCTGGTCTCTTTGGTCTCTTTAAAGGATTTTTTTTTTTTTTTTTAGCTGAAGAACTGTTTCTTCTGTGGAAGAAAGCAAATCTGAAGGTTGCACCAGACTGCACAGCAGGGACTCACAAGGCATTAAAAAGAGGAATAGTGGGGAGAGATGGATGAAAGAAACTTGCACACTGTTATCCTATTCATTAATTTGTGATATCAGCTATCAGTTTATATGAATTGACAGCATGAAGTTATTCCGCTCAATCTGTGTGATATTCTATTTTGCTGATGAACTTAAAACAATGACCAAGAGATCAGAGATCCAAACTATTGTTTCTCTGAGAAAGAATGATGAGTGTCACATTTCAGGTTACACACTTGAATTTGTCCTTTTCATTTGGGATTTCCGCAGAAAATTAATTTTTTTAATCGTCTTGTGAGAAATTCTCCCTCACACAGAACAATGACCTAGAGCGTCAGTCATTTAATCAAAAATACACTTTCTCTGAAAAAAAAGGTCATTGTTCACGACTCAAACCAACAACTGTTGATTGTTATGAAATTGCATAATGAGAATTTAGGAGAAGAAGAGGCCCACCGAGAATCCTAGATTTTCTTGTTTATAGGCTGCATAAAAACTACAGTTTATACAGTTACAACCATCATCAAAGTCTCCTGACAGTTATGTAAATGTGCCTTTAATTTGCAACTAATCTTAACTGATAAAATAAGTACTTGAAAGGGCATCTAAATACTGTATACCAACCAGTGAGCTAAAGGAACTATTGAACAAGAAAAAAAGAGCCTTTAGGGAGCGAGACAGGGAGTTACTGAGGAGTATACAGAAGCAGCTCAAAGTCAAGATCAGAGAGAGCAAGGTGTATAGAAAGAAGCTTGAGAGTAAACTGCAGAGGAACAATATCAGAGATGTGTGGTCAGGAATGAAGAAGATCACAGGCCTCAAACAGAGGGAGGATCGGATGGATGGAAGTCTGGACAGAGCAAATGAGCTGGACACATTCTTCAACAGGTTCAGTTCAGGAACAAGCTCACCATCCTCCCCTCCTGTTCCCAGCCAAAGAGACATCCCACCCTCCTCTGACCCACAGCTTTCCTGTAACATCTCCACCTCCACCTCAGTCATAGATTCTTCTGCTTCCACTAGTTTGTCTTCAACCAAATCAGGAGATGCTGCTGTCCCCTTTGCCTCCCCCTCCCACTTTTCTGTTTCTAGAAGTCAGGTGAAGAGGCAGTTGGAGAGACTGAACCGGAACAAGGCTGCAGGTCCAGATGGTGTCAGCCCCCGAGTCCTGAAGGCCTGTGCAGAGCAGCTCTGTGGGATTCTGCAACACCTTTTCAACCTTAGCTTGACCCAAGAGAAGGTACCACTGTTGTGGAAGACATCCTGTCTGGTTCCGGTACCAAAGAAAACTCACCCTTCAGACATCAATGACTACAGACCTGTTGCCCTGACATCCCGCATCATGAAGGTCCTGGAGAGACTCCTGTTGACCCACCTGTGTAAGCAAACCAGCACATATCAGGACCCCCTGCAGTTTGCTTATCGCCATGGAGTTGGAGTTGAAGACGCTATCATACACCTGCTTCAACAAACCCACTGTCATCTGGACAAAGCAGGCAGCACTGTGAGGATCATGTTCTTTGATTTCTCCAGTGCATTTAACACAATTCAGCCTGATCTGCTTCGTCTGAAACTCCAGAAGACTCAGGTGGAGGCCTCAACAATCACCTGGATTAATGACTACCTGACAAACAGACGACAGTTTGTCAGACTGAAGAATTGTGTGTCTAACCAGGTGATCAGCAGCACAGGAGCACCACAGGGGACTGTACTCTCACCATTCCTTTTCACTCTGTACACTTCAGACTTCCAGTACAAGTCAGACTCCTGTCATCTACAGAAATATTCAGATGACTCTGCAGTTGTCGGGTGTATCAGAGATGGACAAGAAGCTGAGTACAGAGAGCTGGTGGACCGCTTTGTGGCATGGTGTGGGAACAATCATCTCATCTTGAATGTTAACAAAACAAAGGAGGTGATTGAAGATTTCAGGAGAAACAGGGTCAGATCAAACCCCGTTTCCATCATGGGAGAAGAAGTGGAGGTGGTTGAGGAATATAAATACCTTGGTGTTCATCTGGACAACAGACTGGACTGGAGACACAACAGTGAAGCCATCTACAAGAAAGGACAGAGCAGACTGTACTTCTTGAGGAAGCTAAGGTCCTTCAAGGTTTGCAACAAGATGTTGCAGATATTCTACAAGTCTGTTGTTGAGAGCGTCATTTCCTCTTGCGTCATCTGTTGGGGCAGCAGCATCAGAACCAGGGACCTAAAAAGACTCAACAACCTGATAAGGAAGGCTGGTTCTGTTCTGGGGACGACTGTGGAACCTCTGGAGACAATAATGCAAAGAAGGATTTTGCATAAAATCAAGAGAATTATGGACAACCCTGAACATCCTCTCCATGAGACTGTTATCGGAAAACAGAGTCTCTTCAGTCAAAGGCTTCTTCAGTTTGGATGCAAAACGGACCGCTACAGGAAATCATTCCTGCCAACAGCCATCAGCATCTATAATAACTCCTTGATTTAATTGAGCTACATCAACATTTAATTTCCCTCTGGGATAAATAAATTATTTTTGAATATTTTTTTAATTTTGAATCTCTTTTATTACTTTTGGACTTCCAAATCATCATCAGAGTGAGCAGTAAAATGAGTGAGGGATTTCGTGGTCTTTGTACAGGGTAGGCAGAAGGATTAAAACTACTCACTCACTCAAACCTCTAACTTCTGTAATCAGTTCTTGTCACTTCTACAACACTGCCTGTTGTTAACGTGCAAGCTGTGTAATTACATGCAAGACTAAACATAGTGTGAGAAACGTGTCATAGTAAAATGCATGATCCTGTAGAGGCTAGAAGAAAAAAAACATTTCAGGCTGCCTTAGTTTTGCAAAGGTCTTTGACTATGAAAAACTCACAACAGCCTTGTGATGAATGTCAGTTAACACAATCACTATATTTCATCTTTGTTTAACTATTTGGTCAATAAAAAAAATAAAAAAACTGTCCCCACATTGACTAATTGTTTGTTTGTTTGTTTTTTTGTTTTTGTTTCATTATATTCTCTGTCTTCCTTTCTGTCAATGATCTACCAAAAAAAAAGGCAACAGTAACAAAAGCCAAGCAGCAACCAAAGGCCGAGCAGCAGGTTACCTTTCCTTTGGTCAGCCATGGTGTGAGATAATTGCTGCTGACATTTTGCCTGTGTTGTTTTTATCCAAACTGTTCTGATGCTTCGCCTTCTTTTGTTTCTTCACAAACAGGGCCCCAGTTTAGAAATGCCATCTTTTTGCCGTCCACTGAGAATCTCAATATTTGACAAAATCTTCTAATTACCACACAGTTTGCTCTGACAGTGCACAGCGGTTTCCTATAGGAGGCAAATATTTCTGATCCCCTTACACAGGGAGAAAAGTCAACACCCATAGAGCCAGCTGCTGGCAGGTGAATAAAATATTTCTAACTGTTGGGAGGAATCATGAAATTCAAAATAGTTATGACTTGAGGGGGAAAAAGAGAAAGGGGAGCCTGGTTGCTGTGATCCTCATACTCCCGATTTCTTTTGTCACATTTCAAAAACACTACGGAAATCTACTCCATGTTTGTTCAGCGATAAGAAGAACCTGCTTTTAAGCAATTGCAGCTCTTGTCATTTATACAAGGAAGTTATTTCCACGAGTGAATGATTTTAAAAATAGATGTGTCAGTTTTTCAACAGTTCTTAAGTTGTTCAAATAGAATGCGGTGGCTTTTTGCTTTTAAGGCATCACAACATATTTAAACAGACTGATTAAAATCCACCCAATTCTGATGTATTTTGATGCATCTCTCTTCAGAGGAGCACACAAGTGTTGTTAAAATGTAGCCACCTTATTTTCTCAGAACACTTCAGAACAGAGCTGCTTATTGATTTAGACAAGCCATATGGCTGATGGATTTTGTGAGTTTTATTTGGATCTCAGTGACACAGACAAAGAGTTGCTTTGGTGAGTGATTGATCACTGCGTAGAGAGGGCTACACCACTGTTTCTGTTGCCTAAATGCGACACATTTATTGATGGCTGTGAAGTGGATTTCAATATCTTCTGAGTGGCTCTCAGATTTGTGTTCTCTGACTGCATCACAGCTTCTTCATTCCAGATGACCAACACCCTATAAAAAGCTCGGAGAAATCCCTAACCCCATTCGCACTGATATTATGACAGTCACCAGTTCTGAATCCAGATTAAATGCGAACTGGCCCTCGGTGGCCCAGTGCCTCGCAGAGCACACTCAAACTGAAAAATGAAAGAAAAAACAGGAATGAATTTTTGTCTTTTTGTGCAAACTGATTTGTTATAATTGCTTACTCAGGATAAAATGTCATTTTATGGTGTAAGGCAATATTAACTCAGTCAATCAATTAATTTAACACCACCTCAGTTCAAGTAAAAACACAATATTCAATATAGCAATGAGAAGAGTTTTTTACTTTAGTCACTTGATGTTGCTAACTTCCCCCATTTCTTTCTCAGTTGTCTCATTTAGGATCTTAGGAGTGAATTAACTGCAACAAATATTGATTGGTAGGTCTTGAGGCATCTTATGTCCGACATAGATGGGAATATTTAATATGGCAATATTCTGCTTCGAGCTAAATCTTGATTGTTTAATTTTCCCAAAGGGCTGATGGGTCTGCGTGAACAGAATATTATATGAAGTTTTCATAAGCTCTTCACTCTTCTCAGTCAAGTTGTTTCCCAAATTAACATGTTGAGCAGGGGAAATAAGAAGGAATTACAAGCTCTTGAAATATTGGAATTTGAAAATGTCCTGCTCCATATATGCAGTGTTGGTGAGGATGGACCAGCCTCCAGTGAGAGATACAACATCTCTTACTGTAGAGGTTGTATCTAATCAATTAAAACAACCACTTAGATTGATGTGTTTCAGATGGAAATAATCAAGCCATCGCAGTGGATGAGTAACCAGGTCCCATAAGGCATCATTTTAAGCAATAAAACTACCACAAATGGACAGGAATCAACCTTTCAATATCAGGTTTGTTTTATACATTATATTTGTTTTAGGAAATAGTGAGAAGACTTTATGCTCTGTCATACATCAAACTGTTCAAAAACTTCTGTAAACTCCACAGAATGTTATCCAACTGTATCAATCATATCAGCTGTTTGTTCAAGAAGCCACAAAGCCCTCATGTGGGGGAAAGAAAGAATGGGGATAGAGCAGACTGATGCACTAAACCATCAGTCTTTGTGTGACACGAGATCAAGACCAATAAAGTTTCTTCAATAACACAACAACTCTTTACTTAAACCCCCTTTGTTACTGCAGCAGACGCATTGTAGCTGTTAGTCATGGCCTACACATATCTCTCATGCCAGTTTAATCATCCAGTCCCACTCGGTCTTGTTGAAGAAAATAAAGCTTGATTCGTCAAGTGCCACAGGCATATGCTGGTTGAGACAACCTTCCTGCTGCATTACATAAATTAAATGAAACATGACAAGACATGGTTAGAAAACCGTGTGGCTCCGCAGCGAGCAAAGTCCAAACCAATTAGTCCACCATACTTCAGCTACACCGCTACAGTGCTGTTAAAGCCACAGTACCCAGTTACCAAAGAAAAGGAAAGTAGGCTACGGTAGTTGTTGCTTTACATTTCAACCTGGAGAGACTCACACGGAGAGAGAGGGAGACAATTGCAAGGTTTATTGTCTATATTTCTTTGGCGCTCGGGCCCCGGCGGAGGACATGCAAGCTAAACCGCTGTGAGTTTGAAAAGCTTGAAAGTCCGGCATAGGGAGATAGATGTTGAATATCTTCCCCCCCTGGGACCCAAACCTGGTGGCGGAGTCGTACGAAGGAAGGAGATACCAAGGACCTTGAGACACCGGGTGGAGATGGGGAGGTGGTGGGATGCAGCTTGCTGGCGAACAGGGAGAGCCCAGGAAGGAGAGCCTTATATCTGGATCTGGACGGTTGATGAGCGATTGGCCACAGCTGGTGAGTCTGCCATGTTGAATTTGCGGCTATCATGGACGATCACATCAGGCGTCTAACATGGAGGCTGGAAGAGCACACAGAGAGAGTCAGGAGGATCGAGCGCAGGCGATACTTCTTCGTTTCATGAAGGAAGAAAGGAGAGCAGAGTGCCGCAGACAAAGGAAACCATGTGTAAGTTTAACTTATTAAACACGTGCAGGTTGTGTCGTATGAGGAAACATTTCAGCCGTGACAGCATGACAAGGGGCGGAGCTACCGACCACCAAACACCTCCGTCAGATGTGTTCCTATGGAACCCAGACAAGACCCAGCCTCGGAAAAGGAGCTAAAATGGTTATAGGAACTGAGGGCCGTGGTCCCTAGTTCCTGTACGTCCGAATGCGGGAGAAAACGGCCCCGTTCCTGAAAAGGTTATAGGAACTGTCAAAGGTTCCTACAGTCCGAATGCGGCTATTCAGTACCCAGCTGCATCCACTGGAAGAGGACGGGGCCTGTCTATCTCGTAGTTGAATGTCAAGTGAATGGAAACTGATCCATGTTGTCTGTGCACTTGTGAGACAGGATTGTGTCAAGGCACAGATGTTGAAAGCATACAATGATAATTCTGCAGTATCTAAATGTTTAAAAGACCTTTAGGCTTAATCATTCCTAACCAACAAAAGATCTAAGATCTCTTCGTGGAGGTGGGAGACACTATGTGAAGAGCAGTCAATGCTCTTTATGATGGCAAAGCTTGACAGGAGACATTTCTCACTTATTTTAGCTTCCCTACACATGACAACTTTACTGGGAGTTTACCAGAGTTGTTAAGAAGTTCATTTTCTGTTTCAGATAAATGTAGGCCTGGATAAATACTCAACTCAGAGTTATCTGCCTTTATCTATCAATGAAAACAAAGATATGTAGATGTACAAATATAGTAATCTAAAGATGCAGTAAGCTGAGACTGATTTAAATTGAATGCTTATTAATCTCAAAGGGAGATTATATTGTTGCAGTATTAATCAAAGATCTAGTTTTTACATAAAAAAGTCAACAAAAAAAAAATCAATGAACACTAAAGGAATAAATACAAATGTAGATTATTTATGTCACCTCAAAAGAATCCCATCTTTAGGAAAGGTTGTTATAAAACGAAATTAAGATGCATCTTTAGATGCACTGAATTGTTAACAGATTCATCATAATCGTACTGAATCATGAGCCAAGCAAAGATTTGCAGCTCCAATGAAAAGAGCCCTTTGATGGATTGTGTTTTCTTTCTTTTTTTTTTTCTTATCCTTTGACATGTTTATGTTTTTTGCTCATGGAATAACAAACATTTCAACACATCCAACATTCTCTACTAACCCCTTATCAATCCTTCAGTTTGCTTTGATGAAACAAACTCCTCTATGGGTGCAGTCTGGAGAAATTACTGGTTGCTGAAGAAAGTCAAGAGGTAAATTCAACTGGCTTTAACAGAATCAACTTGGACACCCTTCCATTTAGAATAACTAAAATAAGCAGTTGCCCTTCATGTTCTGTGCTCTCAGTATTTGGTTTCACTCTTATCTTGCAGTTTCTCAGATGATACTGTATGGAAGAGTTGTATTATTGTTGTTTGGTACTTATTTGCACATATTTTTTCACTACATTCTCTTTTGCGACATTGCACTTGATGGTGGTGCATCAGCTCCTTCAAGTTCTACCTATTGCCCTAAACACACAAAAAACATTATGTTTTCATCTCTATGTTTACCTCAAGATAACAAGCAATCTAAGATCAGGAGGCTCTGCACCAGAGAAATTACAAAGAAAGCAGCATTTTGATCATGTGATTAAAGATGGCATTGAACATCTTTGAGTATGTGCTTAGGAGAGATGTTTACTCTGCTGCAAAGATTTACTAATAACTTAGCATTTGAAATGCTGAGTAAACTATCTGTTTTGGCTGAGGTGACTGAGATGAGCAGAGTACCTATCAGGCTACATCCAGGGGGGGGGGGGGGGGGGGTTACCATGACACTCACAGTCACTCTTAGGGACAAATTAGAGTCACCAATGAACCTAACATGCATGTTTTTGGACAGTGGGAGGAAGCCGTAGTATCTGAGAAACCCCACATACACAGGGAGAAAATGCAAACTCCATACAGAAACGCCCAAGCTGGGATTTGAATAGGAACCCTCCATAAATGACACTTAAAGGTTCTGAGCTTCTATTTCAAATAAAGTCAGAGTTTAAGGTTAAAACAGAAAATAAAGACAGAACATGATCATTTTGCATGACTCTAGCAAACAGAGTATAAATTTGGAGTCCATATGGATTGGCAGAGCACTCAACCATATCCATTATTGAAGTGAGAAGGAGAATTTTTAGAGCACTCCGAATTTCAGCTGTATTCATAATTTATATCTAAATCCTTCTTAGTCGGCCCTACATATTCAGATCTCATTTGCTGTTATCCATGCAGACTCACCATCTTTATCCTCCAAGAATCTAGTCTCAATTAAAGTTCTTATCAGGATTTGGGGGAGGATTTGAATAGAAAGGTGATTGGCAGGAACCCCCAGAAAACACGTAGTAGAAACCATCCGTATATAGTTAAACAGGCAGTGAAATAATTTGATTGGATCGGATCCTGCTTCTTTTTACAGCCACTGGTATCACACTGTGTTCACCAAGTTCCTACTGTACAAAAGCCCCAAATGTTTATCAGAGCTTCAACAGACATACACACTGCATGTGAAGAGGAAACTGTAGGATCACTGCATGAATATCTCACACTTTTAAATAGGTCAGTTATTGCAAAGGTGTTCAGTTTTCCACCTAGTTTGTCTTATCACAGAGGATTGATTCTGTGTCCTTATTCTATTTTTGTTCAGGAGGAGAAAAAAACAACAACTTCACAGTCGGTGTCTGTTGGAGGAGATAGTGAAGAAACAGTATATAAAAGACTGGTAAAAAGGGCGCAAGACTTCCATCAATCATAGACTCTGGCAGCGAGAGTGTCACATGGTTGGTGTTTTGAATCAAAAGAGAAAAGTTCATAAAAGTGTAGAAACAGAGGGGTGTGTTCTTACTGATTTGTCATGTTTTGAATGATAGTGCTGCGGTACTACAAAACTGGATCTCAAAAAGTTCTAGAAAAGATTTTTTTCTACTTGAGAGTTTGGTTTATTCTCACAGGTACAAGTGTTTTGGTTTTTGGCTCCATAACAACGCAATCCTGGGTGCAATATGAAAACTGCAAAACAAAAGTAAAAAGTGAAAAATGAGAGGCAAGTAAGATCAAGTTTCTCTCTGTCTCTCTTATTTATGGCAAACTAAACTAAGGTGATCTATTATTCATCATGGAAAACAGCAAGCTGGCACATCAGATCACCTGCTTAAGATACTGCTGAAGTAATGGTACTCCCTTGAATCATAAGAGAAAATGTGAAGACTAAAACACAACCATGAGACCAAGTTTTCAGATGTTAAGAACCATTCAAATTTCTTCTCTTGTTTTACAGTTTGTTGTAGGAATAATAAAAGGGTTTCCCAACCATTTACTAGTCTATGCAATGCACAAAATGAATATAAATTATTTAACATAGGCAAATGCTTTTCAACAAACCTTATTGTGATTAGTTCTGATTAAAAATCACTTTTTTATTTTCCATAGGAACGTGAAAAACAGCTTCCAAATTACAGTTCAAGAGCTTTTTCAGTCACCTTTCAACTGCAAAGTTATTTCATCCAAATCATTACAGCAAAAAAAACTTTAAAAAGTTAAAAAATAAGAAAAAAAATATATTTCCATCAAATACTTCAAAGAGATCTAAGTGCGTTAAAAAAAGAAAAGAAAATCACTAGCAAATCATTTTGTACATGATTTCATTCTGTGAAAACAGGGGCTTATATTCTCTTTGCCAAAGACCCACAACACACACACTACAAGTTTGTGCTTCTTTTAAACTTTTTGGAGAAACCTATATTTAGCTTCCCTGTCAGCAAAGAGCTTTTAAGCTAACAGTAGGTCTGCACGTTGTTAAATATGATTTACCAATTATGACTATGCTATCAAGTGACCTCTCATTCGCTGGCATTTATTTACTCCACATCTATATTCAGACGTTTCCTAACAGAAACTAGTGAAGTGTACGTGAGCAAAGCCCTGCACATGAGCCTCAGACTGAGCACACTTGATGTCCTAATGCACCGGCTGAAATACAGTTTGCAATTCCCTATCTCAGTCCAGCTGAACACATCCTGTTTTAAGAAGCTGCCAACTAAGAGGATCCGCATGATGGAGCAGACACATCCAGAGGGTGCAGACTGGGATGTGACTCCTCTGAAGCTGGAGTTTTTGTAACACCATCAGTGTAGGCTGCTTTTGAAGTGAGTTGAAAGAACTTAAATCCAATAACAACCTGGTGCACTTCCTGGAGCTCTTCCTTCCATCTGTGACTATGAGTGTAGGTATGTAGCCTACCTAATGAGGATGCCAAACAGATATTTATTAGGTTTTCATCCAAATGAGTATCTGGATTGTAGAGACTAAATGACCAAAACTTATTGTAAACTGGAATCATTAAGGAATACCTGTAGCATCAAGATTCAATAACCTGATATCCAGCTGTATACACAGCAGCTAATTTGCACATGAGGTGAAAAGGAAACATTTCAGTGCATCACTTCACAAGTAACAGGAACAAAGTGAACATGTTTATAATTACATTTTGGGATAATGATTCAACCTGTTGGCTCATCAGTGAGCACGGATCAAACAAGAGGGGTCTATCAGAGAGAATAAAAGAGCAATAATATTACTCTGGCCCAAGGAGACAAAAAGCTAATCCCACACTTATTAGGCATCTAATGAGGAAATGAAAGTTAGCCCGGTGTTCATCAAATTACACGGTCTTGACATTTTGTGTTGTTCCTCATGTGCTTGATCATTCAAGCACTTTTTTTTACTTTCAAATCCAGGGCAGATTTTAGCTCATACAACCATCCTCTTCCATCCTACTCTTTTTTTTCCTCTTTCTGTAACTTTTATCATCCAGCTTTGCACGTCTTACTGTGACCTTTTTTTTTCTAAAATAGTTGTTTAGTCCAACAAACAGTGACTTGGCTGTCCGTGACACTGTGAAGGCCAAACACTGTGTGTCTCAGATTGAAACAAGCTGGTTGAGAAAAGACTGCAATCATTGAAGGTGTTTTGGATAGCACTTTGTTTTTTTGGGTTTAGTTCGAGTATTGTTTCTGTCAAGGTTTTTGCCTTCATAGTCAATACCTTGTGTGACGGACATTTTTATATTAGAATTTTGAGGGCAAAATATACTAAATATACTATACTAATATACTACCTTGACTGCTCACAGCTTTGCACCACATAAAAATGAAAGCTGTCATCAACTCCTCATGAATTTGTCATTCCTGATACGATGACTTGAAGAGTTTTGCTAGTCATGAAACTTTCTAAACAATTATTGTTCCCACATAACATTTCTCACAGGTAAATTACATGCTGCTTTGTTTGTCTGGTTGTTGGGGACGAGAGAAGATGGAGGGCAAAAGAGCAAAGGAGAAGTTTGAAAGCAGAGTGCAGGAGCAGAAACATAGACAGCTGAAAGTCAGGGGTGCTAATGTGGGGCCTGAGTGTGTAACCTCTCTTTCAGTGTGCTCTGATTAAAGAATGATTTATAGGCCTGCTGGAGAGCCCTCTCAGCAATCCTTCTCCTTACAGAGTCATTTTTTTTCCTTTAAAGAGGTTTGGTAAATCAAGTCATCTTTGCGAAGGATCTCAGGTGGACAATGTCATTGTGCCACTGAGAGGGTATCATTAAGTGCTATAATCATGAAAACGTGGGAGGGGTTTGCCGGTAAACACGGACTCTTGTCACATGCAGTATTGGTTCTGACCCCCTCGAGGAAATAAAACATCCTGTGCACACAAGTGTGCACCGATCACTTCCACAAATGGATCACCTGAATACATTTAATGTTTCAGCTTGGAGGCTGAAATTAGTCTCAGCTGAAAAATTAGTCTTAGTTTAGAAACTGAGAGAAGACAATCCTTTAATAAGGTGTCATCTGTACTTGGAGATTTGAGACTTGTTTAGTAAGGAGTCTAATTTTTGGTTTTCTAAGCCCTAAATGTTGGTTGTTCTTAAAAGAACCTTCAATCATGCGAGAGCAAGAGTACATGTTTAATTCACGTCTTTGTTTTAGCATATTAGCATGTTATTCTGGGGAGAAGGTAAGTATCCACCACAATTTCAGCAGTTGACACATATGTAAATGTGTATATATTATATGTCTGTGACTAAAATGTCAGCTGCAAAGGGTATCACCAATCTGGCAACTATGAACTTTGTAGTAATCAAATTATTGAGATATTTGAGTCCGACTTGGGAACTGATCATCAGACCAACATCAGCCGACATCCATTGAAAGGGCAGTTTTCTGCTGTTAAATCTACTTTTTTCAATAAATTTTGTAGTTAAGTTCAATGCCTCTATGCCATCCGCTAAAATGATACTTTCAATTTCAAATCATTTCAATTCTATAAAACTTTATCAATACCCAAAGGGAAATGACACTGCTGCAGTATAAATTATTGTCATAGATAAAATAAAACAAAATCAAATAGAACAAAGTGAAAATCAGTTGACAAACTTTTGGAAGAATTGTCCAGGATCCACTTCAGTAACAATCATCACCGCAATCATAATAATGGGATTTAAATCTGAAAAAAGTTGAAATTCCCCGGTTGCAGTGTTCTGAAAATGATTTTATCAAGAGTCGTAAAAAATACTGGATAAGAAAAAATATTCATTTTTGATGTATCGACATCTTCACAGCAGTAGAGCGATGGTGGGAGACATGATATGAAGTCACTGCATTGTCTTTTGACACGCCCATTAATCATTAAGAAATCACCTGAAGACTAAATCCTATCAGATGGTGTCGTGGTGCCATTTGTCCACAGTGTCTCTGCAAAGTGTTCTGAATGACACATAAGACACGATGAATAGCTTTTCATTTCCATATTATCTCCAGAGATTACGCTATGTCTCATTTGTGTCATCGTATCAAATTCCAGGTAGTTCGCTCTCTGATTATGCAGCATTGAAGTTTGTTTTACGTGACTCTTTTATCAACCGAAGCAGCCACCCCCACTGTGTGATGTTTCCCAATTATCTCTTTCTGTTTACCCAATTATATTAATTAGAATGCATAGTATTTACATAACCCAGCACAAATCAGCTATTGAGCTAAACCTATTAAGCTCATGTGAAAATAATTAACCCACAAACTAGTGCCATTGTTGCCCTCCTGTAGCGAGTGTGACAGGCTTATCAACATAAAGTTAAAACTTTTTTTGTTTTATTGTTATAAATGTGTCTACTGAAGTAAAAGGACCAATACAGTGATGTGACAGTACATAAATGCATAAGTTGCATAATGCTGAATCTTTCTGGTCAAGATGGTAAAAGCTGTAATTGTTTGACAAACTTCTGCTACATCAGTCTCTCTTTTTCATCTTTTCTTTTTAATGAAGGAAGAAGTGACCTACTCATTAATGTGTGAACTGCGACAAAAAATCCTAACCCCGGTGGTGCTGCTGTAAGGTGCCTCAACGCTCATCCAGTCAATAACAGAACAAGTTGTAGCTGCCTACATTGGATGGCTGGTCATGTTGAGGCATTGATTTTACACCCTAATGTGAAACAGCAGAAGATATGTAACAATATGCAAGTGCTACTGGCATGTTTTGGGGTTTTTGAGGGCACTTACATGTTTCCTTTTCTAACAGTGTGTTTATCCACTGATTGGCAGAGTGATTCATAAGAAATAATAAAATAAATCAGAGTAGAAGTTAGGAGTACACCCACTTTTCTGGGCAGGTCTGCACCACTGCAAATAACAATGTAAACAAAGCCAGCAAAGGCTCCACTGTGGGCTTCACTGCATATAACCTGCCTGAATAACAGTGATTAAACTGGGCAAATGGCTTGCTCATCATTATGGCACATGGAAAGGGCAGTAAGACAGTACTTGAAGGTGCTTAATAGTCCCAGGATGCAATATTCTTTCTCTGCTCATTAGCTTACACAGTGCAGAAGAGAACAGGCAACATTTCCCTTTAGACGACGGACGCGACATTTTGAAATGCGACAGAGCTGTGTTGACTCTACAAATGTTGAGGTTAGCATTGTAACTCAATGGTTTTAGGACCATTTCCCCTGTTGCCTATTCCACCTGAAGTGAAAACATGTTATCCTTGACGATTATGCAGAATAAAGAAGGACCTTGGCAAATACACCAAGGCAATTTTCAGAATGCTAAATTGCAAAAATATAAAAGTTTCACCACCATGTTTGTGCTGCAGAGGATCATTCTTTTCACATCTCAGTGTCACGTCTGTGTGATTCAGCTGGTAGTCCACCTTCGATGGAAATGACAGTATGTCCAGAATGTATAATAGATTCATCTGGAAAGTGTGTAGCTTCATGAAACTTTGCTGTTTTGATGGAAAAAGTGTCAATTATAATATTAAAGCTGTCTCTACCACTGACCTTTTTATGTTTTCTCTGTATTATTGCACTCAATCGGGAAAGGTCAGCGGCGGATGTGGGTTCCATGCAAAACTGTTTGGTTTTTTCAAATTGTCTTCGATGTTTCCACAGTTTGTTTTCATCACTGTAGCACAACAATACATTAATGTTTTGATCTGACTTTGCATTATACTGGGATTTTGCATGCATAAGATGTGTATTACAAAGTGTGAAATGCACATTGGGTCATGCACATTTGATTGGGTCCGCAATTTGTAAATATGCCTTGCATGTGCTCCTAGTTGTGATATAATTTCTGAAATCAAAATATGAATAACTTATTTCTAATTTATCTCTAACTATTTTATTTAATGCTTATTTTATAGACCAAGCGCTGCTTTGACATGACTTCCAATCATTTAGGCAATTTCTTCCAGGATTAAGATACAGCACAAGAAACCCATAAGAAATCCAGTCAACCTTCTCCACAAATGCATGTTAGTGTGTGATGAGGGAGCCACCTGGTGGTAAAACTCGGAATTTCTGAAGTCTTCCTTTCCAGTAAAATGAACAGCAATGTCAATGATTTGTTCTTTTCCATATTAAAAAGCTCTTATTGATAAGAATATTTTATTCAGCAGCGTTGTTTATTTTGACATTTGTTAAACAGGTAAAGCAACTGTTTCTATTTTCAAACTGGCCCAGTCAAACATTCTTGAGGCCATCCAGGTGTCATTTCCTGTATGATTAAAAGTGCCAAAAAGGTCATTTTTTTCCACATATTTTTATTATAAAAACCCTGCAACCCTACAAACATTGCACTGAATTACAGTTTAGAATGCTGTCACATTATTTGTGTAACCTCTGCACTCATTGGCACAAAAAAACACCATAAATATGTAGCTAATTTTTAAATTAGCTAACATACAACATAAACATTTTTGTTTGGCCCAAACATGATGATACATTTGTATCATATAGAGTCAAATAACTATCTTCCTTTATGTTTCACATAAACATGTACTGATACCTTGAAATGATCTAAAATGTTTTTCTGTCTGCACATACGTACTGTTTATGCTATCTTAATAGCTTCCAAGACATATATATTGGTACGTGGAATAGCGTGTCATATTTCATTCAGTAAAACAAGGTAAAAATGTACTTCAATTTGTAAGTTTTATCATGTTCTCTTATCTAAATAACCATTTTTATCATTCTTGTCACTGGTTGAAGATCATCATGATACTGTAACTCTCCGATTAATATGTTCTACTCTTGCATTAAATTTGACTTCTGGCCCAGGCAGCATACTTACTTTGCATTCAGTTCAATGATATCAGAAAGTTGGCCCTCTGCGCTGCAAGTGCGGTGTAAATTAATTTTTCACCACTACTGAGAAACTTTCATCTGTGAACATTTGGGTCTGGCTGATCACTTCTCTTTTGAGAATAAATGTTGTTAGTGAGTGGAACTCTCAGCGAGTGGAGCACTCTGCGTAGAAGGAGCCTGTTAGATTTTGATTCATCTATCCTGTGGGTGGAGAACTGTCTGCTGCCAAACACAGAGCCTCATTTTAATAAAATGGGTGAATCTATTGGTCTCTGTGGGAAGGAGCCATCTGTAGTAAAGTGCTTTAGCAGAACTGAAGAAAAAAATCACAAGTACACATGAGCAAAATTTTGCGATGCCTTTTTAACATAGTTATGTTAGATTATAAAACAGGAGCACTGCTGAATAAATATTTGTCATGTAGCATATAATGTCATGAAATGGATAAAAAAAGATTATTCCCTGAGGACTCAAGGCATGGTTTGTTTTATTAAATTAATTCCTTTTTTATTAAATGTTTGATCACTTCTCAATGGATTAAATCTTTCTGCTCAAGGGTGGAAAACAGACGTTCCACTCACAAATGGTACATGGAAAGATTCTGCTCATGAAAAAACTTTATAGTTTATGCTATTTTTTCATGTTTTAATGCTGGAAAAAGTATTTCATCTAATGTAGCCAGTAACTGAAGTGTTCATATTTCTTCGCCGACATGTTTTTTGCACATAAACACAGATTTAGTTTGAAAGACATTTTCATACATTCTAATGCACGAATAATTGAAAGAAAACCAAATCATTTAGTCTCTTCCAAATGACTCTCTAACTAATAACATACAAGAAGCTTTAGATTTTTAAATCAGTGGAATCAGTTTCCTAAATCATTCCTAAGGAACTAAAACATGTCAGAGTCAGCAGTAATTTTGTTTAATATTCTTCTGACTTTAAAAACACTGACACACTCAGCTGAGATTCCACCTTTGTTAAATGTTGCTTAAAGCAAATAAAGCAAGATATGGAGATGTTTTTTTCACCAAAGTACACTCCCATTAAGTTTAAAATGGGCTTTGCAGAATAAAAAGTTTTCCTTGATTTGCTGAATGACACATAAAATGGGTCCTTAAAGTGACTTTGGGATACTGAGTTAGTTTAGTGTTCATGAATGTTCAAGTCCAATATGCACAAGCAAAAATTTTGAGCTCAGTGTAGAGCAAATTAAGAAAACTCAGACAGTGGCAAACCAAGAAGTCTTCAAACTGAACAGTGGTAAAACAAACACAGAGATAAAATGCAAGATAGTTATTTGTGGAAAGACCAATATACTTGCAATATAATTAATAGATCTCTGGATGACTATTTGGGAATGCTGCACTATAAAGTAATTATGAATGCAGTATAGGAACACATTAATAAGTCATCTTCACATGAGATTTTACTTCCTTAAATCTACTTACAGTCATGCTGTTGTGTTGTAATGGTGTACTGTAAGAACCAGTGGTGACAGTAATGGCTTTTAAGTAAAAGCCCAGCTGTCTGTGTTGTCCTTCTGTTGTATTCAATGACCTCCGTGGGGATTCATTCACAACTAATTGATTTACCGATCAGAGCAAGTTGAGCTCAAAATAACCCCTGTAACCACATCCTAGGCCCATACATCCCCTTATGCAGATGTCGATGGAAATAAATGCTCACAGAAACCTCTCCACACATCAGTGTATTACACTGCTGCTTTCTTATTGACCTCGGGTATTTTGTGCCACATTTATGCGAAGCACGTAACATGACATGAAGATATAGTTCATAAAGGCTGGAACACATCGGGGATGAATGTGTGATTAGATATAAGAACATGCTCACAGCACTGTTAAAATTGTTAATTTTAAGACAAACTGTGATTAAAGACATTATCAGCTTGTCTTTTGACCCTGAGCTAAAGAAATTTCTACTCGTAATTCCATTGCAACACAGCATGTGAAGCTCTTCTCCCGGCAAATTCTTAATTGCTTAGCCATGACTATAAATATGGGGCAATTAGGTTACAATAACAAGGCAGTTTTACTTTCTCATCAGCCTCTTTCTCTCCAGGGAAAGGTAGAATACAAGCAAAAGCTGGTCTACATTCAGGGTCTTGTTAGAAAGTACAGCGTGGGGGACATGTTGTCGCTGCCTAAAAGACTTAAAACCTCATGAAAAATATAGTAGACAAGCTATTAACCACGCTCTGAGCCATTAGACATTTTAAATGATTAGATGCAAAGTGGCTTAATGGAGTGCTTGATTGATTTTTTATGAGCTACTATACAATGCCGCACACTTATTGTCAAACAAACAATTATGAGCATTATAGTTGAAGCTATTCCTCTCCTTTTGATGTTGATGCAGTGCCACCCATTGACAGGTCAATATATTACATCTTCACATTACTCAAATACCAGACTGAGGAACTAACAGCACCATGACGTTTGCAAGCTCTTTCCACTGTGAATGTAATGTAAGAGTCGGCTGTCCTATTACCTTGCAGTGGACTTGAATCAGAATTACAAATGAAAAGCCTTGCACTGATGGAAGTGCAACTGGTGCATGTCTTTTTTGTTGTTATTATCATAGAAGCCTATATCAGGGCCTTTGTGTGTGATTGATTAACTAAGGTAGATTAATTGATTCAGAATTATAACCAGTCACATGTTTGTAAAAATAAAAACAGGTGGTAAATATGTTAGTGTTTAGAATCATAGTTGATTTGAAAATTAGAGTGCGTGCAAAGAAAAAGTATCTAAATTTTCCTTTTTAAAAAGTAAGTACATTTACTTTGGGAAATTGCTGAGTATTTGACCTCTCCTGCAAGACAGCAGGAGAAGAAAAAGAATAGGAGAGAATATAGAGTGATGCATTGTATCTATTAAATAAACAAACAATTTTTTGGTAAAACACAGCAGTTGCCATCCCTTCCAAGTAAGTTGCTAGCACCGTATAGTACCCTTATTTTCACTCCTGGTTTTCAGTTACTCCAATCTCTCTTGCAAAATATGAGAAGCTGCAAGTAACTGCTATTTTGTGTTGAACAAACATTTCTATTAAATTTTTTAGTGTTCCTCTTGCAACCTTGAAGAAAACAAAGTAGATATAGAAAGTAAATGAATGAATGAATAGATGCATGAAGGGATAGAGGGATGGAGGGACAGACAGGGCTGCTTGGTGGTGTGATGGGTAGCACCTTTGCCTCACAGCAAGAGGGTTCCTGGTTTGAATCCAGACTGGGGTATTTCTGTGTGGAGTTTGCATGTTTTCCCCGTGTATGTGAGGGTTTACTCCCGCTTCCTTCCACTGTCCAATAACACACACAAGGTTGATTGGTGTTTCAACGGTTTGTCTCTGTGTGGTTCTGAACTGTTCAGGGTGTACCCTGTCTCTTGCCCAATTACATCTGACAGAGGCTCCAGCCCCCTGAATGAATCATTTTGTTTGATAATTAAGCCTAAAACCTAAAGATAATATATTTGCAATATTAAAAATAGTCATTTCTACATGTAGGCCTAATAATGTTTTATCTTGAAATTGACTTGAACTGTACATCAGATATTAGGGCTTTAATTTATTTTTTCATCGACCAACTCACTGATAAGTTGAGTCATCATTTAAGGGAACTCAGACAGTGCAGTCACCCACAAAGATCAATATCCTATCTCATTCTTTAAAAGATTGGGATAACCTAAATGTTGTGGTTTCTTCATGCAGCTGTACACCACTTTCCTACTAATTTCTTTTTTTTTTTTTATGTAATCTTTCTTTTACTGTAACAGACAAAAAATTAAAGAACGGCATTAAAAACATACCATTCAGTACCATAGTTTTAAAATTCTAAACATATTTTGTATGAGTTGCTCCTCTGAATAAAAGAAAGAAACTGATTTAACGGCAGATAAGCAAAACTCCCTTCATTATATTATCTTGAACATATTTCAAATCACGGATTAGGAAACTGACCTGTAACTGTATGTGTTCCTGCCTACATGTGGTTTGGTAGAAAATAGTTCCAGATTGCTTCCCTCAATTTCCTCTACATGTGCTATCTAGTAGGACAAAACAGTTTTGAAGACAATATTTTGTATTGGAGAAAAATACCTCAACAAATGTCCACCATACGGCAGAGATTCTTAAAAACCTTTATTTATTGTTCACTGTCTGCATCCCTCCGTTGTGGGTGTGGATTGATCCGCTCCTGCAGTAATGGGGGCGCATTCACTGTCAACTTCCAGGCTGTCTGTGGGTTCCACTGCAATGGTTTTGCTTGATGGCCAATGTCAGCTAGAGCATAGAACAAAATAGTTTTTGAATGAATACTGGCAAATTGAATTCCTTAGCCATTTGTTGGATGCCACTGTAAATGGATGCTTATTGACATCCATACTTTGCAGGCCAAGAGGATCCAGCCCCTGACATCGTAGATCAATGCCATTAACTGATATGCCCCGATAGCAAGTCTATATAAATAAAAAACAAGGGAAAACAGAAAATGTATAGAGAAAATGTAAAGGAATATGCGATTTGAGTTCAAATGGGCTTTCATTTATGGCTAACCTCTTACGTGGACTTATGTGAGAGGTGTGATTCAGTCTCCCTGTTAATGGCATTCTCTTATATCGCTTATCTATCTATTATCTATTTTTCTTTAGCACAAGTTTCTTGTGTTTATATTGAATGAAGTATCTATCTCATTAACACTGCACATAAATCAATAATCATGAAACAAGTAGTCAAAATGAAGAATCTACTAAATTAGAATTGTTAGCATTTATTAATTATAAATTTGCTCCATGCCCTTGAAATCTCTCACATCACTTAACAGGCTTATAAATCCTGTTATTGCAACAGATAAACCAAAAGCACTGTTCAACCTCCACAGAGCTCCATATATTTTTGGGTGTTAAACATTGTGTGCAAATCCTCACAGTGAGGCATCCTTAAGCATTGCCCTTTAAAAACTGGGAAGGAGAGTAAAACATACAAAGCCTCTGTGATAATCTTCACGCTTAAGCCTGCTGGTGAATGTGATACAGCATGCCAAAGAGACTGGCACGATGAGCTCAGAATATTATGGAGGAAACTGGCTTTGCAGCAATCAAGGCATGAAGCTCTGGTGAAATGTAGACAGAAACATGCAGTCAGAAATTATGTCTCTGTCTCCCAGAGTAAACAAGCCAACACACATTCATTAAACAGCTCTTGACTGGACCTCAAATGTGTATTGAGCAGCTGGGGACAAATGTGAACCATTTCCCTGTATGAATTGAAGCCATTTGTTACAGTTTAGGATTGATTCATTGTCATGGCAACCACCAGTGTGTGGTCATGAAATAAGAAATTGCATTATCTCAGCAGAAATTGATTTAAGAGTGAATGTTCCCATCAAGATGTGACTGAGTACTCGTGGACTCTTGGGTTCTTTGCCAGTTGTTTTACTTCTTCTACCACATATTGTACTTATATCACTATTATAGATTTCATTATGGCTGTGAATAGCATGTTTTTCTATATCTTCATTTTTTAAAATTTTTTTGCATTTTGCAAACCACTTTATCAGTGATTCTATTGCTGTTGCCTAGTGACAGGAATATAATATTGTATGTCAGTGCAAACCCTCCATTCACTCATTGGTCACACTCACTAATACTTGAGAGTTGTAGGGGACTGGAGCCTCTCCCACCTGACATAGGCTAAGGCTAAGGCTTAGGCTAAGGCAAACTACACCCTCAACAGGTCATCGGTAAGTCAAACTCATTCACACCTATACGCCACTTAAAGTCACCAGTTAATTTAAACTTATTTGTGCTGTGGGAAGAGAACAAGGAATCAGGGGAAATCTCAGTGAGAACCAAGACGACATGCTAATCTACATGCAAGTGACAAACTGTGGGCTTTTATTGGTGATTAGCCAAAGACATGTAAAAAGAACAAAAAGTCAGAGGATCACATAGTTTGACAGATATGCACATAGGGATTTTCACAAAATCCTTGAAAAAAAACAAATGTTCCCAAATTAATAGCCATCTTAATGGGGAAAGGCAAAGAAGAATACATACAAAGCTTCTGATATCTGGAAAATGCTGATTTTAAATCTGACAAGCAGCATTAAATCACTTTCACACTTCACACTCAAATTTATATTTGATCTTAGGGTTACTAAATTTTAGCGCCTCTAATTAGTAAATAATTACAAATATTATATGTGAACAGCAGGACCCATCCAAAGGGCACAGTTAATATGTTTGTCTTTGAGCTTATGCTCTGACGCTCACAGATTGTAATTTTTTAATTGAAATAGCTTACTTCCTTTAAAGTTTCCCCATGTTCAAAACTAAGGGAGGATTTCTGGGGCCCCTTTGGACCCAAAATTGAGTCGATCTCAGCTGGAACTCTAAATGTAATGAGCAAAGCCCTCTCTTCCTTCAACACACCAGGAATAGTTATCCAACAAAGCAACACTGAGACAGAATCAGTATTTCATTTAACACAGGTTTGAGAAGGCATTACCTTGGCACAGACTAGACAGCGTTATTTAATCTACAAGCTGCCTGCTCTGTCCCCTTCCCAGACTGGCACAGCAGGTGCTTGTTCATTCAATCTACAGGGGTTGGCACAAGTTAAAGAATTTGATTATATCTGGATGCCTGAAGCTGGCAAGGAGCAAAGTTTAAACTGTATGGTATGATAAGGTTTACTGTTGCACAACATAAGCAGCATACAATTTGGACAGAAAAAGAAACAATTCTTTGTTTAATTTTTGTTTTTGTTTTTCTCCCCATCTTCTTCTGCACCTTCTCTCTATCAAGTCCTGCAGATCCTAGAAATACGATGTTTGCTTTGGTGTTGACAGGCCTCTGCACCCAATGAATAACATAGATGCTATCTTCACAATCCACCAGTCGCATCTAACCGCTCACCTCTAGGATTTAAGTGGCATTTTTATTTTCAGATTTTAACAGCTGTAAAACGTGAAGATGTCAGAAAACAAATGTTGAGTGTGTACGGCAGGTCAGAGGTTAGTGCGCAGTTTGCGACTCAGGGGATGAGGGAACACATCCAGGCTACAGGGTTTAAATCCCAACAAAAAGAGGTGCCAGAAATGCCGCATCTCTCCAGCAGATTGCTCCACAGATTTATCAGACTTAGATGGGATTTTGGTTCTGTTGACTTGCTCTTTCAACCCAAACGTATACACATGCAGAGATTAAACCCTCACAGGATTATATACTACTCTGTAGTTGGAGTTATTTCACTGATGTCAAGAGTTGCCATTAGAATACATCGCTATTAAACCTTTTAATGACCCTTAATCCTCCTGAAAAAGCTGCTGTTATCTTTTTTTTTTTTACATAATACATATTCTAAGGGCATCAAGGTTAAGGGTTTTACTATGTATCAACAATATCAAGCAGCTTTATGAAGGTCATTAAAGAGTTGGTATAAGTGGGACATTTGGCAAGAAGCAGTGGATTTGTGCTGAAGGTAGAGAGAGACAGACAAATGCAATGAATATTTTCATGCAGACAGATATTCTGATTCATGTGTCTTCACAGCATTGCCTCCATGGTCCTATTTCTATGATAGACAGAATATAAATTGAAAATTTATATTGTCTTCTCCTTTAGATTTTGATTGGTGAAAGGAGACATTTATTTTGACTCTGGGGGTGGGGTGGGGGGGTGTCATTTGTTGTACGAGTTTTTGAATTTCCCCCCCTTAATAAACACCCCAGTCTCCACTGCTTAACATTTTTTCCAGGATTTTAGCAAGCGGCAAGGCTGATGTTCAGTGCGATGTCCTTCTTATACCATTACAGGTCACGTCTCCTCTCATCCTGTTCATGCTAACAAATTACACTAGGCTGGCACATCAAATAGGCAAAATAAGGACTGTTTGTTTCAGTGTCCCCTTCTAGACAAAGTCAAGTCTAAATGTTGGTTGAAGCTTTAAGGTATTTCTCTGCATACTATGCCTGAGGTCTGTTGGCTTTGTGCTGCAATTATTCTGTTCCGTATTTCATGCTTGTTGGTTCTGCATACAATTTACAGTGATCACAGAGCCACAGCACATTTCACGAAGCTATAATTGAATAGAGAAAGGAACGGGCACACGGGAAGCTGTGACTGCAATGTGCTGCAGATGGCAGTAGTTAAACAGGCACAAGCAGGTGAGCGCTACTCTGTTTTATTTTCTTTTTTTTGTCTCCAGTGTTAACTCTTCCAGCAGTGACAGATGAGAGCACAGAGCTTCCCCAACAGTGGAGTAGTACTTTTAATCTTGTTCAGATTTATGATGTCAACAGAGGAAAATTCTCCCTTGCTTCTTGTCAGGGATGAAATGGAGAGTGTGCAAAGACATTAAATAGAGAAGAGAGCGTTTTGGGTTTGCCTAGTATTCACCAAAGTCAGTGCCCCATGTGATTCATCCCAAAACCTTTTAGAGGCCTGACTGAGGGAAGGCATGAGGTGAACTGATAACCAAGCTCCACATCAGACAGGAATGAATTGAAAGACAAAGTGTAAATTGCTGCAACTCCAGGAGAGATGAAAGGGAGACCTGAAGAAAGTTCAAATTGGAACCTAAAACAGGGCAGAAAAAAAAAGATGATGAACAGCCAATAAACATTGACTCTATCTAGTGCCTCATTCAACATGTACACCCTGTGGCTGAGTTCCTCATTTCCATAAAAGTCTAGGCCTTCATCTGACAAGAGAGAGAGAGAGAGAAAAAAAAAAGGCACTTGCCGCTGCTTGAAGATGCACAAAGCATGACGAATATTGCATCATGGTTGTATTCTTGAGAAACTCCAATGTGGTTATACTTGACATTTCCATTCGCACATTAATGTTCTGCATTAGGGCAGTAACGTTAAAAACTGAACCACATGCAAACACCCCGTCTACTATTGCAATGCATAGCAAACCCATTTAAGTGCCTGGTTCTAACCAAAAACGAAGAGCCAATTAACATTGGACAAAGTCAATGTCGGTTGGGGTTGGGAGGTTAGACTAAATAAAAAAATTTTTCTCAAAAAGTGTCAGTGAAGCCAACACATGAAAGATTATATAGTGGACAGCACCACAAATTTACATTCCTGTCAAGACTCGAAGTTTGTCTGTCCTGTCAAATTCTGAACGACTAAATCTGTCACAATAAGGGATGGCTACATCACACTGCCAAGACCAATAGTTTGTTGCATCTCAAGATCTGAGCATGACCTCAATGATCTCTGCAACACTGGGTGTTGGATTACTAAGCTACTTGAGCCAGCCACTGAAAGGCATGCTGCATGTTATATTTTGATTGTGTGGGCAGGAGCCGATACCCCCTCTGCCCTCCTCATATGGAATCTGACGCCTGCAGCAGGACACTCCAGGGAGGCTTCAGCAGGACAGGGCATTCAGCCAAATAGCAGCACCACACAGCTCTGCAATTTGTCTTATTCTTCCTCTGGACACACCTCATGAAAACAAATGAACTCTCACCTTTACTGCTACAGCCAGGAGGTGTGCAACATCGTTAGAGGCAACAGTTTATTGTGTGATACCAGAGTTGTTATGGCTTCTTGAGCACCACTCCCCTAAGGTTGGATCCAGACATCTCTACACGTGTGATTGGATTCCACAAAAACTGTTCACGATAAAATAAATAAATAAATACAAGTGAATGATACTTCCTGACCCCCGATATCAAGTGATCTTAGCCATCAGGGCTTTTGGACAAGATAAAAGGCAGCAAGAGAAAGCTAGTGTTAGAAATTCACTTCAGGGTTAGAGGCCAGCTGCTGCATAAGCACTCATGCTGCAGAGAGATCATAAAGCAACGGGTTGCCTATTGATTTCAGGGTCTTTATCAGTGTTTCTATGTCGCCAGTAGTTGAAATACTATGGGGAAGACATGTCTGTCAACTCTATTTGAGCATTTACAGTGTATAAGAAAAATAAAATGTCAGAGCAACATCTATGGCTTTCTATCAGCTGTTATCTATGTGCTTGTATTTTCCTCATCAACAGTGATTTAAAGGAACTTTTTCTTCTGTGTTCACTTAATTGTAATGGATTGTTATGAATGCACTGTAATAAATAATGTGCTTGGATTTTGGCATTTTATTTTCCAGCATATTGAATTTGAAAACAAAGCCACAGAAGCTTTGTTGCTTTTAAAATAACTTCAGTATTTTGAAAAATGATAACATATCTGCAACAAAGTATGACAAGGAAAGTGGCATGAGGCCCAGTGGTTACCCAAAACATAACAAAAGTAAATCAATAAAAGTAAAACTGAAAGTGAGAGCAGTTGCGATAATCTTTTAAAGAATGGCAAAGCTCCAAATGTTGCGAAGAGAGTTTAGACTATAATTTTGATTTCAATTTCAAAGAATTTTGTCTAACCTTTGAGTCTTTTGACACCGGACTGTCTGAGCACAAGTGATTTTTATCATGGGAGAAAATTGCAGCCTCACTCAAGTATTCAGCAATTAACTTACCCATCACTATCAAACAAAGTCTTCCTTCATTCCATCGCCACACTGACTAAATCAGTTCTAGCAGGAACAACGGTGATGAGAGAAAAAAACAAGTGTTCACAAGTGGCCATTCCAGGATAATGGGATAATGGTAAGTGCTGAAACATTAGTCTGACAGCAGAACAAGTACTGTAGTGATGAGTCTAGAATTGACTGAGTAATGTTCAAGATACTAAGAGGAAATATCTTGGAAAAATTTGATAATATTAGATGGTACGGCTAAATACCAAGCGTATTAAAATGAGAGCGAATGTGTTTTGTTTATTAATTTCTCTTTCCAAAGATACACAGTCCCACTTTAATGACTAACATGACTATTGGATAACTATAAAAAAGAAAAAAACACAAGCTTAACCACAATTTTATGAGCAAATTGTAATAAACTAGAATAGTTAAAAAAGAAGCAGGGCGCAGCCAGCCACCACATTCATTTATCTAACATGCCAAGTCTGATTCAGTAGTTTATCATAAAGTTAATAGTAAAATTAAACAGCTTTGGTGGTAATATTTCCATCTTTGTAGATCAAATATTAGTGATAAAGTGGAAGCCAAAGGAGCTCAACAGCCTCAGTTCATATTCAGGTTAATTATGTCTTCGTCAGTAAATAAATGCAGTTAGTCGCCTCTGTGACCTGCAGAGGCTGCTCCCATACTCATTGTGATTGACTTTCTCTGAGGTGTTGGGGATTAGTTTGACCCAGTAGATGAGAAGATCAGCTTCTTCTGTGTACTTCAGTTGTGTAATTATGGGGGAACATCACAGATCAATCTATTGAATACCTCTGTGTCGTTATTATTTTAAGCAGTGATTGGGCTTCTTTTCTCTCCAAGAGCCTAACAATCAAGCGTTGTGTTGAACTCCCATATTATTGTGGCATTTTCCACACAACAAGCAAAAGCTTCATCATGTAATTTGTGTTCATTACAGGCATTCAAGGGATGTGTCAACACAGAATTATAAACATGTCATTATGGAGATAATGTTTAGGGGACCTCATTATATAATGTCACTCTAAACAGTGTGATGAAACAAGCTCCCTCAACCTTATCTATTAAGGTTTTTAAACAAAGAATACAGATATTTGTAGCTACATCTGATACAATTCTGTAATGTATGTATAAACCAATACTATAAAGCCGATGCAGACTTCATTATATAACAGCTGCAGTCTTTCCTGACCCATTATTTGATTTTATAATGCTCCAGATGTTTTCAATGGCCAGTTCTGGGTTGCAGAACATTTCAGCAGAATATGTGTTTTGGGTTTTTCTTACTGGGATCATCTTGCTGATAACATCATGGTCTTCCCAAAAATGACATTGAAGAGATGGCAGCATACATCCAAAAACCTGTATTTCCTTTATCACAGTCTTTCACAGAGTGGTTGAAGCCTTTCCCATACATACGTACGTACATATATATATATATATATATATATATATATATATATATATATATATATATACATATACATATATTTTTTTACTGACCTTTTTGCCAGTTATCCTGATGAGTTGTTAGGTTTTAGCATTTATGCAAGTTTTCCATTTGTTGCTACCTTCCTGGAACAGGTTTCCTTTGATTCATTGCGCATAGTAAATCTTAATGATAGCTGTCTCCTTGACTCTTTAGCACTTTTATATGAGTAATGGATATGCTTGTCATCCCATTAAGATGCTAGATAAGGTACTTAAAGGCCTCTGAGTGTAGACTGATATCAGATTGTAATCCTCTCCACTTATTGTAAGGTAGCTGGCTTTCTAACAGAAGAGAAAAGATTAAATGACTCAGACAGACAGTAATTGCTACAAATATCTATTTTTGTTTTTAAAGAAATATTAACATTTTAGCTCAAGCACTAACATTTCATACAAGGTCTTTGTCTAACCTGTGGAGGCCAACAAGGAAGATACTTTTCATAGAAATGAGAAAATACACGAATGACCAACATCTCCAACATTCTTACATACTTTTTTGTATTAAATGAATATATGAATTCCTGATTTTTTTCATGGATATTGTTTTATTTTCTTCTGTTACAATCTGTATCCACAAGACTCAGTACAGATTTGTCTAAGTTTGGTATTGTATTTGCTGATGAGGATGTTGACGCTACAATGATTTCCAGTTTTCTTCACACCAAAAGTTTCAAGAACAGAAAAAAAGGATGAAAGAAAAACAATGTCTGACCCCCTGAGTGTATAGTATATCCTTGATTGTTGAAAAAGATGTCATGCAGTGTTCAGATTATTCAAAGCTTTACCCCTGCAGTTTAATTGGTGTGTTGACTGAAATTTCAACTTTCTATAATTTACACAGTCATCACTTTGCAGAGAAAGTGTACTTTAAACAGTTGTGAGAAAAACAACTGTATCATTTTGCTTGAGGGAGAAATCTGCCTCTGCACTTGTGACTCACATCAGTGTCAAAGGAGGACGGTAAGTAAATACATTCAAATATTTGTCTTCACTCAGTCTCTTTCACTTGCCTTGGGAGTCAGAATGAATGGGATTGAATACAGAGGAGTGGAAGGTCAGTGGTACTGAGTGTGCAGGTGTGCATGTGTCAGAACTTAATAGAGGCAACGGTGGCTGTGTAACAGATTACAGCAACTCTGTCAAAGGAAGAAGGGAGGCAAGGCCTGCAGCCCATTCATCACCAGCCCTGTCTTCGTCACAGCCTCGGTCTCCTTAAACCAAGTGATAAAGGTGCGTGTCAGCTCCCCTCTGCTGCTCAACTGCATCTACCCCCTGCTGAATCCATACACAGAGGTTTGGATGCCTTCGCAGCTTCTTGACACTGTAGCCAGAACAAAACCAACACCACTCCCTGTCTGCCACCTGTACACGCCATCTGAGACTGCTTAGTATAAGTGGGTTCTTTTTTTTTTTTTTTTTTCATCTCTTCCAACAAGGCAAAATTCAAGGCAAATTTGTGTGGACTTATTTACATAGTGCCTGCTGTGTAACTGAGCAGTCTTTATTTGCACTATAAGACACCATGTGTCCCTGAGCTTAAAGTCTAGAAAATCCTCAACCAGCTTGACTGCTGAGGGACTTTGGTGTTAATCTTGACTGAAATAGACCCATACTGTCCTAATGTATGCTGTTCTTCTAGCATTAAAATAATAATGATAACTTCATTCAGCTTATGAGGCACTTGGAAGTAATTTCTGCTTGACCTAGATTACAACATCAGGGGATATTTTACCCCATTAGTGACACAGGCTTATGTTTGCTCTCAACTGCATGTGTAGGTGGCAGTTGGTTGAGTCATTTTATGAGGGATAAGCCATTAAATTACACCATGTTCCTGTTTAAGAGTTGCATTTTCATAAAGTAAAGGAAATGATGGTTATGTTTTTCAGTTATGTTTTAGAAAATTCTTTGTAGAGGCATGGTAAAATTTTAAAAGACTGACTCAACAGTTCAGTACCCTCAATTCTGGTAGTCCTACTGCAGATCTTTTCTTATCTTACAGAGAGAAATAGGATTTCACCACATCGAACATGTGCAATACAAACTCCCTTTTATGATCTACACTAAAGAAAAGAAAATTAGTTTTTTGTATTTCAAGCAACCTCGTTCTAATTAATAGTAAAGTTTCAAGACACAACAAAAAAAACGTTATATTTCTCACCTAATAATCATATAAAAAGTTTAAAATTTGGTAAGAAGTAGATGGCTAGTTACCAAACAGACATTTGGTCATGCAGAGTTCACGATATTCACTAATACATGTTTAAGGCTTTGTGCTTTTAATATGCTACAAAATCTTCCATTTCGTTACATTCTCATATGTAAAAACTGACTCGAAAAAAAGTGTTGAATGTTTCTATTATCTTAAGAACACAGACATTTTTAAAAATTGTGTTTTCCCCTCATCTGTTACTAAAAAAATGAATAAATAAATCAAAAATATCTGGTCCACAAGGCACCATTTGGAAAAAGTCTCAATCCACATAAAGACGCACAGACACAAATGAAGCTTGAAACTTTTTTGACAGCAGTGACATATGTTCTCATAACAGTTTCCTGCCCTTCAGTCTCAAAGTTGTCCCACTGAGTCCGATTGGGTTTGATGCCAAACTGGCAATGTTAGCGTTGGGTTCTATTTCGTGAGAGTGTTGTTTTCTGTTGCAATGCACTCCGCAACACATTCTGATGCCTCAGAATGCCTCGTCAAAGGAGTTGATGAAATACTGAAGATTTATGTGTAAACAAGTCAAAAGTTTGTTTTGTAAACAAAGGGGAGTTGAGCACATATTTTGATGTTAAACCAAGGAGATCAGCACAATCTGATGTCACAAGCTAAAAAAATTGGTATTTGAAGTTGTATTTTATTTTCTAAACTTAAGCAAGTACTTCAAATGCAAAACCATATAAATTATTCAAAAAAAGAGGAGGAAATGTAGTAACGGGATATGAGACTGAAACAACCATGTGGAAGGTAAAAGAAAAGGAGACAAACACATGATAACATTTAGAAATTCAGTATCTGCACCTACATGCTGTTTTGTTGGCCATTGATTATAAAACTGATTGGTATTCTATAGTATAACAAGATTAAATTAAGATATTTTACAACAAAGATTCAAAATAAAACTATTAATGTCAAACATTTTTATTAGACATCAGGTATTTGAATGGTGGATCTGTAGCAGTTTCTTTACAGCGGTGATAAAAGATTTGTAGAAGTAAAAGGGACCTGTATGGATGATGATAAACAATCTGATTTAATTTTTTAAGCTTGCCTAAACCCATAAAAGTAAAGATATATTGGAACATAAAACATACAGTCACAAGAATATTAAAAGCCATTGATTAGCGCTTACAGTCGCTGGTTCTCCCTAAACACTCACACATTGGACCACTATTACACACTGGCAGATAATTTAAATTCCTCTGCGCTTTGATGAAATGCATGCAACAGCAATCAATAGTGTCACGCTTTGCTGTTTAAAAATTGAGATCACCCAGTCTGACACATAATTTCCTCTGTTGTTTATGGACCTGGGTCTGAAATTATTGCCAGATGACCAATATGCTGCAGACTGTATTTGGGCTGCGTTACAAATACATCTATTTGTTTTAATCCTCCACCGCCGCCTTTGTGTTATGTGTTTCCATTAAGAGAGAAAGGCAGAGAAAGGCATGCATTAAGCTTTCTGCATTTCAACAACAAGAGCTGACATGTGTCATAACTTTAGTGCATAGGGGTCATAAATAAAAAGCTCAGGAATAATTTACATATAACAATGAAGCTATCTTTCTAAGAGGATGAAGACTGATTCCTTCACTATTACACAGAGACAGGAAGAGAAGTTTAATCTAACATTTGGAAGGAATAACAGTGTCTGGCATAAAGATGGGCAGCAGTATGATGCTCACCCCATAATGAAACTTTACTTTTCATTCTACTGTCCATTTCGTTTATACCTCGCCATCATGTCCTGGGTCCTTGTCGTACACAAGATGAAATGCTGCCACAAAGTGAATAAATGTCGTGCAGAAATCTGGTTAGGCTTGCGTTCATTTTGCAGTCAGCTCTCCTCTCCTCTATGCCTCCAACACAAGAAGGGTACTTCTGTTAACAACTCTGCCAGTTGAAATCTAATCCAGCTACTTGAAGTCTGCTCTGAAATGATATTCCCTCCTCCACCTACCAACACATGGTCTGAGAGATGCAGCGCATATCAAAGTAGTGAGAAGAACAGAGACATTAGAGGAGAAGCGAGGTGTTCTGTCCTCCAGAGACAGCAATTTTTGGACTGATTAGTATTAACCTGGAAAAAATTATTTCTGTGATGATGGGGATCAAACAGATCACATGGATGTTTAATCATGAGCATTTTGTCCCTGATACCCTGAGGAAAAAGCAGCTCTTTCTAACACATTCCACATCTCATTTACTTTTGGGAAAGTTATTAAAATATATACTTGAAATCAAACTGTAAGTGGAAGGAGGAAAACATGAAAATAATGAATATTTGACACTTTAGATCAGATAATCCAGCCTGAAATAAGAAAACACAGATTTACTGATTAACTTCAGCCAAATTAGCTATTTTCTATATAGAAATCAGTTGATGTTCTGGTCCATACAATAACTTCTGGTCAGAAAAACAACACAGAAAAACAAAACAAAACAAACATACCTAAAAAATTAATTAACTTGACTTGAATGTCTATGAAAAATTTATTTGAATACTCTTTTTCCATCAAGGACATTCAAGAGTTAACAGTTATATTACTATAGCATACAATATTTGCTTACCAACACTAACTACAAGTCATAGCTTAGGCTGAAGGGAATGACACAAGCTTTGCAGGTATTTGAGCTTTTGGATTCTATAAATTTAAGCAAAGCCGCAATATCATGGCTCATCCCTGCTCATCTCAAATTTTAACACTGTGAATCCAATTCTCTCTAAAACAGGTTAATCTAATTATCAGCCAGAAATATTAGTGGAAGTATTGGGAAAGATTTATGTTCTACTATTTATATGTACTATTTAGATGAACTGTAGAGGTCCAGTGATTTGGAAAATTGAGGCCTGAAAGCAGTGGACATAAATAATTTTACACATGGCCCTGTTGCATATGTTTTTGTGGGAGCTGCCTTTTTACAGAGCAAAAGTTGGATAGCAGAGTATTTAATTCCATAATAAAGACGTGTTATACAAAGGTTTACAGTAGGCAATTCCCTGCTGATTGCACCAATATTAACAGCTGTCTTGTCAGGTTTTATTTAGAAATAAAACAAGTGATATGAAAACTGGAGTCTTACAGCGCTGGTTGCACCAATACGTCTTCAAACCTTCAAGTTTTGCTTTCACGTTTTATTTCGTTCTTTTTTTTATTAAAATTAATTTACACTAACTTTTCTAGGTGGGCATTTTTACCTGCACCAGTGAAGGCTTAAATCAGCCTTTAGAAGGGTTTGATGGCTATTAAGCAAGTTCAAATATTCTATCAATATTTTCCACATTAATATAAGACTGAAGTATTTGAAATCATATGACACTAATGTAAAAGCAGTAGTAGCTAATATTCAAGACAGGAACCCTCTTGCTATGAGGTGACAGTGCTAACAACTACACCACCATGTAGCCCCAGAACCAAACGGTGCGGCTGAAATACTTTCAACAACTTAGTGGTAGGCAGCGTCACTGTCTTAAATGTTTGCACAAGAAACCAGCAGCCCCAGATGTATCTGTGAATATAATTGCTCCTTATTATGTGCTGGTCTTGGTAGATTACTTTGGTATTAAAACTTGCTGGCTGCATCTGTGCTTATAGATGTACAATGTAATTGATTCACCTGTAGAATTTCTCACTATCATCCAAGCCTTTTCTGGATTCCAATGTCTAATATTAATTGAAACATTTTAGTTGATCTGGATCATTTAATGCACAGGGTGCAGCCATTTTGACTTGGAGGACTTTAGAGAAGGACACCAAAATCAAAAATTAAAAAAAAGCCCAGGTTTTCAGAAGAAAACGAGTCCTATGACTGGATGGACTGGACTTGGGGCCTGTGGCTAAGGTAGAGCAGATAGTCCACTAATCATTGGAGAGTTGGAGAGTTCTTGGGTATGATGTTTTGTTTCTTCCTGTTTGCATCTTGTTAATGTGCCATGACTGCATGAGTAACAAATTGTCAGAGCTAGCTTTTGTTAATATAGGCTTCATTAGTGTGAAGTATTCTCCTAAATGTTTGTTGTTGGAAACTATACTTTCATCATGCATTTATGAAGCAAAGGAGTCTTTGGCTATGCATATACATATGGAATGGGTTGGAAGTAGAAACATGTTAAGAAGTGTTAGAGGGGCAATGTTTGTGCTAATTCATGAAGATACTTCACAGGGTTTGGGGGACATGTAGTGCTGCCTGAGTATGATTTTGACAATGTGGAATTGTTTTTGAACAGGTTTTTAAAGATGCAAACTGATGATGCTGATCGCGTCAGTAAATGGTTGGCCTTATACAACTTTAAAACATTGTAAAATTTTCAAAAAGCATATTTAAAAATGCAAATTTGTAATTCCAAATCATAAAGCATAGGGTGATTTTATTCATGTAATTCTTGATGTGTTCACTTCTAATCATACTCTGGAAAGGTCAGCAATGTCAACCGCATTTCCTTTGGAGCATGAATATCTATGACGAGTTCTCATGGACTGAATGAGCAAATTAAATTAAACTTCAGGAGAAATATTTTGTTATCCATTAACCAACATATAACCTCATAGCCCTTCATTAAAAAGAGCATTTTGATGATACGGGTACTCAGAAAGTCCCTCTCAAAAACTGAAGCTACATTCAGTAATTTAACTATTGGTGTACTTCTTGCACTTTATCGATACATTTATAGATATATTTATAGATACACATTTATTTTTGCCTCTTAAAGAAATAACTCAAGGCGTGTGTGTAAGGCTTCCTTGCATTGTGGAGTGCTGCAGCACATCTCTGAAAACCATTACATCAAAAGGCTGCTGTCTTGCTGAATTATTGTCACTCCATGTTATCTGTATACAACTACATATAGTCTGTTCTGCTTTTATATTCATTAATATAACAGCCTTGAGAAAAATATTAATGTGAAGCAAATTTCCAATCACAGCAGCCGGGCTTGCTTCTGTTGATAAAAGCCTGTGCTACATTATAGTGTGATGTAAACTGGCTGCAATCAATTTTTTTTTCTTTTACTTGAGCGCTGGTGGCACTTGTACCTAAATTTCGCCAATGAAACATTACTACGATTCAAAGCTTTGCACTCCAGAGTGTAAGCTGTTTTTTAACAGCCAGAGAGTTTGATGCTGCCTTCCAGTGAAGATGTGCCCTCAGCACTTGTCTGTGACGGAGAGAGCTGATGAAGAAATACAGTGCCATGGCCAGCGGTCAGCAGTCTTTGTGAGGAGTGTCATCACTGCTGACAGTCTTTCTGCTCTGTGATTTATGCACTTCCAATCACAACAGCCACCTGCAGAGAAGTAACAACTTGCCTGCAGAGGAGCGTAGAATTGTTTTAAGTGAACGGTGTCCTTGATGCCAACACATGAAATGACGCTGCTTCTTATTCAACAGCTGGAATACACCCCTAAAATTTTCTATGTGGGACATGTGGGACATGTGACGTATCAGCAGTGTATAAACACACACACATATATGAACATGGTCCTCTCCCATTTAGCCAAGATGATACATGCATGGTCTTAAAGAGGAATTACAAATTTAATTTGTCAGACTTCAGGAAATGATTCCATCTAAGCATAGCTGTAATGAGAACAGGACCAGTTAAGGACTGAACTGTCATAGAACTGTGTCCGTTTTACCTGGGAGCCGGATGATCCTTGTCATCCAGTATAACTAAGGCCAAGTTTATAAAAATGTGAAGTAAATAATCTATTTGTAATTTGAGGAGCATTATTTTTATTCTAACTGTTGTAGAAATCCTCCCATTCTTTATCTCGGAAAGCCTGAGATGTTCTTTTTACACCCAATGCTGGCACATACCTGTTTCAAAATAACCTAAGTAGTTGTAAAATGTCACAGCAGGTGTCTTTTTCCATTTTATTTTCAATATTTAATATATTCAATTTTTACTATTTTTGATAGAATACATAATCTGAATCATTATATTCAGTTTTTATTGACATTTTACACCACTTTCCAGAAAAATCTTCCCTTTTACATAATGTTGCTGCCTATTAGGAGGTTTATTCATACTTTCTCCTGCAGTTTGATCCACCATTAAGGATTAAATAACACACCCACTGACTGTTTAGCATTCTGTCTATGAGACAGACTTGCTTAATTCTAATCCTTGAAAGCCATCTTTAATTGAAATCTCATTCATTATTTTGGGAACAATCACTCACGGCACCCCATCAAACAGGGTGCCGTGAGTATTTATTAGATAGTTGATGTATTCTGTTCTTGATTCTTTGCACAGAGACAGTCACATATTTTTTATCACATTTCTCTATTAAGTGATAACTTTTTGTTCTTGCAAAGCACAGATAACACTAATTGGACAGTTGAGTCTGATGAATTGATAGAATAGTATGGCTTGCTTTTGATCAAGGTCCAGCTGTTTCCATTCCCTGTGACCCTCACCAGGCTTCAGCATGTTTTAATTTTATTTCTCATAGCATAGCTTTCCATTAATCAACCGTTTCTAAGTTGATCATTTCACACTAAGCAGTTTTAAGAATTAGTATTATACGCATGCCGAAATGTCTCATCATTTCGTGTACAATTGAATAAGCAGTGGTTTTTACACGCACACAAATAGGTATCAGCAAGGAAAACTTGCTTCTACTAAGAATTGTCCTGGTTGTACCACGAGATTGAAAACAACAACCTGGCCATGAACAAACTGAAGACTGGAGCGTAAATACAGCCACGCGCAGGTGAGTGGAGTCAGCATTAGAGCCACAGCAGCCAGCCATCCACCATGCCCACGGGAGAGCAGGGGCCCACATGAAAAAGAAAAAACAAAACTGACTGACTGAGAAAAATACAGAACCTGACAGTTTAGTGATAAGGACTCAATGTATCCTGGAAGAAATGGAAAAAAAAAAAAACAGAATCTTTATCTCTTGACACAGTGGATAAACGTAACCTCAACGTGGGTGTTATCAAACACCTGTGAGCAAGACCGTAATTCTTGTCCATGTGAAAATTTACCCTCTGGTGTTCCCTGAATGGAAAGGTGCTGTGTACCCTGAATCAGCTATCTGGACAAATGTTTCCTTTTTTCAGAGTACCTCACCAATGATAAATCTTTGAAACTTCTCTGTGCATGCACAAAAGAAGAAACATAGCATTATTACTCCCACTTCTCTCAACATGTAGTAGAGGAATATAATTTATGTGGAATGAATTGTGGTGCAAGCATACGTCCCGATCAGATTGCTTCAGAATACAAAACATTCACAGAATACTTTCCAAATAGCCATCAAAATAGTATAGTTAAGATACTCTAATGAGACATTCAGTTTCTAAAATTGTCTGCTTTAAAATCACCACATTGAAGAATGCACACAGGATTCCAAATGCCAACAGCATAATTAAGACATAGGAGTTCAAACTTGTGTGTTTAAAGGCTTAGATGAGGTACATCAGGGAAAAAGATAATGTAAGACACAGTGATAATGTAATGAATTGGAGTAGGGTTTAGGAACAGTTTAACTACAAGCTGAACTGATTCTTTGGGGACAGCTTTTCAATTACACAATCTCAGGGCTGCCAGAGTTGAAGATTCATCAACCATCAGTCTTTAAGAGTGTGCTCCAAGAAAGCAGAGCAGGGTTTGGACTTTCAGCCCTAATTACGGTGTAATCTAAAGTTCCATACATGCCTATGTGTATAGGAAGCATGTCTTTCAGTTGTGTACGCATTTTATGTTCAGCAACATTGCATTACATGGAAGAACAGCTGTGGGAAAGAGGATGAGGAGGAGGATGTGTTAAGCAAGACAGCATTTATATTTGGAATGAAGCCACCAAAAATTAAACCTGAACAGTTTCTTCTTTTTTTTCTTCTACAGCTTGCAATAAACACAAGCCCTCACGTTTTTCTGACATCCAATGCAATGTGTGAAACTAAATCCCAGGCCAGCAGAGCACAGCAACTGTGAAAACCTGCTCTGCGTGTCAGTTATTGGTAAATCGTGTGGAGAATCAAAGACAGCTGCCTCCACTATTTTTTCAGTGTATGAAAATATGCAGCACTCTTCACAGCTGATCGGGATCTCTGTCTTTTAAAAAACACTGTTGTCTTCTTTGTAACAGATCACATATATGTATTTTCTGTTTCAGCTGCATTCAGACTTTGAATTTCGTAAATATAAGTGGATTTCAGTGTATTCGATTGTATTTCAGTATGTCTGTGATACAGTTTGACACCCTGCCAGCAAAACATGAAGCAAGCCTTATAAAGAAGACCATTTTCCATGATCCAATCGTCATAAAGTGCTTGGATCTGGGAAAGAAAGTGAGTCAGTTTGTCAGACATCATTTTGGATAATGATGTTTGTATGCAGGTGGCTCTGGGTCATCAAGCAATTGACGAGAAAGAGAAAGTCAAACCTGTTCCAAAAATATTAATGATAGATGAAAGTTCCACTGAAAAAGCACTTGATGTGCAAACACTTTTAGGGGCTTTTTCTTAATGGGACATTCCCATCTCATTTAACAGTTTTTTATTAAATTCACACCTTGATGGTCCTTTACTTTGCCAGAAATTGTGTTTCATGTTTTCCCTTTTGTAAATAGGTTCAGCTTGGATTTTAAAGTACAAAGTAGTAAAAGAAATTTACAGAAATATTCCTTCTCTAAGTTCGTCTTCAGATACCTTTATCTGCATTTCCAAGCGCTTTCCCAAGAGTAGTATATGTTGAAAGATTACAATTATTGTACATTTGTGAGAGTACAATTAACAAGCTGTAAAATGTTTTTAGATTCCTCACAGCCTAATCAGGTCTGCTTGTTTGCAACCACATGTTCTTTTAAGCTGCTCTTGTTAGATTCAGTTAGGCTGCGACCTCGGCATTGCAGATTTTGTTGCTCCTATTGGCTGCTGGTCTATCCAACTGTGTCCTGAAGCACTTTAGTTTGCACTTACCATTATTGACCCTTGAAAACAGAAGATGAAATAAGATGTTCCCAACTAATCTAATCTACACAATTGTCTGACAATCGCTCACTAAAATTTTAGTGGTCAAAATGTCGAAATTGGCTGCATCTGTGTTAATAGATATTTGCCCTGTTAATACATCACAGCAGGCTTTTCCACTCCCATCAACACATTTTGGTTTTATTGTTGTCTCATGCTTAACTTGTCCTGCGTATAAAATTTAGTCTTATCACTGTGCTGCTCTGTCTCTGGCTCACAGCACTGATACCATCCATTACAAACCTCTAAAATTATATCACTGTTTAAAAGAAAATGACATAACTGAATCTCTCAAAAAATCTTATTTGCACATTAATAATTGCAAGGGTTATTGACCAAGTTGTCGGGTCCTTCCTAAAAGTCATTACCATGTCAAGGGAGAAAAGTAGATTTACATATGCATGACCAGCAGAATGCAGATGTGTTTCCCTGCCACCATTATTAAGGGTGTTCTCCATTCACTGCGCATGGTTTGTGAACAGTATGGCATTCTAATTTTTTCATTTCAGAGGTATGGTGCTTTGTCTGTGCAGCTCAAGCCCTGGAGCCAGAGTCTACATGTCTCATCTACTACAGGAGTCAAGGCCATGAGAATAATTTGTTTGCGAAACCTATCATGAAATCAACTGGAAGTAGCATCTCACACTGATTTATGTCTTGGACGCTCATTTTATGTTTCGACTCTAAAGATTGACGGAAAATAGGGTTCTATTCCGTTCTCTCTTTCTCAGAAATAAATTATGGTTAGATTCATGGATTGTTACTCTACAGTCTAAATGAATCCATGATCATAGTTTACAGATGGTATGAATGAACAGAGTCAGCCAGCAGGTGGAGTGGCACAGTAATGCTGTTGTGTGATGTGAATGGTACATTTTTCACCGATTTGTGCAGCGTTTTATGAATTCGCTTTTAATAATTTAACAGTCATCTGTTTGGTTTCAATGGCAAGTTTAACCCTCTTATGTGGCTTTACATAGTTTTATTTTACACAAATTGCAAGCAAGAAGAATATTTCATATCAGCCTACCTACCAATGTGGATAGATTCCACATTTTACTCACCAATGCACCCACACAACCACAAAAAATAAAATGCAAACACATAACAACCCCACATACAAACATGCAAAGTCAATATTTCCTTAATAGTGCTGCCAACTCTGATTCAAGGGCTCTGTGTAATATAGTGCACATCTTTGTAATTGTTTATATATATTTGTCACAAACTCTGCAAATTTTTCATATTGGAAGCTTTCTTAATAGTGGAGGAGGCAATTCTGACACAAAGCCAGATGCATAAAACTGTGGTCTCTTGTTGCTTTTTATAAAGTCTCTAGTCATTTTTACGGATCATTCAGATATTTTCGAAGTACAAGCTGCAAAATGCCACGTTTTGCAACTATTCATGCTGTGCCAAGTTTTTGATGTGCTCTACTGTGTATTTGTTTATGTCTTAGAGACAGAATATGTGATTTATAGTTAGACTGGTGGGGGTGGCAACAAGGGAAGCTGTTATGTTCTTCCTTTGCTGCTTGTCGTGCACCACTGCTGTTCTTTCCAGCTTGCTGTATGTTCACCCCGATATTCACCCTCGGGCGGTATGCCTTTCATTATTTCTTTTGAAACTTTCATCTGAAGTCTATGAGGGATTAGCCCTCTTGATTCCTGACACAGTCAATGAAAAACAAGCCTCATATACTGGGAGGCTTACAGCCAGAGAAGCTGCACTCAGCTCTCCCTTCATATCTCTAAGTGAAGCTGTAGAATGGTTCACAGATGAAGGGGATTCTCTTCTATTTTTAGCCCATTTTGTCACATTCAAATTTGTGTTGAATGTTGTCTTTAACGTTCTGACTGTGGAAAATGTCATGTTTTGACATGGTTTCATTGTTTCTAGAGATGTTAAATGAAATGACGTTCAACATAAAGATGGTGTTAGTGTCACTGATCCAGAAGATGAATACAATTTGATGATGTAAAATGGTTTTGGGTTCCCTGTAAACAGCAAGCTTTTTTATAGCTTCCCAGCCAGCATGTCCATGTGGGGCCCATAAGGTCTAAATTTGGGCTGCAGATAAGGGTCCCAAGTGGGTTTGTCCGCAGTTTCCACGGTGGCCTCACCTGTGTTTGCCCATATGGGTTTCAAGTTGCTGTGTGGCTTTAGTTGGACTTTGCATTTAGCCAATTTGAATGTGAACATTATTTTACTTTGTGTGATGTGTTTATCTGTATTGCCTTTGGAATAATTTAAGGCTTAGGGTAACCCTAACCCCTAACCCCACATGGACATGCTGGCTGGGTTTGAATATTATGTGTGAAAACACTGTCTTATAAGAAAATACGATCAACTAAGAATACAAGGATACTTACGATATTTTGTCTAACACAACTTTTAACAATCACTGTTTGTTGCTCCAGAGCAGCAAAATCTCAATCCATACAATTTTAAACCAAACTGAAAGTGAAGCCTAACTTGGAGTTCTGACAGATTGTAGAATTAACTATCACAGGGAAACTACCTTCTGTACATTTTTTTTAATTACACAACTATTGACACACATGTATTTACAGTTTTACACTGCACTGCCACCTGTACAGAACTTCTTTATTCTATGATTAGCTTTAGATACAGTTTCATATTTAAATTTTCTATTTTATTTCTATCGGTCTATGTGGAATCAAGTCTAATCCTTCCCATCCTTTGAGGGAGGCTTCTTGTGTCTCCGAAATACATAGTTTATTCAGTGGAGAAAACCTGGAAGTTCCCTTGTTCAGGGGGTTCAAGGGTCTCAAATACACTAACATGCTTGCATAGACAGATCAGCTAACACAACAGATATGAGCAGGAATGATGAAACCCACAGCGGGAGAAAGACTGAACCTTTAAGTAATATTTCTTTTATTGTTATCATTGCGGCTGAGGGGTCATATAGTGACCTACATAAAATCGTTTCTTGGTTTCATGGAACTTTATGGTGAGTTTTAGTGCCTCGTTCATCTGTGTGTCTCAGAACTTTATAGCAAAAATGTTCTAAATGTCCACAGTACACCATGTGCTCAGCACCAAATAGGAGAGCAGTTAGCGACAAACTGATGGACAGACCATAAAAAGGTAACAAAAAAAATATGTCTGTAAAATTTGAAGTATTGCTAATAATGCTCTATTACAGCAAGATAAATAAATCGAAAAGGTTTACTGTCATTATTGATATTAACCTAAGAAAGTGGTGACATGTCTCTTGTTTATTCTGTGAAAAAACATAGATTTTTTGCATAGGGACTTAAATGCAAAAGCCTTCTTTCTGATATAAATGCTAAAGTAATGTTTCTTTGTTCATGTTTTTTATGACTATGGAAAGAGAATATCATCATTGTATATGTTTGTGAAAGCTTTTTTGTCAAATTTTTGAAACAACAGTGATATTGTTTTTACCTCCAGTGATTTTATTTCAAGTAATCATTTGATTCGTATATGTGTATATATATACATATATCCAAAGACTGCTACTCTCTGATAAAGGGTAATGCTAATTTCAAACTAGGTATATATTAGTCGTGGTGGTAGTAATAGTACAATTATCAGCACTATCAATGTAACTTGCTGAAATATTGCAATCTTGACTCTGTCGTAGAAATGATGAGTTATTAAAATAATTTCCTTAGGATTAACATTGTGTGTAATAACACACTCCCTCTTTCGGGCATATTTTTGTCAGCAGTTTCATTACTTTGCACTTTTCTCCTAAACAGGTGGAGCTAATCTATTTAGTTTGCCCTTCAGTTATGGTTTACTGTCCAGGGGACTGGACACAAGTGTCTCCAATAATCCCTTAATTAGGCAATGATGGACTATTCATTTAGTATGCAAAGCTGCAAATCTCCACATCTACTAAGCGGAGTCCTCTGCAGTCATACGGAGGCCAACGCTAATGATCTCAGCAAGTGGCAGCAATCCATTGGAGCACTGCAGCAAGTACACATTAATCTTGAGGGCGATCCAGTTGATGAATGACCCTGGCCCAGAAGCCCCGGCAGATCCCACCTTAATTATGCTGAGGGAGCCCCACCTGGGAGGAAGCTGGGGACAATGCTAACTCAGGAGCGCCTCAGGAGAAAGTTTATGCTCCACAGGCAGCTCGTTCCTTGCCGATCCAACCCTTGGGGAATAAACAGAGCCTTTCCAGTATATCCACTGAGTGCAGTATTGCTGAGACTAGGACAAGTGATGGAAAGTGCAAGTGGAAGTCATTAGTTGGGCACCGGATAGTCTAGTGGTAAGATTGCTGCCTTTCATGTGGGGGACTGGGGTTTGAATCCTGACCCACCCGCATGAAAGGTACTACCTCCACTGGGGGTCCTTAGGCAAGAACCCCTTACGCTTCCTGCCTACCTGGGATATGAGTGTTAGTTGCTTTGGATAAAAGTGTCTGCCAAATGCATAAACATAACATTAGTTTATGACACACTACTGATAGATCATTTATAGAAAGACATTTATAATGTTACTTTTTTTTTGTTCACCCCACAGAACATTTTCACCAATGCCCTAATTGCACTCCATCATCTAGCTGTGCTCTGACGTGCTTAAAGAAAAAAGTACACCAGGCCAAGTGTTGCATCAGTCTAACGTCAACATGCTGAAGATAGCACACAGCCACAATGGGAGGATGAGTGAAAGAGAAACTGCGATCAAAAAGCATGAGGAAATAATTTGAGGAAAAGGGAAGAAAACATTGTTAATTATGAATAAAAACACTGACACAATCTTCTAAATTCCACTTTTATAGAATTCCCTTTCTTTTAGGAAATCTTCTTGTGTGTGTCTTTATAATTAGGTGGCAAAATTACAAGCAGAGTTAATATGCCTAATTTGGTTAGTTAAAATGATAACATTGTTTTGGGTTTACCCTCTTCTGCTTTTTATAAGTATTGAAAGTGTTCGTAGGGAGGAGATAAGACCGGGAGATTGGATGAGTCTCAAAATGAGTCTTGCTTCAGAACTGTGCGGTCATTTTGTCTTGTTAGAGAGAGGAGATCTTGCTTTTCTCCATGTCAGATGAAAAATAATTTTGCCATCCTCTATTCACACTGCACTGAATATACTTCAGAACTTTCAAGTTATCTTGATTCTGTGAAAGCGGTCATTCAAGCATTTAAGGGGCATTTCCAGCTCCTTTCACTCATCCTCTTCATTTTCCACGTAGTAATGGGCAACTGGTTCTCATGTTCTCATAGGATGCAATTGAGCTGATGACACATTCAGTTATTGGATTTTCTGACAATACACTCCTGTGGGGAAAATCTGTTTCTTTTTATGAAGCAAAACTACTGTAACTTTTCTAAAAGCAAATTTTGGGGAATCTCATCATGTTTGCTGAAATAAGGATCAATGCTAGTTTTCATAGTATCTGAATATCAACATATCATATTCTATCTATGCATACAGGTTAACTGCTGCATCATGCACATTGAACAGACTGATATAATTGCATCCATATACAATAAAGTTGGGATCCAAAAGGTCAGCTGGAAATGGGACAAAACCCACAGGAGTTCTCTTAATGGCCAGTGGAATTTAATACACATCCATCACTTTTTATCATCTAATTAGTCTATGCTGTGGCAGACTGGTCAACATTGGAAGGAGGCACAAATATTGATCAAGTAAAGGGTAGTATCTATCATTTCACCTCAGCATTGACCCTCCAGCCACTTGGAAACAGGGAAGACAATGTCACTGTTGCAACAAGGAATGTGAATCATGGACGCTTTACACAGCATTTTGTTTGTACTCTTGAGTTGGGATTATAAACACCATCGCTATATTGTATGGTAATAGTCTATGAAATACTTTTTTTTTTCATTTATTTACTGAAAGAATAAAAATGTAAGTATATCCAGACAAATACTGTGTCCCTTATTACAGAATGATAATGTGGATCATGGTGGAATTGGACTTTAGTCCAAAGATTTTAACTCTTTATCACAGCTTATAACCATTACCTTCTTTTCAGTATTGCAAAAGATAAATTCTGTTCAATTTATAATGTGGCTGTATGTTGCACCAATTGTGTTGTAAACAATGTTTTTTGTGATGGACTACATGAGCACAGGTTTTGAAGCTACAACTATGTACAATGTTTTTAAATGGAAGAATTCTTTAAATTAAATTAAAGCTAAAAACATGTACAGTAATATAACTTAATGCTGGTTATGTTATTGCTTTGTTGCACACTGATAGGAAATCTATAGAAAAATGGAACTATGGAAAGCCATTATCTACCTCTGAGGGACCCCATAATAGGATTCCTTAATGTGAAGTCAGCCATTCCTCCATTCTGATTAACAACAAATAAAGTTACAATTGCATTTTACCAAAGATTCTACACAATGATACATACATTGCAGGCAATGCTTCTCTTCAGTCTCTTCAAGGGTTTGTGTTTTATAAAATCCCCAAACTTCTGGTTTATTTTGGTGGTGCACAAAGCTATAATCTTGAGAATTTACCACCTCCAATGTGTTGCAATCAAATTTAAAATTTCCAAGGTTGAAATTGGTGACGAGGAAAAAGCTTGAACCCAATTGAAGCCCAATGAAGGGATCTGATGGCCTGGAGTTTTTGCAGGAAAGCTTTTGGTCCACATTACTTAGGGTTCTTAGGGCTCTATAGACCAAACCAACACTGAGGACGGAGTGGCAACAAGAGGCTCTTTGCTGGTTTTTTTTTGCATCACCATCGCCTGAAGAGCCAAATAGAACACACAAAAAACTGCATCGATGATTAGAGGTTAGGCTACACAATAAGGGGAACCTGAAAACCATGTAGATTTTAAATAAGAATTAAAAAGAAATGGCAATGTATACTTTGTGTTTTTCGGATATCTCAATCAGAATTGGTCTCTCTTGTGTCACCGTTATCTGGCTTTAGTTTTTTTCACTCTAGATGTCCACATTATTGTGGAAGTGTTGAGAAGTAGATGATAAATGAAGATGACAAATGAGAAAAGATTGTGTGATATGTGAAAGTTAGCCGATAGCTATCTGTTGTCACTACCCCCCTTTCTTGTGAGCTCTTTCATCAACGGCCACGACTGCAATTCTTAAAGCTGAGTTGGCTGATAAAACGCACTCTAAGTCCAACAATATCAACAGGGAGCCCATACCAAAAATTCAAGAGAGACAGACGTTCACTGAAGCTCTAAGATGTGCCTAATGGCTCATTATCGGCTTAGGTAATGAAGCCCTGTAAAACGGTTAGTCACTATAAAAATTATCATTATTTATTATACCTGTCTTAATTGAATTGGACTCTTCTAGGATGACAGTGCTTCCATCTTTAGTAGAAGAAAAACAAACAAAAGAAATAACCTTTTGGTTTTCATTGTTATAAATCCATTCTGAGGCTAACAAATCTCTCCACTACCACCACTTCTTTGTAATAATGTTGTCTGGTAAAGTTTTTGGGAACCTTTTGTAGAAACAGCACCAGATGGGGTGACCCAGCATCTTAATCATTTTTAGTGTCACTCATATTTGTGTCAAGTAAAGATCATTTCTGAAACAACATCTGAAGTGTTTTTGTTGTTTTTTTTCCATTCAGCTTCCTATATAATTTTAGAACAGTGAATTTTGGAGGAGGAAGCTCTTAAACTGGGACACAGCTACGAGCATTTCCACTGAGATCTGCAATGTTAGAAACAAAAAAAAATATCAATATTTTCAATTAGTTATTCTGACAGTTGACCTGCCACATTGTGCTACAAAAGAACATTCTACTTAAAAGACATTTCATACTTCACCTAACATGTTGTCACAGAGGAAATTATATTTATATATAATAAATTGTTGATATGATGTCATTTTAGTGTATAATTCTTATAAAGTATTACTCATTCAACAAGGTTGATCATTAATAAAAGTAAAGAAAAAGGCGCAAAACAAAGTTAACAAAGGAGGCTCAGGAGGATCAAACTCATCCTCTTGTCCTCATATTTATTTACATGAATCGCAGTTAGTTCAGCTATATGAAAATAATCTAGTGTAACTTTAATGTTATCGTTGAAAATATTGGGTTTTCTTTAATAAATTGTGGTCTAGGATTTCCTGTGCAAGTAGAGACACTAAAGAAAAAATGAAAGCACCTTTCCTTAGCATTTAAAAAATGTGACCAGTTTGCTTTTATCACGGCTGCCACTTCAAGTACTAAATTTGTTTTAGGTCTTGATTATGTTTTCCAACAGAGTTGTGACACTGCCAAAGCACAGTTGGAACCAGGTGTTTCAGATGTCAGACCACTGAATGGAATTCTGGTCTACCTCCATTTTCCCCTCAGTGTATATTGCTATAACTAATCACTCACTACTTTTGTTTTCAGCAATCATATGTTCTCAATTCTTTCATCTCTGTGCATGCAAGCATACTGACCATTAAAACCAACATATTGCGAAGCAAATACAGGTAAAACAAATCTTTAAAAGTATACATAAAAATCTCCTGTAAAGTTTAGGCATATTTGTGCTGTACATCAAATTTAATGCAACTGCAGAGTGGTTTTGCTTTTATTGGATATACCCTATGATCAACATAATTTAACACACCCAAATACCCATCATGATGTAGAGTACATGGTGTAGAGCTCCAGAGTGGGACTATTTGCACAGTGTGTTTGTGTTTATATATCCCAGCCTCTGATTATGTGCAAGCCCCCAGGCTGCTGGTCTCTTGATGGATAGAATTCATGTCTTTGCTTGGCCCATTTTGTTGCTTAGCTTGCATTCACATAAGCATTAACCAGATATCTGATTGTTGGCTTGTTTATGAAAGCCAAATAGTTTCCACGGAGGTTTGCACGACACTGAAGCTTTTGCAGAGCATAGGAAGCATCCTGTCTGTGGCACAATGTAAAGGTACGTAATTTGTTGACATAATGCATCTTTGGTATTTCAATGGAAATTCCCTCTTTTCTTTCATGTTTGGCATTCTGTGTGTCACCATGTTGTTTTGCAATAACATTGACTTTAAATCAAAACATTCATTGAAAATTTCATCTAGATTTCCAATTCCCCAAGCCCAATATAAGAAAAATGTACTCGTCCAATCTTCCTTCAGACAGATTCTACAAAGAAATTAATGAGGAAAATGCCTTCAAGTATGACTAAGAGGTATTTTCCTCATGAATTTTGTTTTCATCATTAAATGCAGACAACAAGAGAGTAGACTCTGCCAAAGCTTAAAGAGTACCAGAAAGTTTATAGTTCTGCAATGTATCCAGATTATTGTTTTACATGATACATTTTTCTACAATAATGAAACATTTGCATGGACCTTTTATTGTGACTGTCAGGTCTTTGTGTAATTCAGAGGTTGAATATATAACAAATTCATATTGATACACTATTCCTTTATGTGTATATAGGTTTGTATTGTAGCTAAGAGAGAACTGTTCATCTAATGGTATTTCCTACATTTACGTTTGTCATTATGTGGATTCCATTTACAATTAATTTTTTTGTTCTTTAAGGTTGGTTCCAGGGATGGTGTGGTCACAGTTGTCTTGACTTGAATTATACTGTCTAAGGTAACAGTCTGCCTGTCTGTACTTGCCAAAATATTACAACAGTAGTCATTTGTGTCAGCTTCACCAGAAAAGCTCAGACTGTGGTAGAGTTCAGAATCAGGTCATTTCATATTAGAAGACCCAAATCTCAAAGGTGGTGCTGCAGCTCCTGAGCTGTAACTATATTGAGAAAGTGCCACAGGCCTAATGTATTTTACACTGAAAGCACAGGAACACCGTGTTTGTTGTACATTACAGATTCAAACAGGAATTGAATTGCAGTATTTGGGGTTTAATCTCTTTTTTAAAACTATTTGTATTGCCCATCGGGATGTTTAGTCACATGTTGCAGGGACAGGGATAATAAATATGTTCATGTAGATGTGTCATGTATTGCACAACTACTCTTCTATTGTTTGATGTCTAAGCTTCCTCTTCTATTGAAATTTACAACTAATTAGACAGATAATTGTGCATTAAGGTGGATATTGTCAGGATTAAAAATCATAATTGCAGTGGAATAGCAGATATGTTGGAGAGCTGAGGCATATTTTTAAATCTATGTAAAAAAAAAAAAAGAATGTTAACATCACAATGTTCATATCAGAATATAATCTAGACATGAAGCAAAGTTAATGAAATAAAAAGAGAGTGTCAGGGATTCATGAGACTCTTTTTCGCTTCAGAGTCTCATTCTGATGAGCATTGACTGTTTGCTGGTACATTGTGAAAGAGGCTAAATTCTGTTAGCATGGATTAATGCTGTAAATCCCAATTTGCTCAGTCTATACATGAAGAGCATTAGAAACATCTTAAATGTATAAGTTTTTATTTAGTCTTATGCAGACATATACAAGTTTTGAGTAGACCTCACACAAGTTATTTTTTACTTCATGCTCATCCTTACGTTGAAATAGTTTGTGTTTTTATAAAGTTGTAGATTGCTTTCACAATGTTTTTTGAATTGTATAGAGAAAAAATATGTTAGTTAAAATACTTTACATGTTGTGCTCAACACAACACAATAAAATGTATCATAATGTTTAGATGGAAATTATACATCATATTTTTTACTTTTTTACTCCTTCTTCTGAAGAGTGCAGACGTGTCTCTGCTTCCTCCTGCTGCTTACTGCTTTATTCGCTTTTAAATCATTCTACTTCTTTCCACAAGTCTTGGATATAATTTTATTCTTTCATAATTTTTCTTTTAATTGTATATTTGTAAACGGTATTAGCCCTCCTGTTTACAAAGAGAATCGGACAGAACAATGTCTCCTAACCCTGCAGTATCAGTGAGCTGCACAGAGTGTGAGCGACTCTCTGTTAGGATAACACAGCTCGAGAAGAGGATTGAAACGCTGCAATACATTCATAAGAACAAGGAATTTATTGACTCTATTATAGCTCCTGTACAGGCTGTGGAGCCTTCATGTGCCAAAGGACTAACTCAGATCTTTCTACACGGGAGCTGATGTGGATTCTCACACTGCAGACCTGGCTGACACACTTCCCTGGATGTGTCCAAATGACACTGGAATATCTGGTGAAGCTCCCAAACCGGACGGTCCGACTGACATCTCCCACTGGAACAGTGTTGGTGCCAAACCAAAGTCATCAACCCCAGCCAGGACCTGGTCTCATGTTGTCCGTCGCAGACGTAAACCCAGCACAAAACCTAAACCTCCAGCACTCACTCCGCCACCTGAAGTCCCATTGCATAATAGAAATGATCCGTTGATTCCAAATAGAGTGTGTGATGATGAATGTAATGCAAACATGAAGACAAACAAGAGAAATGGCCCCAAAACCCAGCCAAGGGCTAACCAGATCATTAGGAGAAGCCCATATCCCACAACCAAGGTGAGGACTACAGAAGCGATCGACACCTCCACACAAAAAGCAATAGATACCATTCTAATTGGGGACTCTATAACACAGCATGTCAGAATGGCTAAGACGGAAAATATAACTTTTTCTGATAAATCAGTTAGGGAAGTGATAGATATCTTGCCAACCATTCTGTCTACACATCCAGATGGCACAAGGATCATTGTCCACACAGGGTCTTTTGATATTCTGAGAAGGAAGACTGGCTCTGAGATCCTGAAGAAAGACTTTTCTCTGCTGTTGAGAAACTGTGTCACTATGGAGCACACCGTGTCTCCATTTCAGGCCCCACTGTGGGTAAAGGAATTTAACTTTTCAGCAGACCTCTTGGCCTAAACACATGGTTGTCAAATGCATGCATCGCCCATGGGATTAAGCTCATTGATAACTTTAATATCTTTTGGAACTGTAAGGAGCGTTTCAGACCTGATGGCGTGCATCCAAATCGAACTGGATGCAGGTTACTTGGTGCATACTTACGTCGTGCGATTGGGACGGCAAACCCAAACATGACTGTACAGATTACACTGAAGGACACAGCAGCGAGGCAAACAGCCCCCAGCTCTCCCCCCTCACCAGACCCTTTACTCCACATCACCCAAGGTCTCCAAAGGATGTCTCTATCCCAGCCAGGACTCCAGCGACCACCATCAACCAAGAAACGCAGGGCACCCCCTCCTCCTCTTACATCATTTGTTCTGGCAGAGCAGGACACAAGGGGATGTGCAGGATGTTCAAGGAGCAGCAGAACATCCAGAGTTCAAAACAAAGATAGCAGAGTTCAGAACAAAGATACCATGCCATGATGCCTTCAGGGTCCCTGCTATAGTAGTCTTACTATTGACAGCTTGTCTGAGATCAAGCTGGGACCCAATAGGATTCCTGTATTAGTTAGTAAAAGAGGGAATCAAAAAAAGTCAACCTGTTGGGTGAATCTATCTACTCTGTCAACGGTACCACGTACAACTCAGAATACAACAGAGGCCAGTGTAAACTCCACAAAACCATACTTAATATTAGTTATCTGTCCAATAAGTTACTGTTAGTTAATGACTTCATAATTTCACACAATTTAGATTTTCTTTTTCTGACAGAAACATGGTTAACAAGAGCACAAGTGCTGCTGTTCTTGCTGAAACAGCCCCCCCAAACTTTAGTTTTATGGATAAATGCTGAAATGGGAGGAAAGGTGGGAGAGTAGCTGCCTTATTTAAAGATACATTCCAGCGTTAAGAAATCTCATTCGGTGATTTCACTTCTTTCTAATATTTTAGTTTTATTTTAAAGGGTGTTCCTAAAATTCTGTTCTTAATCATTTACAGATCTCCAGGATACTGTGCAAGTTTTATTGAGGAATTTTCTGAATTATTGTCTGTTATTTCGACTGATTTTTACCATTTTTATTTTGACTGGGGATTTTAACATTCACATAGATAATATGACGGATGGTAATGCCAAAGAATTTTCTTCTGTGGTGGACATGTTTGGTTTGTGGCAACATGTAACAGAACCAACCCACCTTCGAGATCACATTCTGGACCTGGTCATTTCTAAAGGTGTTGATATTTCTTCTGTTGTGGTTATTGATTTGGCCTTGTCTGACCATTTTTGTATTTTATTCGATTTATTGATCACTCAGAATGTTCAAACAACCAGCTTCTCAGTTAAGAAGAGGTACGGTACATTAATGAGAAAACAAGTGCTCAGTTTAGGGAGGCCATAGCTATGTTACCAACAATGAGCGCAGAGTTGGTTGAAGGACTGATGGATCGTTTAAACTTGAAAATTTGTATTATAATGGAAGCTGTTGCACCGATAAGAATCAAGAGCACTTTGAGCAAAGAGAAAACACCATGGAGAAACACCACAATGGTCAAAAACCTGAAAGGAGAATGCAGGAAGGCTGAACGTAAGTGGAGGAAAACAAAGCTTCAGATTCACTATGAGCTGTTCAAAGAAAGCCTGCATAGTTATAATTATCAGCTATGCATTTTTCTGAAATTATTAATAAGAATATCAACAATTTTTTAACTTTGTTTGCTATGGTTGAAAAACTCAAAAATCCTCCTAAACAGTCAAACCCAGACCTCCTCTCCACTGAGAAATGCAATAGCCAAAAAATCTAAATAATTAGACAAAACATTCATGCAACACAGACAAACGAGAAAACTAATCTGTAAAACCTAGAATTAACTCTGACGTTATGTCAAAATTTGATATTGTTGATTTAAAAATCTTAGAGGAAACAGTACAGCATCTGAAATCAACAACTTGCACTCTGGACATAATACCATTCGACTTTTTAAAAATATTTTTTACCTCAGTAGAAAGTGATGTCCTACAAATAGTTAACAGCTCACTGGAATCAGGCATTTTTCCCAAGTCACTAAAGACAGCTGCCATTAAGCCACTCCTAAAGAAGAGAACTCTAGACGCCTCTATGATGAACAACTACAGACTTGTCTCTAATCTCTTTTTTATATCCAAGATTATTGAGAAAGTTGTATTTAACCAGCTCAACAACTTTCTGAATGAAAGTGGAAGTCTAGATAACTTTAAATCAGGCTTCAGACGTCATCACAGCACTGAAACAGCTCTGGTCAAAGTGTTAAACGACATCAGGTTGAATACTGATTCTGGTAATGTTTCAGTCCTGGTTCTGTTGGCCCTCAGCACTGTGTTTGATACTGTAGATCACAGTATCATGTTGCACAGGCTGGAAACCTGAGTTGGACTTTCTGGAGCAGTCCTTAACTGGTTCAGGACCTACTTAGAAGGCTGGATTTATTTTGTTACAATTGGCAGCTATGAATCTGAGTGAGTGGCCATGACTTGTGGAGTCCCCCAGGGGTCAATTCTTGGACCTCTTCTGTTTAACTTGTATATGCTCCCTTTGGGTCAGATATTGCAGAACTTTAACATCAATTATCACAGTTATGCAGACGATACACAACTTTTTGTGTCTCTGTCACCTGATGACTGCAGCCCAGCAGACGTACTGTGTCAGTGTCTGGAGGAAGTAAACACCTGGATGAGAGAGAATTTTCTACAATTAAATGAAGACAAAACTGAGATCATTCTGTTTGGGAGCAAAGAGAAGAGGGTCAGCGTTGGTAAATATCTTGAGACTCGGGCCCTTACAATCACTGACCAAGTTCGTAACCTTGGAGTGTTTATAGACTCAGATCTGACTTTCAGCAGCCACATCAAAGCTGTCGCCAAGGCAGATTTTTACCAACTCAGAAACATCAACAGAATTAAAGGTTTTCTCTCCCAAAAAGACCAGGAGAAATTCATCTCCAGTAGACTCGATTACTGTAATGGTCTTTTAACTGGACTTCCCAAAAAGAGCATTAACCCTCATAGGGTCCTCATCTTTTTGTTACACAGGGAGTCCTGCTGGGTCTGGTGGACCCATTGCTTTTTGGGGCTTTTAATTCAACATAATCAAACTTTTTTTTGTTAAAATACTCTGCAGATGTTAACTCCATCCCAATTGCAAGTATTATAAACAACACATATGTTAAATTTTTTCCCTTTACCTTTGTTAAATTCAATTTATGAATAAAAATGCCACTCGTTTTTGTTCATTTTCTTATTAAAATGTAACAAAATAAGGAAATAAATTATAAAACAGGTATAACTGGAAAGTAATCAACAAATGTACAAATGGAGCAAGTATTATTTATTTGAATTTCATTAGAAATTCAACCTAGTCAGGTTAGTTTACACAACATCTGTCTGAACAACACATTAGCCCCATTGAACACGGCTATTTTCACATCAGACTATACCACACTTGAGGGGCAGAGTTTCATTGTGTGTGTATTGCACATGTACTTCTTGCACTGGGTGCATGTCTATTGTGTTTTTCTGTCCTTCTTGGGTCCACACACTTCAGAGCGCTTCTTTTTTTCTAGAATAATGAAAAGATAAGGATCTTTACTAACACTTCTCTCTCTCAGAAACATGATTTTTTTTATACTGCAACAGCATCAAAGTGTTTGATGCTGTTGCAGTATAAAAAGGCTCTGCAGATGGTGGTTCTGTAATTTGGGAGGATGTGGCACCATCCTCCTCACAATGGCTGCAGAGATTGGGGTTCTTGGAAGATGTCGTCTTCTCTCAATCTGAGGTCTCACCAAATTTTCCCCAATTCCTCAAGAAAGAGACGCCTCTTCTACAGCTTTCCCCCATTTCACTCAGGGCTCAGTAACATCCAAATGACGAAATGGACAACCAACCAAATGGTGTTGTACAAGGAGATATCCAACACATCAAAGAATATCACCAGAAGCCATCGTAGGGTCTTCCGTTTGCAGCTGTAAGCAGTCACCAGCTTATCGAGGTTGTCCACCCCTCCTTTTGTGGCATTATGGTCCATTATCATTTCGGGTGATCCTCACATTCTACTTCCTCTGCATCACCATCAAAACCCTCTGTCTCTTCAACTAACAACCGTAAGGCAGCCTGAACAGAGAGTAGTTTTGCCATCTTGATCAGTTGTGGTATGGAACCACGCTTACAGAGCTATTTATAGTGTCAGGTCCCCAAGATTGGTTCCCACAAGACAGAGGGTAAAATGTGTGGGAATCTGGGTTCAGACAGTGTTGGGTGCTCTAATTTTGTAACAAAGTTGGTAAATTACCAACATACACACACACAGAGGCCCAGAGAAGAGTAAGGGAAAATATGGCTGCACAGGACCTATGATTTCCACACTTTCACTAGCCCCGGGTCCAGTGGACCTGAAGACCCTGTATGTAATATAAATGTGAAGGGGGGGTATACAGGGGGTGGTCATTGAAATTTTTTTCGGATTTATGTTCCTCACAGAAAATGAGCCAAGGCCAATGAATCTTAGTTTGAAAAAATAATTGTTTGTATCATTTTTATTAAGCTAAAAACTGAAAATGGGTCCCACAGACCTGAAGACCCTATGAGGGTTAAACATCTGCGGCTCATCCAGAACGCTGCTGCTAGAGTTTTAACCAGGACTAAGAGATCTGAACACCTCACACCAGTTTTAAAAACTTTACACTGGCTTCCAGTCAGTCACGGAATAGATTTTAAAAGCCTGCTGATGGTTTACAAATCCCAGAACGGTTTTGGCCCAAAATACATCTGTGATATGTTCAGAGAATATAAACATAGCAGAGCTCTTAGATCCAAGGACTAAGGTCAGCTAGTCCAGTCCAGAGTCCAGACTAAACACGGAGAAGCAGCATTTAGCTGTTATGCTGCTAACAAGTGGAACAAACTGCCAGTGGAGATTAAACTTTCACCAAATGTAGACATTTTTAAATCCAGGTTAAAAACATTTCTTTTCTCATGTGTCTATGCATGAAATCTGCATGTTACTGTTGCTTGTTTTTAATCATTTTAATTATTTTATTTATTTCTTTTCATATTCTTTTTACGTATTTTTATTGCTTCTTCCACTCCCCGCTGGAATGCTTTTATTTTATGTAAAGCACTTTGAATTGTTTTGTACATGAAATGTGCTATACAAATAAACTTGACTTTGACTTTGACATGATTAATTTTGAATGAGCAAGTGTGCCCAAACTTTTGATTGTCAAGGTCGCATAGGATGTGCGTTTGTGTCAACAAGTGATAATGCCTATTCCTTTGCTTTATTCATGCACAAAAGTAAGAAATTTGATACTGACCGTTCAATACATTTAACAAGGTCTCTTTGCAACAAGACAGTTGTCTGGCCTTAAACTTAATTTCTACAAACACATTTTTTTCCCGAGTGACTGCTTATTTGTAAATGCAAATAGACACAATCTCTGTACTGAGCATCTACAGGGACATACAATGTCTGAGCAATTTATGAATGGCTGAGATAACAGACGCAACAAAGAGAAGATGAAGTAGCTCAATATATTTTCTCTTGTGCGAATATCACAATTTATCATCGTAGCTGAGTCGTGGCAGACATCTTAACACTATTTTACTTACATTGTTAAAAGTGAGAGATCGTGCTGTTTCACAGCATGGGCATCTGGGTATGCTCAGAAATCTCTGGGTGACTTCTAGACATGTAGTCTGATAACAGTGGGACTTTACAAACAGGGCAGTTGGTGTTTGAGAGCTCTTTGCCTCTCCAAGTGGCACTATACGAATACAACTATTTCAACAGACCCATTGAGTTCTCCTACGCTCTCTTGACTGCCAAACACTCAGTAACCATTGTGCTCCAAACACTTGCCCATGCTCTCCTCCCACTCACCCAATCACCTGCATCCCTACATATAGCTCCGGTTTATTTCAATTTAGCTGTGACAAGAAGCTGGAACAAAAATCAGAACTTAAAAGTTCTGTATTATTTAGAAGACAGCGTTGCAAACTGTTTTGGATCAAATTTCCACAAATTTTCCAAAATGAACTCACATTTTCCACATATATGTAAGTTGTTAATGTATGTAGCTTTAGTGGAATCTTTAGATAACAGGTGCTTAATTATACATCTGGGCTTTTTTTCCTTAAAGTGATGAAAAAAAAGTTGAGCTCAAACACCATGTGCAATAGCCTTAGTTACTGAGTTAAAATGTATTTCCTAAATGTTAAAAAACTAAGGGTAATGTGTTTTCTTGCCATTTGGAAGCTTGCACAATGACAGTTTTCAAATTCAATGGGAGTGCAATTGCTGAATGCTAAAGAGCTACTTTGGTAGACTGTTGTCCTTTACTGACACTCAATAACAAAATGACTTTATTGTCCCACTGGTTTGCCACCTACAGGCACTTAGAAATGATAAATTTGGTCAAGCAACAGATCCATAGACATATTTCCCATATTGCAGCACACAGAAAAAAAAAACAGCAGTGTCTCTCTGTTCTGAGAGCTAGACATTGCAAATTATTTGTGACCCACAACTTATTGTTACCATCCTGTTGTGTTGGAGGTGTGAGATGCATGATACTTTATTATATGGGGAGATTCTCATATTGTTAGTTACCTACAAGTTAATATCAACCGAATCGTCTGATGAGTAATTACAGCCTAAACCCATGTACATACTGTTCAATAGATTCATACTGTAATATGTCTGAATATATAGTGAAGAACGCATTATTGTTTCTGCATCTTGTTCATTTCATCTAGAAATATGTCGAGGTAAACTGACATTACTGACATTACTCGTCGCTTAAAGCTGCAACACAATGCGATCATTATCTACTTTGACTAATATTCGGAGAGAGAGGGGTGGGAGGGTTGGGGGGACTTTTTCTGTCTTTTTTGTAAGTTAACCTATGCAATGATCCACAAAAAACCAGCAGGGTGCAGGCATGAGCTTTCTCTAAAAACAATCTGTAGCTAAATCATCTTTCTTTGATTGTCCTTAATAGTGAACTTGATACCCTACGAGTTAATTCATATTTTGATAACCTCTCATAGATCCCAGCAGCGTGAGTAGAATCTCTGCAAGCAGTCACAAGGATGATGAGAAGCTTCTGTTCACACGGCTATCTTAGATGAGAAAATCTGACGTTTATAGCCCTATTTGTGCAGGGACATGAGGAAAAGTGGGTGTACACACTATTTGTGCTGTGTGGCTCCACAGTGCTTCAGCTCAGATAAGCTCACGCTGCCGATGCGCACATTGTAGGATCCTACCAATGTGAGAAGGCGCAAGGACATCGAGCGGCAGCCTGGTAGTCAGTGGGAAGTGTGGACGTTTTTGTGGAAGGGGCGGCCGACTTTGTACAACACAAAGTAAAAAGAAGCACAGTGGGTTGTGTTTTCTATTTGTCTCACGTTGGAAAGATATAGTGGAACTGAAGCTTTGCTGGATGCATCTACTCTTTTTACCGTGCACGGGACTGGACTTTGGGTTGAGCGTGCATAGAAAGAAGCCTACTTTGAACACTCTGCTGTTCGTTTTCTATTTCTATTTTTTTGGTTTCCCCCTCTTCATAAAATGACAGGATTCCGTCTATCATACACTGTCCACTTCAAGCCAGGCTGCTCATTTGGAAGGACGCCAGACCTCCAGCCTCTCAAATCTGCAAGTTCAGTCCAATAAATTGTGACATTGTCTGTCAGGCTTGGAATAAGAAATCGATACACAAGAAAAGGGACGTGATATTTTTCCGGAATTCTAACGATCTATTTCCCCGCTATCCTTATAAATATGCGATTTGGTTGGATTAGGATGGTTTGGTCCAGCTTGACGCTTTTTTAGCTGGAGCAGCGCTGATAGTGACTGATTATTGCTGTTGATTTTGTCCATGCAAGACTCGGGGTGGAAACATGTCTGGCCACTTCTTTGAGAGGATCACTGCTATCAGAGATGGCATTTTGGTCCAGCACATCGGTTTTCACCTCTAAAGTGCCCCGAAAAATCTTATTCATGTTCACCCTCTCCCTCTCTGTCACCTACTTATTCTATAGCTTAATGAGCTGCTACAATTCGCTGCAGTTCCCCCTGCAAGAGAACTATGTGTATCAAGGGAGACTAGTGACAGAGGAGACAACTTTTGTGACATTGAGGGAGAAACTTTATTCTGCTTCCCAGGGCTTTACCGAGTTCACTGACGCTGAGAGAGCAACCTCGATTCCCACCGTAAAAGAGCATGCTGAGGCCGAGCAAAGGACAGTGGAGTGGATTAGGACTCAGGCGTCTCCAACTAAATCGGCGGCGGCATACCACACCACCGCGCTGGAGAGGGAGCACCAGGAATTCAGCACCACGGACAGCGAACTCAGGGTGAACTGCACCCCGGATTATGGAGAGAAGAAACTTCCGCAAACCATAATCATCGGAGTGAAGAAAGGGGGGACCCGAGCCCTGCTGGAGGCTCTGAGAGTGCACCCGGACGTCAGAGCCGTTGGAAACGAGCCACATTTCTTTGATAGGAACTACGAGAAGGGGTTGGACTGGTACAGGTGAGTTTCAGTCCTGCCATTTGTATAAGCACCGCATTATTTTAGTCAAAGTGACCATACGTCCCGTTGTACTTAGTTCAACATTCACTAAAAGCACAGTTGCAGCAGGTGATTTTAGAGTTTCTTGGGAAAATTCCGTACGACCAGCCTTCAAAAGACACAGCTGACTTGCAGTCAATCGGAGTTAACGTTCTGCAGTCATGCAACGTTTTCATCTTTCGTGTTCACTTTAAGTCATATCCTACGCCAGAATGACAAAGCTGACACCCAAAAGAAAAGTATTCAACGGTGACGAATTTCCCTATTTTCACTCTTTATACATCAAAGGCAGTCAGAAAATGTGTAACAAGTGTAACTGTTATGCAGACACTACATTTTCAAAAACATGATGAAACCACTTCTGTTGTGTATGTATGTATTCATTATCTATTCTAAATGTGCGGCAAAATAGCAGTGATTACATTGTTTTCATTTTAAAACCTTATTTTTATTAAACATCTGTATACATTTCTTACTAATGTATAGGAAATTATGCTCCAGTGCACAACAGTTGGATCCTGGAGCTTCAGTATTTTTTCTAAAAATAAGTTTAATGTGTGTAGGAGCTGCTCAAACACTGGAGTAGCAACTGTACAATTTAGGTTTGTACAGCTTTTTTACGTCTGCTTCCATGTTCTTTATCCGCTCTTTCAGAATCACATTTTACTCTACAGATTTAATTAGAGTGTTTAGACAGCCCTCCTCTCTGGTTTTTGTATCCAGCTGGTAAACATAAATATATTTGACTCTATTAAAATATTAATCACAGGCTATTAATATCAAATGATTAATGCATTGTATGTTATTATCTTAAGATATTTTATTTTTAATTCTGACACCAAAAAATAGGATGGGTTTAATACTTAGTTCAGAATTTCCCAGTTCCAGTTTTCCTTCCACTTTTACACATCGTATAACACACACCCACCTACACGCACGCACACACACACAAGAATGCATAGTCATAGTTACGCATTTTGAGATGGACAGACCCTTTGATATAGGGAAACTTTTTCATGTGATGTGTATTTTTGATATATTCAGTTTATTCCTTTCGGTTCGGTTTATTTATATATCACCAAATCACAACAAATGTCATCTCAAGGCACTTCAAAGATACAGTCCAATTTAACACTTATCAAAATATATGCTAAACTTTTTCTGATATACAGATCAGAGCAGAACACCATGCTGTAAGTCGGAGCAGGTTGGAGAGAGTAGCACCGTGGTTTACTTTGTTGTGATTTGAAGAGTCAATCTTTTCCTCCTGTTGAGCAATCGACCTGTGAATTACAAAAAAACCCTCTTTTTACTGGAACAACATACAATCCAAAGTGTTCCAAAGTATGTGCTTTATATCCCATAGTACCCTTTGCCTCTGCTTTACAGCACATTCTCAAACCTGAGTGAATTGTGTATACCAGCTTTCATGTGTGTTATTGTTGACATTCACTTTGTCTCAAGGTTTATTAGCCAGAGAATAAACTGTTCATTCCTAATGTGTTTATGGGAGAAAAAAAATCAATTTGAGGGCTCATTCATGGTCAGTTGGTCATGGTTTAGTTAGGTGTTGTTCTCACATAATAATGTTTGACCACGGGAGTTTTCTAATAGAGTCAATGAGCTGATGAAAATGACGGTGACTCAAAGTCCCTTCTGTTCCTTTGTAGAACTGAGTCTCTTATGCTGGTGTTTGGGTTGTGGAACATCTGCTTTCATCTTGCTGCATAGACGTGGGAGCTCTCGGCTGCTCATTTAGCCTGTGCTAATGCAAGCTGTTTCATTATTCTTACGGTTAAAGGCTCATTAGACAGGAGGATGACATGCTTACATAAATAATAATAAATGCGCTTGTGTGTTGTAGGGCCCCTGAGCTAAACAGTTTCTGAAGGAATATTCATTTCACATCTGCATTCAGTCCAGAATGTCACTTTCAGGGGGAAGCAAGCAACACTTTACACCAACAGGAGGACACATTGAAGAAATAAAGATTTTTTTTTTTCCTTTAGTTAAATTTTTTTTAAAGATTGATGTTTGAAATAAGTGGAGACATTTTTTTCTTATCAATATCATAGAAATTAATTCAGTTGAGGGATGCGTCACAAGACATCTCTCCCCTCAGTTGGTAATGCTTTGGCTAATGTGTGGTTCATTTAAGTGAAATTATGATCACTGCAGATGTTTGAAACCACCAGCGTAGTTCAATGAGACTAGTGATTCCATAAAATGTGATTCCTAAATTTGTGCCTGTCTTAGTACCACCTGCTCCACATCTTGACGGATATGATAGAAAACCTTCAGGGAATACAACCAAAAGCCATCATGCTCATGTGGTTGAATGTCTGCGCAGCCTTATTCTCGCTGCATGTTTTTGAACCAGCGGTTAATATTAACGAACCTTCCAAAAATGATTGATGTTTATCCCAACTTACAATTTATAAATGTAGAAAAATGCATCTGCATTTGTGCTTCACATTGTTGATTTTACTGTTCCTCATCTTATCCTTTTACTTCTTCCCCAAATAAGTCACCTATTATTGACCTCTTTAGTGGGTGAATTTCTATAGTTTATCTCAAAAAGGCTCAGCTATCAAACATGTCAGACCAGACCGGTTTTCTGTTCTTGATGAGGACAATGATTTCAGACCTTCTGTACATTTCTATAGAACTTCAGCAGCTGGTTGAAACAGTGCAAGTGTAAATTTGGACTAAAGCATTTCTAAAAGAGATTACATTTACACTGGAGCTGAAGATATTTTTGCTTCCTGAACAGGCATGCAGTGTCATCTCCATAAAAAATTAACAATGAAAAATAAAAATTCAGCACAAATCTGCCAAATTCTAACAACAATATCCACATGTTTGGTCCAGAATGAGTTGCCACAAATGAGCCCAGATGGTTGATTGTTCCTGTGTTTTTTTTTTTAGGTTTCCTGGATTGTTTTTTTTTTCAGTATGTTTTCTTACTTGAACAAATAATTTACTTTTCATCCTATTTGACTTTTAGTATCCAACCATTTTTTCTAATGTTGCCATTATTTCAGAGTGAAGGTGAGGAGTCAACTCCACAAGAATTTAACTAATATCTTCTCTTGAGTTTTCCCCAACCTGGTGCACATGCCCCTCCTGGAATTCAAAATATTTGGTGTATGATAATTAATATCACAATTTTTAACTCCAGCTCTCAAGTCCATGCTGTTTATAAGTCAATTATGTAAATGATTCAAAAGAATGTCATTATCAGTCATACATGAAGATTTGTGGCTGCTGGGATTCAAAATCTGCACAGTTTAGGGCAGATTGTTGCAGACCTATTAGCGAGGTTCACTGTTTGGTATTTATGTCACTTATGTCACAACATTTTTTGATGTTTAAGTAACCTGGTGGTGCAGGAATCTGTAAACTGATGGAAAAAAAAAAGACTTTACCATTTCTGGAGAAACGATACAGGAAATATAAAGTTGCAATGTTTTTTATTAAAAAAACGTGAACTATTGAACTACAAAACAAAACAAAAAATCTATTTTCCCAGGCATATCTGAGTCATCTGAAAAATGATCAGCGGTCCTTCCACATTGTTAGATTTTACACTATTATAAGTAGTGTTAGATTGTCCATTTTAGATTAGCTCCAGATGAAAAGCACATGCAGCCAAAATCAAATAATACAGCAGTCGACATGAAGTTTCTTATCTATTCAGACTCAGTTCTGCTCTGCATTGATGTCTGCACTGGACAATTGGCAAAGTAGGGGCAGTTTTATTAGACTTTTCTCAGTGTAGAAATGGCTTCCAGCATACTGAAAGAACACAGTATAAAGCGAATGAGTTGAGAAATATGATATTTAACTTGTAGTAGAAATGATAGACATTAAAGCCTGAGTCCAATTTGTGAGCAAATCCAAGAATCTAATTACAATATATGTATTGGTATTCTCACTTTGCACCTCGGAATCATCTCTATCTTTAATGGGTTGCAAGTTGAATTGATACATACTGAAAACTCAGCCAGAGCCAGAGATCTAACTACATTGACACAGAGCCAGCAATCCAAACCAAATTCTGTATGGTATTCATCAAAAATCAATTTGGCTGTGAAATGCATTTGTTTTGCAAGTTTCAAGTAACTCCTTGTGCCTCCGCTCTGTGAGTCTGCCACACATTTCTCTCAGGCTGGGATAGACTGTAACATACAAAAACACAATATAAGACATCCACTTCCTGAAAGGATCCCATATAAAATACTCCAATATGTTTACTGTTACTGTTATGGCAGCACTTTCAACAGTGAGACTATGTGAAGGTACAGAAGAGGGAAGCATAAACCTGAGGTGATTGAACCTTTGCTGGTCCAGATTTGCATTCATTTAGTTTTGATTTGCAGTGAAATTAATCAATTTCATATAAATTATACAAAAACACATTTTGTGCTTTGACTACTCTCCTTACCTTTTAGTGCAAGTCTCTCCATTTCATTCCTTTTCTGCGTATATGAGCGACCCAGTTCATAGTTCTGCACTCATACCAGCTCCCACAGTAACTAGCCAAAAGCTGTACATTATTCTTCACTCATAACTTTCTGCAATATAAGATTTACCAGAACATAAAAATCGATTTATGTACTGAACTTTATCAAATAAGTGGTACTACGATGGGCTCAACTCAAGGTAACAACAGTCAAAAGGAAATACAACACTTTTAGTAAAGGTCCTAGATTTGAAACTACAGCATAACATAAAAATCAGAACTGCATGCTTGGAATTTGGCAAAACAGCTCAAAGTTTGAAGAAAGGTGCGAGTGCAAAAATACAAGAAAATCAGGTGCAGTTGGCTTATTTTCTATCTGACTGCATTGAATTTCAGTGGATGACAAAAGAGATTTGTAAAGTGCATCAAAATTGATTATTCTTGAATGAATATATCGTATTTATAGTGAATATATGAGCAGATAATCAGTTTATATCAGGTCTATATGTTCACACTTTTTATGTATCAGTTTGATCCTCGGTGAAAAGATTTGAACATAAGATAAATTCACAACCTGTGAAGCAGAGTCAGTTTTACTAAGGTTTGCAACCTCTAATATTTCTCTGTTATTAAAATGACATTTTAACCCCTTTGCAATAAAAGCCAAGAGGATGTGCCCATAAATCTTTGGTGGAGATGTTCTTACCCTTTCAGTGCTGCATCCATGTGCTAAAGGAACAAGTCAGCAACAGCATTCAGCTCCATGATTATAAGTCACAGCAACATTTGTTTTTTATTCTCAAATTACTATTCTTTAGTTGTATTTCTTGCTGTCTGTTTGTCAATCATCTTTTCTTCATGAGCATACGTGGCTTTCATATAGGGATGTGTGAGAATGAGCCTTGCTATTTCCAAAGACTTAGCTTTGTGTGAGTTATGATGTTCGAGAATCAATAGATGCTTCACACCTACAAACTTTTACCTCGACCAAGGTCATACAACAGGGTGCATTCATTCCTTCCCTTACTTTATCAAAGAAACATATCCTTTCTCTCCACTGTACTGAGAAAAAGAAAAAATATTCCTTTTTGAAATATTAAAGTGTTCATAAAGGTGATGTCAGTGTATCATGACAAATTTAGCTGATATGGGACTTTAAAGGAACGGTGTGTGTTGCAGAATAGGGTTTAGTGTTCCTGTGACCTTCAGTCATAAGACAAGACTTGGTGACAGCAGAAGTTTAATGGAGATGTGGATCCGGCATCAAACCCGGCAGCAGAAAGCCTAAATCCGGCATTTATCCGTTGTTTAGCCCTTCTTTTTCTCCCTTAGCCGCTCCATGGGGCAGCTTAGCCCCTGACTCCTGCCACTGAATGGGAGCCCATGACTCCACTCAGTGGGGAGATGGGAAAGAGCAAGGTGGGCCAGATCCCTGAGCAGGCAGCATGCCATTCCTTCCAGCTGGGCCCGTGTGCTGCTGCAGCACCTCCCTGTCCCGTGCCTTCCCAACATAGCAGAATCTGCCTACGCCTGATAAGACAGCGCCAAGACTCACAAGGACGCACCTCTGAGTACTCTGATGCCAGTGCTGCAGTTGTGGAATTAAACTTTTTAATTAGCAGCAAAGCCGTGCACTGTCAGGAGAATGGACCACATCACTCAGGTCTTTCTTGTTGCCTACCCTCCTTCCAATTGATATAACTACCAAACATCACAGAGCCATGAGATTCCGGTTACCAAAGGAGCAATCATACTTGTTTCTTTGAGAATATCCTCAAACTCAGCATAGCACAGAAACACAGAAAAAAAATACTTTTTATTTCCTATAGTAAGTAAGTAAGTAAGTAATTTTTATTTGTACAGCGCCTTTCACAGACCAGGGTCACAAAGCGCTTTACAGGTACAATAGAAACACAAAGTTAAGAAGTACATAAAAGTATAAGTTTAAAAAGGCCAAAGCAACTCAGTGACAATCATAGCAGCCCAAGACAATTAAGACAATTAAGAAAATTAAGAAAAAACCTGAACAAATAAAAATATACTGAAAGACAGGGTAACCAGTTTCTGCTTTAGTGCACACATTGACTTCTGCACTAATGTATTGAACGGTAGGCCAATACATTAGTACTTTGTTACGCTTTTATTATTCCTTTTGGGTCAACAATATGATACGGTCATATCATTTGAAAAATATATTACTTTAAAAAGGCGCTCCAATGTGTCATTTCTATTGATGTCAATGAAAATCACCATTGATTCATATATAGTAAATTGAAAGAAAATTATACTACTACTTCTATTACTACTATACTGCTAATAACAATAGTAATAATAATGATAATATTAATAATAATGATAATAGTCAGTAACTAGAGAGAATAACTAGAAAGGGTAGCATGCATCTCAACTGTCAAGAGTAAAACCTATAGCACGTACAAAATGTACAGACCTGTAAAACTGTCCAAATCACCGCTGGACATGATTCTAATATGCTGCCAGTTTAATTGTTTGGCAATTGTTTTGGCCCATGATGTAAGAGGTCAGTGAGAAAAAGCTCATTACTAACAAGCAGAAAGTGGGCAACTTACCATAAACTGTAGTCAGGCATATTTCCAGAGTATGGACATCAGTCATTGAATTGATTCTTATCCCGTGCTTTTATACTTGGGACAAGGAGAACAGTCCAGTTAAATAGCCTGGGTGAGCAACAACTGCAGATTGGCTTAACTGTGCATGAAAATGTTCTGATGAATTTCCGGTGTCAACGGAGGTCTGTGTAAATGCAAAAAAGTATAAGGATTCAAAAACTCGTCAACTTGGTTACCAGGCAACATCTGACTAATATGTGAAATGAGTATGACTTCTCAACGCTGCGTCATTAATAAAACAGAAGCTTGTTTCTTTTTGGGGTGGCTGTAGCTCAGGGGGAGGAGGCACAGCTGTCGTCCCACAATCGAAAAGTCAGTGGTTCATTCTCTAGCCTCCCCACTTTACATGTTGAAGTGTCCTTGGGCAAGACATTGAATTCCACTGAACCTCTGATGTATTCATCAGTGTGTGAATGACAGAAAACAAAAAACGCTGTAGCCTGTGAGACCAGCACATCTTAGTTACTCATAAAATGGGATGTCTACATCCTCAAATTCTAAAACCATAATAACACCATAATGTAAAATGATGAATTGGAATCATCTGAATGTTTTCCCACTTGTTCATATCTTCATCAAAAATACTCTCTCAGTATGAAACTGAATAAATTCTTTGGGAAGTAATTTAATTCCTTGCAAAACATATTTCCAGTTAAGTTGAAAATGTACCAGTTTTTTAAACCTCAGGTGAAAAGACGGCTCTAACTTTCAACAATAACTCCACATAACTGATTTATTTCGCTGATCCCAATTAGTGCAGCTATTTCAAAAACACTGTTTTTCAGGAATCATATTTTTTGCAGGGAACATGGTCGATCATATTATGCTGTACAGATGTAGAGAGCTGAATCTTCTTTCAGGAGGTTTTTCCTTCCATTTTTTTTGACCGGATAGAGGTACCTTTTAATTCCAGGGTAACAGATAGGTTTGATCTTATTTTGATCTATGGAAGAAGTAATATTGCTCCATTGCTTTTTGCATAAGGTGAAAAAAAATCATCCTGAGCACTTAATGGTTATAGCCAATTTCATCCTGCCTTTGGAATCCATGAACATTCTCCTCCTCCTCTCTCACACACATTTGTCCTTTTCTCTTGCCCTGCTGTAGCTCCACTCCAATGCTTTCAAGTGGAAGTCTATTTTACTTATGGTTAGAATTTAATTCCCCATTTTCCCCCCTTCCATTGCTGTGAAGTAGCTGTGGGTTATGGTTTAACATCAAGTCTCATACCCACTTTTTTTTTTTTTTTTTTTGTTTTAATCAAAAGAGCTAGATAGAATTCAGAGCAGCCGTCTCCTCCATTGTTGCTGGGATAGAGGGAAGGACATAGGCTTGTGTTTTTGTTCCGCAACATGGACAGATTGTCTGAAAATGAAAGACTTAGCTTCGTCTGTTAAATTATTTCTTTTGGACCCAAAATAAAGTATAAGCTGAAGTCATTTTATGCTCAAAGGGATTCATTTCTCCCAAAAGATTATTTGCATGCAACAGAAAATTAAGCGATGTGCTTCTAGTCTGGAGGAACAATGACTCTGTTTGGCAGAAGGCTGGTTTACAGACGTCTTTAAATCTCTGCAAATAAGACTACCTTGGGACAAATACGCATGTCAATCATACTTGTCAGGATTCCAATTTCCCTTCCACATCTCCTGGAGCAGTAGTGCTGCTTGTGCTCCTTATTGGCTGGGGGGAATGTGGTCTCATGACACAAGCTGATGCATTTGTTCAGTCAAAGGGAAAACCCTGACAGGAATGGTCATAGAGCCGAGATGCAGGGACCTCTGGGAGTGTGTTTCAAATGTGTTTCCAGGAGCTGATAGGTGCTTCTGTAGTATGTTATGCTGAAGGATGGGGGAATGAAAATGTTGGCATCTCTCTCTAGTGCAAGCAGCATTATCATAGGAGTATGACCATTATGCAGTAGATATATGCAACAATATGCTGTATAGAGCTTTTTTCTTGTCAAGGGAAGACCTGGTCATTCCATGGAAGCAAAATTTCATCTTAGGCTTCAAAAATAGTTGCCATTTCAGCAATGCTTTTAGGACTTACATTTTTTGTCTGCAAATTGATGAAAATGAAAAGTCAAGATCATTAATAGAGGTTAGAGGTTATCTTTGGAGCTGAATGCATCTCCTTTTCCGCATAACATCTACAGTTCAGCAAAAATCTGACAGTCCTAATTCAATTATGGATGCGTTATGTGTTGAGACTTCGGAGGTGTGAGTTAATTCCTCTGTTTACACCCCTGAGTCACTGTCACAAACAAAGACAAACACATTCATTGGCTTCCAGGATCTTGTGGGCCTTGATTGTCCCATCGTCTTTGAAGTTCCTCATCGCTTTATGTTGTTTACTCATTCATTCTCTTTCTCCCAAATCACCATGGGGTATTTTGTATAATTTTAGCACAGTGTGAAACATTCTATGAGCTGAGTACTAGATGTGTTAACTGCACTCAACACACTTATTACATGCAACAGAGATGCTGCAGCTCTGGCTTGGCTTTGAAGAGGAAACGTGAGTAGAATCCTGATTCCAAAACTCTGTGGTGAAACATATTGCTGACGTCTCTGCCACCAACACTTTTAGTGCATTGGTAGTTGGAAGTCATTAACACATGCTGTGGAATTTGCCAAACTCCCTTGAGACTTGGATTAAGCCAATGAAATGCAAAAGGTTGCTTTTAGGGATTATGCTAATTGCTAATTGCTGTATCAGAAAGTGATTGTTTTTCCTAGCTAATTTGGATTATTGGCATTAGAGGTTCAGAAGAAAGTTGACGTGTTATGCGTCTCTAATAAGGTTGTTACCTGCTCTCAACCATGAAGACAATTATTTCCTTCTGAGGCCTTTGATGTGATGTGTGTTTGCTTTACACGTATAGTGGAAAACAAAATCTCACACAATAAAATCCATGGTGAATAACACTTCAGACTAAGAAAAAAGTGGAAACACTTCATTTTAAATAGTGCTCATATTGCAGCATTACTGCTGCCCAAGTGTGAATAGGAAGTATTAATTTTTTGGCCCTCACTGCCTCCTGTCATTCTGCTGTTGTACAGTCATCATTCAACATTGTGTTTCCAACAGATTCACATTGTTAGAATGAAAACATCACATTTCTAATCGATTTCAAATTACACTAAGAGTGTAATTCTTACACTGTGTGTGACCAACAGAGGGCCTTTTTCAACTTTATCACCCAGTAGGTGTATTTTTTAGAAATCAGATCTCCTCCTGTGAATGAAACATAGTCCATCAGAGAAAAGTTCATTTGTGGTGTGTTGAGAAACCTGAAAATTAAGCTGGTGAGTTAGCAACTTTAGCTTTTGATTTCTAGCTTTGTGTTCACAGTACAGTAAAATCCTCAATCACATATTAGAGTGTAGCAAAATAGGTTGTTTATTTACTGCTAGAGTCAAAAATCAAATCCCTTTCAGTGAGTGCGAAAAAAGACCAGCAGTGTTTTATTTTTTTTATGTCAGTTTAAGATAAATATCTTGAATCGGTGAAAAAACTGGATCACAGTCAAATTCAGACTCTTTCATGTTTATCTTTCAACAGTAATTGTTCATTACTGGCACAGTAGATTCTAAGAAATGCCAGGAGCATATTCGTTGTTACATAAAGCTAACCACAGACAGAAATTTGACTGTGTCCCAGGTTTCTAGTGTGACGCTTCTGTATGCCTGTTATTCACTGGAAACCACATCCTATTAAAACATGGATGCCAGAAATGTGCCATTTTATTCATTCAAAAACAAATCATGGCCTGTGAACATAATCCATTCAGTAATTGCACTACCAACTGGGGAAATATATTAGTTTTCGCTTGTAGGTTTTAGGAACACAAATTCTAAAAGACAGTGGCTTTGAACCACACTGATGACCTCTGTCTAAAGTAACTAGATGTATTTGTTGTTTTTGAAAACTTCCCTATAGTTTAACAGAATACTGCACTTTTCCCCCCCTTTTTTGTTATGGACAGTATGATGGAGATTAAACATAAGTGATAAATCCTGTTTTAGAGAAATCAATACATGTATACATATAAATAATGTGGTTGATAGGCAAGAAAGGGACAGGGATTTGAGGAATGTCCATTCGAACTAATTGATGGTGAGTTAGAGACTTTAACTAATGATTGCTTGGATTGACACAACTGTAAAGTCTGTAAAGCATAAAGTGAGTATAACATGACAGCGTTTTACATTTTTTTTTTTGCATTTTACTGAACCAGAGAAGTTCCATAGATGGCAAGATAATATAAAAGAGAAATATAAACTCAAACTATTAGAATACCAAAGACAAAAAAAAAGCAAACTTACAGTGCTGATTTCCTGATAGGATTTGTCCTGCAACTTTATTCATTGCTGTCTTAGCAGGTTGCTGCCAGTGTAAGCATAGAATTGGACACATGGAATAAACTGCTATCAGCTATCAATCCTACAGAGTTCTGGCTTCTACATCCTAGTACTCTGTTAAATCTCTGGGTCCATAATCCTCCCACCTAAACCGAATCCCATACACGTTCATGTTTTTTTCTTACAGCTGCATCATTAAAGACCTGTCTTCCCTCGCACAAAAGGCACCCAAGCAGGAAAACTAGCTTGTTAGGTCAGAAAAACGGGATTGGACATTTTGAAAGGCTGGAGATTGTTACAGCCTGCATGAACACAATATTCACAGCGATGACAATCACACAGAGCACTGAAGCAAAGCCACTCCCCTATATTTGACAGTATGGGATGCATTGATCTTAAGAAGGTTGTTTTCTACTGAATATTTAGCAATCTTAGACCTTGATATTATGTCCTCTGTAAAATAACACCTTCTCTGTAAAGTTATGAAACTGTTGGCCAGAAGTCATTATACTTGAGACATCTATCAGGACTGTAAAAAAAGACATACATATTTCAGTTTTTAGTGTCTTTCGGACGCTATTTAGATCACTCGAGATCCGCGTATATCCATATAACAGGAGTGAACAGGGCAGACAATACATATATTATAATATACTTTAAGACGAATGAATGAATGAACGCCTACTATTGCACTGTTAGTTCAGAGCTGCCATGTTGTTGTTATTGGCGGCTTACGGGGGGTTTCTACACACGCGTCTAGTGGGATGACGTCATCGCCGCACCACCAGACGTGTTTAAAAAAAAAAAACTTCCCCTTTAAGGCTTCTAGGATTATTTGAGTTAGGATCCTTGACAACTTCTTAAGTATTTTTTTCATGTGGGATGTGAAGTGCACTTGGTTATTCATTCCATGCATCTCAAGCATGCCCGAGGTGAATCTCCCAATGGTCGCTTTCTAGTCTAATCGACCTCTAGTTTGTTTCATGTCTACAAGACAGGAGGAGGCAGAATTCTAACTATAGATTGATTTTTGAATGAGCATACATTTACTTTTAAACACCTACAGAATACACTGAGGCTGTGCAGTGCAGCAAACATGCTGTCTTAATTGATTTGAGTAATGAACAAGCTTTCTGTCTTTTGACTCAAGGTCATTTTGTCATCACATACTTAAGCAGTGTCCTCTGGTCTTGATAAAGGACCAACTTACCATGAAAGTGTATCTTGGCAGAGGTGAGAAGGTAGCTGCTGTAACTAATGGGTTTATTTAATTCAATTTATTGCCTCGGCTGCAGCATCATGAGACATGCTGATCACTGTAAGATTGAGGTTTCATGAAAGAAAGAGAGATTAACCCCCTTTTCAAAAGGGCAGAATACACTCTCATGTCATGCTGGATTTTTGTGTCTAGATAGCTGGATGTATAAATCTGCAGAACTAAATGAATATAGGTTTGTGGTGAAATTGGGCTCTCAAGCTTATTTGGTACAAGCCTTCTAATCAGCGTCACGCTGTTGCTATGCTCACGGGGCTGGGAATCTCTAATAAATGAGGGCTTTGTCAACATGTCCACTGTTGGAAGCCAGGAGGCAGTCTCTTTTTATTTCAGTGCGTCAGCTGAAAGGCACTCTGGCATATTTTCCCAAGCAAATGTTTAGCTTTCATTGCTATTTTTTTCATCTATTATTCATTTCTATGGATTGAGTATGACACTCTGTTTTTGCCCTCAGCATATTGGAATAATTGATTAATTCTTAACACTATTATGTTGGCTACATGTCAGACCATATCTGCCTCTTAACACATTGTCTGCAATTAACATTTCCAAAATTTCTGATATAATTTGTTGAATACAAATGAAGCAGTCTGAGCAGCTGCTAACTCTGTTGTCTCAGCTGAGAGCAAACAGCTTCCTTTCAAACCTGTTTAGTAATACACCTCAGTTTTATAGGAATAAACATTAGTCTTGTGCACTTTGGGTAAACTGAACAAAGCCTTGAGGGTTTTATTTAATGTGCCATGATAATTGCTCAAGCAATGAAGTAATGCCATAAGAGCAAATTTCACGCTTTGAGTTTGGGCTTTCCTTGGTTATAATGTGCATGTTTCTCTGTGTTATTTCATGTCCTCCTTTCATGTTCAATAAACATTGCTTACTAGTATGTTGGTTGCTACCTAATTCAAATCATCTTTGTGAGGACGTTTTAATCTAAATGCAAGAAGATTTATAGACATTTGGAGTTTCTATAACATTTTGTGAAAGAATGAATCCATATCACAATGGCGGTTAAAATCCTTGGCTTACACATCTTTTTCTTAGAATAACTTAAAAAGAATATGTGTGTTTTTGTAAAGCCTACTAACATGAATTGCCTTGTTTCTGCATTGTCAAAGGAAAGCAATGCTAATAATAAAACCATTTTCTGTGACTTGGACAGCACTGAATCTCTTAGGACTCAGAGAACTGCTTCCTTTGCCTGCCAGCTTGTTCGTTGCTGATAATTTGCTTCACCTGGTATCCCAGGTGTGAACTGCCTTTTGATTATGTTTGCAGAATGCCTGTCTTGCTTTCAATAAATGTTGTTTTTCAAAGAAACATAATTTAGTTTTACATTTGTACATCGAAGAATAGCCTGACCAGTGTCAGAAAAATATATATTTTATGTTTGCCTCTTTTACCTAACAGAGGGATGTCTGCAGAGGTGCACTAGCAAATGATTCTGATGTATAATGAGACAGTGGGTAGCACAGACACTTTGCTATACGAGAGGCTGAGCCTCCTGCCCTGCATAAGTGCTAACCCACAGAGTCAGATATGGCTATTTTCTCCACAAATCCCCTGCCTCTTATTTGCTGAGACTTTTTCTCATTTCTTTGGCTTTTAAAAATTCAAAATATAAAAGGCACAACAATGTCCACCAGACATTCTGTCAAATTTTGAAAGTCATCAAAGAATTCAAGCAGTGAAAATTAATGCAATTGCCTACCCCCCTGTTGTTTTAAGCAATTCCAAAAGAAAAAAATGTGTGCCTCTCTCTGGGACTATTGTTTAACTATAACAGGTTGAAAGGATTACTCTCAAAGATTACTTTTGATTTTTTAGATGGAATAAATTTTTCAATTTCAGAAATGAGAATGACACTTTTTGAAGACGTATTTTGAAAAAGGCATAAAGAAATCAGGGACTAATGTCTCCATATATTTGGATGCGTGTTTTAATTTGTACATTTTAAAAATGACAAAGGAAGCATTATGGCTAAAAGCAAACATGATAAGTAATAGCCCTCTGGCAAGTATCACTGCCTATAAAGAGTTTGAAGACAACACATTTTCTCAAAAGTTTTTAGTTCTGTGAGATTCTTGGAGCAACTTGCACATACCACAGGTTTTTGATCATGTTTACATCAGGGAACTGCAAAGTCCTTGGTAAATCACAATGCTAATTTACTTTTTTTTTTACTTTTCTTGAAACTGCTTCTTCAACATGCACAAATGTTGGCTTCATCAAGTGGCAAACAGTTCATTTGGAAGAAGTTGGGGGAGCAGTGCAATGAGGATTCAGTATGCAATACCTTAAACATGAAATACTATAACAAATATCTTCTATCTGAATGTGTAGGGGCATGATGATGTTCTCACCTGAAGTAGGTTTTCCCTCATTTCATGAACTGAGTCCCCCTCAGTATCATGGCACCTGGCTGGACCTTGCAGAAGTCCATGTGGAGCAGTGTTAACTTCCAGAATTTTTCTTCACTAAATGAACTTTATTCTTTGATAAATAAAACTCCTACACAGAGAGAGATAAGACCAGAGATCACATTACTTTGGTCAGGTTCATGATCTGGCTGTGTATTTGATTGGAAACCGTAGTGTTGACAATCACATTTAGGTCTTAGGAACTAATAAGCCTTTCCTTTTCTTACACCAAAATAGAACAGAAATAAAGCCAACATACACATCTAATTAACTATTTGAAAACTTAAACTTTATGCCTTACCGATGTCTTTTAATCTTCTACTCACCTAAATTAATGGTTGGTGTTTTGTTGTTATGCATTGTCAAAACTAAGGATGCTTTGGATAAAAGCGTCTGCCAAATGCATAAACGTAAACACATTTGTAAGGAACACATTTTCAAGCCCCTAAATACTGAAATAACTCCATTTACATGTGGATCTGTGGCAGTGAGGTGCTTATTTAGAGTGTCCTAATTAATGTCACGATGGTATTTTGCATTTCTTGAAATCTTTTTACTTTCTTCTCTTGAAAGCTGTTTTTTATTTACATGGAAGTGAAACAATAATTTCCCCACTCACGTTTTACATAGTGTGAAGTTTCAAAGTCATTACAAATGATGGGCAAATGGGTGAGCAGAATAAATCTGCCATTCAGCCAAGAAAGACAGTTTCTTAAAGGAAGACAACTAATTATAATAAACCTAATGCAAAATTGAATTTGACCGCTATAGTCCGTAGACAAAGATATCTATGTCTGGATAGGCAGGAGTAAAGTTTGTATAATTTGCCTTACCTTACAACATTTGAGAGCTAGCAGACAGCTGCTAAATGACGGTTTCCATGTTGGCTGCTTTTGTATTGGATCAGGCTTTAGGTGTAATGTCAGTCTTCTCTAAACAACTGTTGTGGTTTGTTTATTTTAGAGTTGGCTCAGCGCATCATCTGGCCTTTTTATTAGGGCTTCTCTAATGCTTTGATTTAATGCCTTCTCAGAGGTCAGATATTGTTCTGGCAGCCACAGACCACTTCCTTTAACATTGGAAATAAATCAGAGTGCAATGTGAATTTATTTACTGAACTTAATGGACCTGTTTAGAAGTGGTATGGAGGTGTAAATCTTGCATTATAGTGTCACAGAGCCACCTGTTTAACCCCAAATCCCAAGTCCGAACATGTGGTCTACGTCAAGACTAATTACATATACTATTCCCGGTGGGTGTACGTATGTTCCCATTTAATTAGAAATCAGACTCAGACCTCAGGCTGATCTATAGCAGGTGTATCTATCAGCAATTTAAAAAAAATAAATGGCTCTTTAAAAAAATGCATTTTTCTTTTCTTTTATTTTATGAAATAATGCAGATCATGGTACACATAGACTTGTATTGTTTGAAACAAAAGAAATCACGAATATATTTGTAAAGTTGATGATGTGATACCTTGCATAGTTCCTAAACAAGATGCTTAAAATGTAGAAAAAAGTCAAGTGAATCATTCCTAGCAAGATGTTTGTCTTTGCAGCAGCCTGTTCTCTGCATGTATCAGATTTAGTTTATCACACAGTGATACAGATGTGATCAGCCAGAGGAATTATTATCATTGTAAGCGTGTGTTTGATTTGGCCTCTTATAATCAAGTTTACTCAGCAAGGACCTTTTGTTTCCTTCACTTGTGTCATCGAAGCCTGTGTGTGTCTTTAGGCCGAACTTTAAATATTTGCCGAAACTTATATGTGAGTGACTCAAGTGTGTTCAGGAGCCTTGTGTTTGGACAAGTTTTAGCTATGATTACAAAAGCCAGATTGCCTCCCTTGAAGAGATCTTTAAATTGAAACTTAAAAGATATTGTGAATTAGCGAAATGAGGGTCTGCATGCGTGTGAGCTCTAGACACATCGTATGACAGATTAAAAAGAAAAAAAAAAAGCATGACACCGGTTCTACACAGTCATCTATATTGTTTATGTATCATTAACATCTCACAGTATTCCCCCCCTTCTTTTCACATGAAAGCATAAATAGCATAAAGGCTACTCTCATGTAACAGCAGCTCACACTGTCCAAGTTGTAACAGAGGAGAGCAAATACACATTTGCACAATCCTCCCTGAGAGTAAAAAAAGATTCAGTTAGATAAATAAATAACATAGGACACCATGGTTGAAGACATTTTTCATACATAATTATGATGTTGTGAGAACATATTTTGCCAAGGCAGAATATTAATTTCAGGCTCTTCTAGAAGTGAAGCTGCAGTAATCAAAGACTCTGCATTAATTACATAAATGAACAAAGGAATCTTGTTGCTGGTGATAAACACCATCAAAGTTACAGGCGGAAGTTAATGCAAATGGGATCCTTGGAGATTAACTCTGTGTGTAAATGTGTGTTGACAAGAGAACCTCCATGATTTAGGGACCACACATGATAATGTTGATGGTGATGATGATGGTGATGATAGGCCCATTCATTTCTCATGGAAATCAAATGTATTAGGTTTTTAGATAATCAGCTATTGTTTTTTTTTCTTTTCTTTTCTTTTTCTTTTTTTTTTTCCCAACTTGTTATTAAAAATGTACAATCCTACTATAGCTGCAAAACATGGCAGCAGGGACTTTGTCCTGATCTGCAGGGCAGCCAATGAAATGTTTTGGAGTGGGTGGGAATTCTCTCAAATGTTAGGCTGTATAAATGATGCAGAAAGGGGTCATTCCAATATTCATCACTATATGTGACATTCCTTATTGCATTTGGGAAAGCATCCATGACTTCATATATTTAGGTATCTCAATCCCTCACAGATGACGATGCAAATATTTTAGTGGCAGAAACAATGTCCAATTATATATTTTTTAGTTGCGCAATCACAACTATCTCATTACAACACTGCAGTCAACTTAAGTGGGTGTTAAGCATACAACTGGGAATATAAGAGTGAACAGATCTCTTGTTTTCACTTCCATGCCCAACTAAATTATGCACTGGAGCATTGTTTATCCATCAAACTAGGCCCTTTTCCAGCAATCCCCCCAGAAAGAAATTCTGAATTAATTGGCAACACCAAAGAAGAGTTACAGCTAACAGACAACTTTCTTCCTCTCACCATGATGCAAATAATATCCAGAGCAGGAAAAAGCAGAGCTCGATATGTTTTATGCTTCATCCCTTCGGTTCTAATGTCAAAACACAATTTCTCCGTGGAGTGGTTTACCTCTCCACCCACACCTCTCCAGGGCACCAGCTGGAATTTCCGGACTAATATTAATGCACTATAGTGAGCAGGGATTGAGGAGGCAAATGAAGGACTCTGAGTGACGGTCTGATAATTGGGGTCTGCTGCTGCTCTCCATCCTCTCTCTGATCTGGAGACAGCAAAGGAATGGGAGGTGGAGGAAAAAGCCAAGCTTACTCAGCAAAAATAATCCATTTTAAGCAGGGACACACACAACCCTCAGCTCTCACAACAGCCCTTTAGTACGCGCTTAAATGACTTGTTTAGATATATTGCATGTGTCTTACCTGTTTTGAAAGTTACTTTTCAACTGTACTGTCAGTGGTCCTTGTGGAGAAAGTTGCTCATGCTTGTAGGGGGGCAGAGGGGGGAGCTGCTAAGTGGTGCACCTTGGCGTGAGCTGTGTTTACCACTAAGCTCCTCAACATGGTGACACATGCGTTTACTTTGACTAATAAATCATTGAAGGTCTGATGTGCATCGATGGAAATGTTGTGTCAGTTTTGATACTTGATTAGCATTTCTGTCACTTCGCCTTACGTTTAACATAACTCCAGCTGTGCAACTCAATTCACAGAGCCTATGGGCATGACTATGAAGAGCCATTCCTCAAACTGACAGCTGGTCGTAGCTTCACTTCGACAAATGTGTAATTTCACTGAATATATGAAACAAATAAAATGCAGTCTGAGGGGAAAATGGCATGCAGTAAAAAAAGAAAGAAGGATCTATAATTGCAGTGTTTCTTTTTCTTTAGAAACAAAACTATATTCTTGGTATTTTTGCTTTTGTTTGTATTCACAAAAAAAGAAAAGGAAAAAAAACAAAGAAAACATCAGCTCAAGTTTTGACCAGACTGTCAGAGAAGTGGTGAGTTTTGCAAATATGAAATAAAATTAAGAATGCTCTACATCTCCAGGTTTCCTTAAAACCAGCTGCTGTCATTTATTCAGTAACAGATGAGATTTCTGCGCATAACTGAACTCTTTGGCCTGAATGCCAAGCGTTATGTCTGGAAGAAACCAGGCACTGGTGATCACCCGGCTAATACCATTCCTACAGTGAAGCATGGTGGTGGCATCATCATGCTATGGGGATGTTTTTCAGCAGAAGAAACTGGGAGACTTGTCATGTAAGGGAAAGATTAATGCATAATGCATAATTATAGCGACATAACTCCGCTGCTCTTCTATGATAAAGTAAAAGATTACGCCCAAGGGTTTAAAAAAGATATAAATGACAACGTACCTTTTGACTTTCTTCTCTTTCATTAATATGGTAGATCTCCCATAGTCGATCCCCTATCCCACAGGTCGAAACCGCCTAGTGGCCTGGCGAACTTCCGTTGTGTTTTGAAGTTTGCAGCGCGTTTTTTTCTTGCATGTGTTTTGAAGTTTGCAGCGCGTTTTTTTCTCGCATGTGTTTTGAAATTTGCAGCGTTTCTCTCTTGCATGTGTTCTGGGGTTTGCAGCGCGTGTGCTCCGGTCGTTTTTGTGATTGCCACATTTTTCTCTTGCAGCGTTTTACTGTTGGATTTGTTTCGCCATTTGCAGCACGTTTGCACGTGTCGGCCAACGTAGTTTTGAGGTAAAATTGAATCTATTTGGAAATAACGCTGTAACATAGGATATTGTGAAACAAGTGGAACGCTACTTTCCGGATGCACTGTATGTGTGCAGCTGGAGTCATATAAAACTATATTTTCGTCAAGAGAGAACAATGATATCTATCTTAGCATAATATGAACATGTGTTTAAGTTTCATTCCCTGTGGCTCTTCGTTGCCTGGGCTCAGGGAGTACATCAGTCATTTGCCAAATGGGAAGTTAGTGGTTTGATAGCTGGCTTGATCCACATGTCGAAGTATTCATGTTCAAGAGACTGGAACCCACAGGGCCTCTGATCTGTTCATCAGTGTGTGAGTGTAAGATAGACGGGAAAAAGCAAGCAAAGACTGGAAAAGCACTATTTTAGATGACAAGTGAATGTGAGTGAATGAGGCTTGTAGTGCTAAAGCACTTAGAGTGGTCAAAAAGACAAAGAAATTGACATATAGATTATGCCACAACCAAAAGAAAGTTTTTATCCACACTTTGTTGTGATCTGCATAATGTCGGTCATTGAACACACAACCTGCTTTGCTGTGGTGAGCACATGAATTTCCTCGCGCAGCTGACCTATAGTCCTATAGAGGGAGGGGATGATGGTGATGCAGCACAAACGTGATATGTCTAACCAAGAGATTGTTATTTCCAATACCTGAGCGGAAGCACTGTTCATTTCCAGTCCCTTCGTTTTTTTTAGGCTATCACAATCAATGTTTTGGGCTTTTTTTGTTGTTGTTTTTGTCAGGTTTAAACAAAGCTATTTTTTTGTTCGTTTTTTCGCCACTGCCTTGCAGGTAGAACTAGAACTAGAAGTAGAAATAGAAATATAAAGTCTTGTTACTGTGGAACTTGTTGCCTCTCATAGTACTCCCGTATAATTTTAGCCTTTTACATGCCTTCCCCACTTAATGCGGTGTCAAGGTTCATATGCTCATTTCTCATGTTTCTGTGATTCCATGCCACATCCACCACGCTTCTTGAATGTATGTTTATTTCAGTTTATCATCATTCTTGGCCAAATTTAGACACAACAGTAGAATGTGCCAAAATCGGCTCTGAAAGAGACTGATAGATTCATGGCATGTTGAAATATCCAATCACTCATCCTGCCTGTCATACCATGTTAATGAACAATAACTGCACCTTTTAACCTTGCATGAATGTATGAACTCATTATTTTAAATACCACATGAGTCACTGATCAATGTGTTCTGTTTGCATACCCAGTAATATGGAAATTGTGGAATCTATAATAAGTAGAATGCAGTATATGGTTAATAACTCCATCCAGAATATTATGTAAACAGTTTGCCTCTTAACAAATATGGGATTTAGCATCATGCCACACAGTCTGTTCCTCGACACTAGGCTTATTTCTCCCCATCTGTTAAAGTACTGTTCAAGACAGTGAATGGGGCAAACATGTCTATGACTCTGCATGGCAAAACATTTTGAACATCATTATTGTCTGAGACCCTGGGAGAGAGCGTGCATGGTTGCCACAACCCTGAATTGGATTAGAAATTGGACGGATGGATGGATTATTGTCTTAATTTAGTCCTCAAAAAAATTACATCCTTTCTTTATTAACAAAAGGTAGTATTTAATTACACCATCATGATTTTGAACATATCGTTAAGCTGTGAATATAAAAGTTTCCAGCAAAGGCAAGAAGTAAAAGAAAATAATCATCACCCAATGAATAAAAAAGAAAACGCACAAAAAAGGGGAAAAAAACCCTCTTTTGTATGCCTGATGAATGACCAACCTCACATTGTCGACCCTGTTTTTAGAGTGGGTATATATCAGACATTGTACCCTGAAAAACTGAAATATTTGGACTTTTTGAAGGATCGAAGTTGATCTAGATGTGACCTTGGACTATAATTTAATTGAGGTAAGTTCTCGGGCCACATTTTTATGCACACTGTTATAGTATGCTAATGAGAGAATATGTTAATATCCACCTTCATTCTTGTCCTCATTCATCCTGGCTGTAGTGATACCTGTCTAGGATAATGCTCGCTGCATCCCTCCTGGTCGAGGCTGTCCTGCCAGGTCACTGTTTACAGAGACATTGTCAGATGCATCAACACACTTAACTCTTCCATGGATGTTACCGGCTTCTCCTTTGAACTCTTTTCCTGAACTCAGTTCACTGCTACAAATCACTCAGGGATTTCACAGAGTGACTGCAGTATGTAAGTAACATAAAAATCTTAACCACGTACATTTGTAATATCAATACATTTTAACCATTTTTTGTCGATCCACTATTTGTACAAGCACTGTAACTGTGTGCAAGCCCCATTTTACACAACATTTTATATGTCAGGCCAGTCTCACGGAAAAAAATAAAGAAATAGTCAGAAAACAGAAAACTTTGCTGATGAAATTGAATGCTGTAGCTTTTTGGTGATTGGTTTGTGTCACCAAGACGTTCTTTATGTTTAGCCAAGGGGGCGTCCTCATTAGCCAGTAATCCAAGAAGCCATGATTTTCTCTGAACCATAGCGATTTAATTATAATGTCTAACCTTAAGGAAGTAATTTGTAATGTGCAACACAGCTACGAAACTGTGATTGAATTCGATCTAAATCAAATTTTTTAGCATGAAAAAAAGTGTGAAAATCGTGTGTGTTGACAGAAAACAATTGATTTGTTTGAGGCTTTTTGGACTGTTTCTGCTGTGAGAGTGAGTTGTGTAATTGTTTAACTTTGCAGTGAGACACAGTTTTTCTGGTAGCCAGTATACTCCCAAAAATATAACTCAAACACAGTCTTCAGTATTACAAGATTTCATCATAAATCATAATCAAATGAGCAAATAAGGGTAGCTTTACAGACCATATTTCAATCAAAGAAAAGCAAAAAACAGATGGTTAACACTCCCCACCCCATAGACAGAACACAATCACTGATAGTATGTTTAGTTCAAGAACAGACCACAGAGACTATGCACTTAATAATTTCCATTTGGAGTTGTTTCCACTGAACTTAAATTGCTAAAGTGTATCCTGATTTTAAATCTGTTCTGATCAGATTAGTTCATTTTAGTTCATCATGCAGCATTTTCAAATTACAGTACATAAGACTGGAATTCATAGCAATTTGTCTGCTGTATATTTATTTTACTGTTTTTCACAAACAGCTTTAACATCAGGAAAAAAGAAAACAGACGGGATGAAAGAAAAATGATATGGCTTTCGGGATTTTTGCTTAGAGGACTGAATAGTTTTGGTTTTATCAAAGCTTGGTGACAACAATATTATGTTTATCAAGTTTCGTATGACTTTAATGTACTATTAATGGACATGTGTTAGGTTACAAAACATAGTTAAATGTATTGTGCTTTTTAAGACCAGGTATGTTATAAACCCAGGCTTCCCTATCGAAGATGCCTTGCAGTGTATAGCAGTTTGACTATTTTACTGATATTGACACTTTTATATCTTGTCAACAAGCCAGCTTACTTAGATCTGGCCTGATCTCAAAGTAAACGGAAAGGACATTCTTTCACATGAAGTTGTACATTGGCTGCTTTCATCTTACATCTTTCAGTGATTCAGAACTGTTAAGGATTTTTTAAGCAAAATCCACATTTGAAATATGAGATAATCACTGTGTGAAACAGAGTTTTTCATTAATATAGCATCCAACAATTACCATAGTTTTCCACTCAGCTACCCAGCTGATCAGAATCAGTTATTGCCACTACACAACGAATTAGCAAAAGAACCTGAAATCTAGTAAAATTATGAGTCACTGCCTGCAAAATTGTCAACTCAAAGATATTCATGTAATTTACTCTGTGATGATAGGTAAGCGATACCACATATATGCTAAATGCCAAATGTGCTGACAATATGTAAATTGCTTTGCACTTCAGTGAAATGTTTGTATAATATTGTGAAAAATGAGGCTTAGAATCAGCACAGAATCAGCATAGATTTACATGTGTGTTTCATATTCCAAACGACACACTTATAAGTTGAGATAAAACACATAAACATTATCTTAGTTTAGATGGCATAAAAATGGAGTGTTGTAACATTAAGAGGAAAAAAAAACAATGTCGTCATATTGTAGTAGCTATACATCAGTCAAGATTTCCCTGAGTTACAATAATGCTTATGCGTGAGTGATATTGCTTGATTGGGTATTTAAAATACATATCTTTGTGAAATGTTTAAAGTCAGCCCCATCTGGCAACCCAGGAAATGGGAGAGTGTAGCTTTTAAAAACCTTGTGAAATCCAAAGCTCACAGTTACCAAACTAAATGAAGACTAACTAACTGTGACACAAATAGCAAACTAAGTGAAAAAATGCCTAAAAAAGGAAAATATTCCACAATGAAAATCGTGTAGTTGTGGTACTGTATGAATCCAGTGGTTCTACGACATAATAACAATCTAATGATGCACAAAAATAGAGGGGCTTTTTTAATTTCTCATTGCATACACCTAACAGTTAAAGGTTGCGCACTCACAAGAAAGAGCAAATAGCACGGAAATAACTTACAATATTCAGATTACAGTCAGAAAACAATTAGATCACAAACCACAAATCCTAAAGGAGAGAGCAATAAAAAGAGGAATCATGTCTTACATAACAAAACCATGTAATTATGTGTGTTTACTCATGGATTTGTTTACTTTACAACTGAATATAATAACAGCAGATTGTGAAAACCTCACCAGACAAGTCTGGGTTTAGTGGTTTTCTCTGATTCTTTTCCAGAGATGGTCTGAGAATACTCTCTGGGGCTTGACCCTTGCTTTAAGGCTTATAGCCTACATTGTGCTGAACAAAGTAAATCTTCTTTGTTTTCTCCTCAGAGGATTTCTGAATCAGAACATAATGGAAACCAAAAGAAATTGTACTTGTCTATGTTCTTTCAGCGTTGTCTCCATGTGCATATATTTGTGTGAATGTGTGTCTGTTCTTGTTTTGGACATGGGAAAAGATCTATACAATAAAAAACACTTAACTTCTAACTGTATGCATGGAGTGCACCCGATGAAATCAGCCAGAGATGGAAGCTTGACATAGCTTTCATTTATTCTCATCTTTACAATAGACACATCACACTGCGACACAAAATTCAGGAGTAAAGCTGACAGACCTTATATGTAACTGCTGCTGAAACTTTGGACACACAGTTGTTACATCTCACTCTCAGATACTTAAATTTTTAAAACATTGCAGATTAGTGCAGTAGCTAAACACTGAAGAATCCAAAATGTTCTCTCATTAAGCCACAATATAAAACACTGCTTCTACATTCTTATACTTTTTGTTAAAAATTTATTAGAAAGCTGGAGTGCAGCACTTGTTCTCATGAATAAATGCCAGTTACGTTTAGTTTAGTAAATGCATTAAGCTTGGAGCAATGGGTAAATCTCTATATCTCTTAATTCTGTGGTAACATTCCTGCACTGGTGATGTGTTTTACATTAACCAGTAATGGTTTGTCAGAGACACAGAGCGGCTCAACTGTAACTTTGCATTTAGTGGAGAAAAAAACAGGAAAAAAACTTCATGACCAATGCGTCAACAGTGTTGAGTCCACAAGATGAGCAAAAAGTTCCACAGTAAAGGTTTAAAGTACTAATTTTACCTTAGAATTACTTTTTTTTTTAAATCACTCTGATGATCTATAGACTTGTAATAGGGTGAATGGGAACAACCACACGAGTCTTGCTAGCACCAAAACAAAGTAGCTGTTTATTTCATGGCATGGCAGAGGTTAAAGACCAAGGAAAGTGTTCACAGAGGACACCAGGAAGAGGAAAGGAGAGAGTGACTGAGCAAGGGGTTGAACAAGAGTAAATCTCGAACCAGCTTTGACTCATTAGAGAGAGCTTTGGGGAATAAAAGGTTGTAAGACACATACTGAGCTGACCTTTCTGCTCTTGAACTAGACAGTTATAATAAAGTTAGTTTACCGTCTTGCTATATCTAACTTACTTACTATGTTGGCAAAATTTTCAACCCAGTAATTAATAATTCTAAGCACACTTGGCCCTTTTCTGCAGACATTTAGCTGGAATTTAGACATCCTCAATGACAGTGTAGTGTCTGACACTTAGCAGAGGTTCAGAAGGACACCAGGTTCACCGTGTCCAGACATTTTTAACCTTCTCAGTTAAGAACATCCAGGTCAGCCCCACCTGTGATATATATATATACATATTTCTTTTAGCCTGACTACCGAGTCCACCCAGGGTCACCAAAGAGGGCAAAGTTAACCCTACATAAGGGGAGAAGCACCTTCAGTGGAAGAGAGATGACAAAGACTTTCAGGCTTTGAGGATCTCTCCAGATTTGATGCATCATTCTGTAATTCTGACACGGACTAGGTTGGCAATAAAATACTTCTGTGTTTGACCATGTCTGTGTCAGCAGAGTTCTTCCTGTACCATCTACACATAGGCTGTTTGAAGGCGACCATCCCTCACATACCACAATAGTTATATATGTTCTCGCTTAACATCGTGTTCAGCAATGTTTTCTTTCAAGAGAAAGCATTTTTTAAGGTAAAGTAGTAGTTGGTATTTCTTTTTTTTTGTTGTTGTTTAAGAAAATTGATTGTTTCCCAAACATTTCTATCAAATAAAAAATGAAAAAAATTTTTTTTGACTTAGCTAGTTTTTTTTTTTACATAAACCTACTTTATGTATTACAAATGTTACAAAAACATTTGTGTTAATCAATATTGTCAGTCAACATATTCTTCTTTGCAGGTGTGACAGGTGTTACAAATCTGTTCAAAATAAGCCTGTTACATCATTGTAAGTACTGTTACATCATTGTAAGTACTGCAGCAGAACTGTTGTATTCCAAATCTGCAAGGAAGGGGGGGGCCTATAAAGTCAACAAATCCTATCTAGCACTGCTCTAAATAGCGACTTTTCCATCACCACTTTTATGTATCAGTCTTCATTTGTAACCATCTTTGTATGTCTGTTGACAGTACCATCATATGGAATCTACCGGCTGTACATCTGCCCTACTGTTACAGACTCTTGACAGGTTTAGTGACACAACTGCATTAACTCATTACTGTGGAAAATAGCTGAGTCTGCCTGTCCCCAGACCCATTTCCACAAGCTGAGCTCACACTGGACAAAGCTTTAAACTTTGATCTGTTGAGTGAGCTGTGCTAGAACATCTTAACTGCTTGAATTTCCTCCCGAGTCGACTTTTCAGCCCAGATGTGTGCTTGTTTTATAAAGAACCAAAGAGCTGAAAAGTTGGGCTGCTGCTGTAGGCAAAATGCTAATTTACAGGATCACCGCTTTATCCTTGCTCTGGTGTCACTGTAAGATTTCAGATTTGCACACTTTTTAATACAGTTGTTAATTGAAATAAACTTATGTTTTCAAAGTGTTACATAGTGATTAATTTCCTGTGATTTTATTTGGTTATTCATCTCCACTTCACTGAGGCCATCTCGTTCTGCTTAACGCTTAATGTTGCAATCTCTCTTTTACTTTATTAGACTAATAACATCAACAACAACAAAAAAGAAAAATTAGTATTTTTCGCAACCACTCTAATAACTTAAGGCTGTTTGTTTTTGACAAGCAAAGTGAAACAAAGTCAAATTAATGCTAAACATAGGTCACCTTTTCCCCATCTTCACATTCTGTCCTTTATCATTTTCAGTTAAGTATAATTTCATTATTGAATAATAAGGACACTACATCTACAGAGTTATAATGCCAATTTGGTTACTGTTAACAGCACTGAGGGTAATATACTTGGAGTAATTGTTACTCGGAGTCAGTGTAATTATATCTTTGAATAGTCAATTAAAATCCTTGTTAGAGGTTGTGATATTCTTTTATTTACCCTCTCTCTCTGGGCGTCTTTGCTCTTGTCATTCCTTACACCCTTGCATGGGTACACTGCTTTGCAGACACACGCGCACACACACACACACACACACACACACGCACACACTGCTGCCTCCATATCTGCTCTTGTCATGCTGGTTGAATAAGAGATAGTACAGAATTAGAGAAAAGACAATACTGGGTGTTTCACTCCCCCATTATGGGGTTATGGTCTGGGGAAGCTGATAAAATACCATGGGAGCTTCTGTCCAACCAGTTTAATCAGAAAATATAGTAAGTGGGTGCAGAATGTCCCATAGTGTTCACACCCGCCTATGCTAAAGAATTAAATTAACCACACATCCCATGGACCCATGGAAGAATTTTCTGTCTCAGCATTTTCTTCCCATACCTTCAGTCACAAACAGCAATTCTGTCAGTTGCAAAAAATCTTATCTATTAATGCATCTTTATGTTATTTAGAGAAGAACATTCAACAGACATCTAAAACTAAGAAGACTTATGCGTGTGTGGCTGCACCCACTGTAGTATCGGCACTGAAAATATAGTTTCCAGGTGGACCCAGAAGAAGGTGGGAGGAGGTGTGGATCTTAAAATACATCTCTCATAGAGTGAAGAAGAAAAATACTTTGCTAATTTGAATGAATCACTCAGTATGTGGGAAATGTGTGCAAGTGTAGAAGTCACACACATACATATGTATTTATATACTGTATAATACATTGTTATATTGCTTGTTCAATAATCTTTATTATTCTTATGTACCTATTATTTCTAAAAGGTTGCAATTCATCATTTCCCTGTGCACAATTATTGTGTGTCATAGATTTCATCATCCTCACCAGTTTGCAAGGGTCAACTAGGCCCAAATATTTCAAGCTCCACGTACTGGACGTGTTGACTACATATCTGCGTGGATTAATATCCATTTAAAAAAATAGCAAGTCATTTCTGAGGACACAGAACCATGTACCCAGCTTTAGTGATCTGTCTGTTCAGGGAGACTGCGGCACCATGGTAGGGCAACATGATTGGGTACATTGTACAAGGAGAGTGACCTTTTAGAGCCTTTGGATAGAAATGACTCCTTTTAAGATATTGAAAGCAGAGGTTTTAATTTCCATTTTTCCACCTGTCATAAAAAGATAAATGGATAAAATGATCTGATCAGTTTAAAATTATACTTTGTAGAAATGGGTACAAACTTTTGACTAGTAGTGTGCACCAGCCTTAGTCTTGTTGAAGAATAGCAAATCAACTCATGAAAGATGAACTCATGATGGATTAAGTTCCTGGAAGCAAATCTTAATCTTGCTTCTTGTGCCTGATTTACAGGCCAATAAGATAACATTGTCTATACTATTACCAATGAGCATGGCCCACCACTGTGAAAAAGCAACATTTTAGACCACCCATCTTTAATTTTAATCACAACACAGACGGATTTTCTTTTCGTCCCACATCTGCTTCCTCACAACCAGCCTACTAAGTCCACTCCCCTGGTCTGAATGCCTCAGCAGGCTCAGATTGAGCAGCATAACCAGCAAATCAATATGAAGCACGGTTGTTAGATACGATATGGCAGAACTTAAAATATAGATTTTTATTGCTCTTTGAGTCAGTATAAAAACACAAATATGTCTACTTCATTATGAAATGTGGCTTCATTCTCATAAGCTTATGTAATAAGTTGTTGCAACAACCTTTAAACATTAAAAAATAAACCTTAAGCATCATACTACGTAGATATAAGGAACATAGAACAATATTCTTGATTTGAAAAATGATCTGTTTTGCTGTGTTCACTCCTACATAGTAAGATGTATACTGTGGTGTTTGCCAGGATTTAGCCACTAACAGATGTACTGCCACAGGAGCCCTTGGGGTTTTTCCAAAGATGGCACACTGTGCACACCCCATGATATTATAAAAAGAGTCAGAAATCCACGGCTGATCCTCTCTTATTTCAGTGCACTCGGCACGTTGGGCCCATAATGCCTTGAGTGCTTGCCTGAGCCACATGACATCACTCAGCGCAGCTACTCTCCTATTCTAGTTTCTCCTCCGATATCCAGGGTAACAAGAATAGAATAACTGGAAGAGAAAAAGGTGGAATCGGGGTTTTGGCAGGGAGGAGGCAAAGAAAGAAAAAGCTTGCCTGGGGCAGAGCACGGCAGAGAGCTCACTCTGGTACACGCTAATCTGGCCACCCACTAGTTGTGAACAGTGTATTCCCTGTGTGAGCAGCATACTCCAGAACAAGCCCACCCTTCCATCACTGTCACATGCTGGACTAATGAGTGCCAGAGGGCATGAGGTCAATGACTAAGCTGATTTGCCTGCTGATAAGTCATCACCAGGAGGTACTGCAGTAAAGAAGCTGAAAAGAAGTCTTTACTGCTTTGGCCAACTCCTTCTGCTTCCTTTCCACTTAGAAATAAGTCAAAAACGATTGCCCACCTTAATCTTACTCCATATTTTCAACACTAAAATGTTCAAGGAATTCAAATGGAGCAAATAAGGAGAGTGCTGTTAATATTACATTTGAATTATTTAGATAACAGGATGGTATCATTGGTGTAATCACACCCTAGACAATTTTTGTGCAACCTCGTGAAGTGTTTGGGCTTGTGAACCCAATTCTTTATCATTCGGTGTATGTGAGCCTTTGTATTTTCCTAATGGCAGAATAAATTGTTTGAGAGTTAAAATTGCCCCTCAGTGATTTCAGCATGCCATGCACATAGGTAAGTGATATCAACCCACAAAACTAATTTACATATGATTATGCAGCTGTTACTATAGAAAAGAGAGTATAACTTTAATAGTCTAACTTTTAGCAGGCAATTATAGCAATTTGCTTTTTGTCATTTGAGATACAAAAGTGAGAAGTCGATACATAAATTAATTAACAAAATAGATGTGTTGTCTTGATAAACATGTTCACAACTCCTCACATTTGTCTATTTAGAAACTGCGTTTTTCACCTTTGTGCAACATTTGGGACTTCTTTGTTGCATTGGTCATTCCAACACTGTGGTGTAATTACTCTATACCTTGTTGAGCTGAAAAGATTTCTTCCAATTGCACAGTATGGATAGCTCCCTATCATTACATTTCAATCTATCTGGTACTCTTTTAACTCCACCTGAAGCAGCTTCAAACTGCCGATGACTTTAATCTAGCGAAAAAGAGGCCCAAATTCAAGATAATGAAGGAGCCTGGGGTTTATGAAATTTCAGGCACCAGGTGGGGTATACTCTGCAGCCAACTTGCAGAGGATCTTAACTTTGTAAATGTAGAGATGCACTTGATGCCTTTATTTTGGCAAGACACTGAATATTGGCAGTTCTCAGGGAGACTGGCAGTGGCTGTAATCAATCAGGTCATCCGGTGTCAGGGGAAGACAGCCGGGACCAGAGGCAGCCTGTCCATCAGGGAGCATGGCAGCCATCCCAGGGCACAGCACCACCTACCTGCACCACTAACAATACACATGTGCATAAATGAAAAGGTTGTTTAAATTAGTTCGTGTACCCTTGATGTTTATTCAATTTGCAGACACTTAGAACCATTGAAGGTAGTTAAATAATGTATTGGGTGCACAGAGGGAGATGGTTGTCTCTGGCTCCCACTAAGAAGATTTACTGATATCCCGAAGAGATTTAACCGTTTGGTGCAGTTTTTATAAAAGATGGGCACCGGCAATGTCAAAGAGAACTCATGTAGACATTTTATTCACTGAAGCAGTTTTTTTTATCAATGTTTGCTGTGTTTTATTATGAGATAAATATTGGTTGGACAATGTATTGTCCAGTAACAATAAAATCAGTGTTTTATTTTGTTACCTAAAAGTTTTGCTTGGCTTTGCAATTATAAGAGTTAAAGTTTATAAAACCTCACAGGGAAATGATGGCTTAATTAACAGCATGCAAGAGCTGTGCTTGCCAAGCCTAATGTAATTCTTTTTATGTTGAGCTCATTGACCAGTGTGTACCATCAACGTTGCTGCTGTAAAGTTCCTTTTATTTGCAAAAACAAATAAGATACCTGCGCTTGCTTTCATTTTGCCATTGTAGGCTAATGAATGGAAAAGAATATAAAACATAAAGAAAAACCTGCTATTACTACATAATATGATAATTCATCGATCTCTCACCTAAAGGTACGGGGTTTACCAACACCCACCAACCACTAATAGAATATTTAGGCCCTAGTCAATAAGGGCAACTGTCTGCGTTATGATATCAAGACAGGAGTAAACAGCAGTGTGATGGAAGCACAGTAGAGGACTGAGGAAGGAAAATGCAGCTATCGTACACATTTTGAGCTTTTCTATTACATCTTTCTAGAATATCTTTTCTTACTGATCAATATATGTATTTTACAGTCAGTCACAATTTCACATTGGACAGTTTCCCTCTACTCCAATTCCTCTGTGAATATGTTCTCTTTTTCTCACTAATTTCCAAAGTGGTCACACAGCCTCTGCATAATTATTCAGCACATTGCAAGTTCCGTTCTCATTTTGGATCTATTTTGAGGCCTTTGTATTTGACTTATTCTAACAAAAAGAAGATGCAAGCAACATATGTCATTGCAGGTGGTGTTTTCTATGCACCTACCCAAGAGCAAATCTGTAAAACTAAATCCATCAAAATTTGCTCTTGGTTTTGTTCAGATTTAGCAAATACAAAGTCGAACATCTGATCACTGCAGCTGTTAATAGCAACCACACAGAGAATGGAAATATTGGTGTAAATTCTTTTTAGTTTCCCTGCATGTTGGAATACATTTAGAAAGAAACATTGAGAAAGCTAAAACTGCAACTGCAAAATATTTGAAAAATCAATATACAGTAAATTAATCAACTCCCTAAAGCCTCAAACTGAACATGAAATGTATGTACAGCAATTAATAAACCAGAAAGAAAGTCACAGATACAGAAATGTGTTGTGTATTTGTCCCTATCACCCGTGTAGAGAAAAAATTTATTTGTGTGAATGGTAGTGCATCTTTCCTCTGAAATCTGGCACTTTGCTCTCAAAACTTTTGAAAGCTGAGGTTTTATGTACATAGAACTGTGCGAACACCGAAGGTCTCCAACAGACTGGGACAGACTCAGAGATTTACAAAAGGCATAGTGCAGTGCTTTTAATTTCTTCAATAGAAAACTAGTCTTTTGCTTTCAAACATTTGTAATTTTCACAAACTGCTAAATGTTCCCGTTTTCAGGGTTCATTATTCTTTTGTGTGTTTATTGTCACCAGCCCATGAATGATGCATACACTTGTAAAGCTGCAGGGGCTCTCTAACGGTGACCCTATATTGCCTCGTTCCCAGGACTGAAAGGGGGAAAAGAGAAAGAAAAGTGGCCGTCTGGAAGCGTGTTGACATTTTGGAGTGAGTGATCCACAGCAAATGTCCATTAATGGTGTGCTGCATTTCACCAAAGTCTGCTGTATTCTTCTTGCGCAAAACAGGTCATCCTCGCTATGTAAGCTAAGGTGATGCTTCACCAACCTGCACAAATCAGCTTTTCATTTTACTCTGCATGAGGGATGCTGTTAAAAATTGGATTTTGGTTCACAAATGGCTGCTTCTCTGAAGGGAATACGAGTAACACTTCCACTAGCATTGAACAACAAATACATAGTCATAGCCTCACACTGACATGATGGTGTGTCTATGCATCCCACCTGCAGAGTGTTTGGTAATCAGCTCCAAAAAGTGGAAGAAAGGGAGTCATTAAAGTTAATAGATATGAAACAAGATATTATCATTGTTCCTCTGTCCCATAAACAAATGCACGTTATTGCAAATATCATATCCATGATGTGTTTTTAGTATTGGCTATAAATTAAATCTCTGTGCCAGCTTAATATGCCTCATAAGCTAATAGTAACAATAATTCTTAAATTGAAAAAAAAAGTTCTAGTTTGTCTATAATACGGTTGGCTTTTTTTCTGATTTCCATTTGAATTTGACAATGCATTGTATATCTTATAGTGCCATGAAAAATATTTCAAGATAGCAAAAAACATTTTGAAAGGCAACAAACAAGATTTCGGTGTGAAAGTTGCAAAAACTCACCAAACTTTTTTACCTGAATAATGCACTGAATTTACAGTGATAACTTATCACTTATGATGTGGAAGAAAATATCTGAACAGATCAGACAAAATCTGGAGAACAGTCATATCTTCTCTGATTATTGAAAACTAAAGAGCATTTTTTTTTCTCATTACCAGTCATTCAGAAATCAGTAAAACTCAGAAGTTGTATATTGTCATGCATTCAGATATGATCCTGAAAGAAAGCATTATGATAGAGACAATGGGCCTTTTTTTTTGTCACCTGCACATCCTTTTAACTGCATCACTTCCACCATGGACCAGCGCTGGATCCTGGAGCTATGAGAAAGTGTATGAATATGAGAGCCCACTTGCAAGATTACATTTAATTTGTACCATTTATCCTCTGGGAAAGAAGGACTCACACATTGTATTTCTTGAAAAGCTTTAGATGAATCATGATAATGAGAATAATGTCGGCTTTTTGGAATAAGATGAAATGGTATTCCTCCTGTTATTCAGGCACATGAAGAAATAAAGAAAGGCTTCTATCTCGCACTACGGCTATTCTCATGGAAGATTGTTTATCTCCTTGGTTTTAAATTGAAAACATTGGTAATGTCTAGTTGTAAATTTTAATTGTTAACACATTAAAGAGTTGAGAAAAAAAACGAAGCTTCAGGTAGCGTCTCTTTGTGGCTACTCCTCGTTATCTCGGTGTGTAAAAAGAATTCTTATATTCTCTGCCTCCATGCATACAAATAGAAGCAACACAGGACATTATCCTGCCAAAGGTCCAGAAATACTAATTACCTGCTGTTTACTGGGCTTTATACACCCCACCTTCTTGGGGAAATCAATAATTACATACAAAGGCCGAGGGGAATGAATTCACCCTGAGAACCATTAGCATGAAAGAGGATGGAGTTCATTAGTAATTCTGTGTGCATGGCCAGTAATATCCAATATCGAAGACAACTAGCTCTGTTATGCCTTTGTTTTTTGTTCTCATCCGGTAAAGAAGTCACACAAGACGGTTTTCTTTGACAATTAATTATGGCCCTCCACGAGATGAGCTGTTTATGATACATCTTTATGCTGTTTACACATGCTCTGTCTCACAATTCCTGGTATGAATTGCCAAACTGACTCACAATCATTGTGGCCTGAAATGACACGATATTTTTCACCCGTCATAGTCTGTCAACTCAGATGGCGGCGCAAATGCTGAGGAGATTAATGAAAGAGAAAATAATGATAACGAAGTCAGGACTACGGTGTAAAGAAAACTAGTTGTTTCCATACTTTCTCATTATCCCAGCAGTCTGAATCAGTCTCTCTTGTGTTACCATTATGTGTTACCATTACAATTACCAGCATTTTCCCTGTCAGTGTGCCTTCAAATGCATTAAGTCTCATTGACTAACAGGCAGTTATCAGAATTGCATATTAAAGAAGGAAATCGGTGAAGCAGCAGCTTTTAACCTAACTTAACTAAATATGTCACAGTTGTCAGAGCAACTGTTGTGAGATCATTTAAATCAGTAAACCGTTTGCACTTTGTCCCAGCCTGTACAATGTGTAGATTTTATGTATGGACATCTTATTTTGTGTCACACAAGCTTACTCTTACACTCTTACACTCTGACATTTCGCTACATGACTGGTTTCAATAGGCTGTGCCCAAGACCGCTCCTTTCATCCTGGGATGGATGTCAGAAAAACACTGCACATGCAGAAAATAAATAAATGAAGAGATGCATTAAAAATTAACCTGTTTAAGTGCCTTAAACCGCCTCTAAAGCATTCAGTCAGTGAACTAGGTCTGCTTTCTGGAGCATTGCTTACTTGAATGTCGCTTGAATAGTGAATATCAACAGTATATGTTAAACATGCAAATTCTTCCTCTCTCTTTGTTATGGTCAAAGGAAACTGTATTTTCTATAACTCGTTTCCATTCTCCCCATATGTACAGCTTTTCTATTGTTTGGTCAGCAGTCCCCACTTTTTGCCCTTTACGGCCCGTTGCAAACCTTTCATTTGTCTAAGGATACACCTTTACATTTATCATGATACTGAATTGCATCCTTTTATATCTTGTCAAAATAGCTTGTGAATTAGAACATCTAGACACACTGCCTACTAATTCAAGTAGACTCTAAGGCAGGGGTGGCCAACCCGCGGCTCCCGAGCCGCATGCGGCTCTTTGTTTGGTTTCATGCGGCTCTTACGTTCATATCACAATTTGTGTTTGTGGGTTTTTTTTATGTGCGTGGTTGCTTCGTTTGAGTTCAATACGGCAGCGGTCTCCAAAAGTTTAACGTCAGACAATATCTTCACGGTGTGGCGGTTAAAATATGACAAAATAAAATAAAAGGACCAACACAGACACTGTGTTTTTAGTAAATATAATAATAAACTTGAATCCACTCTGTACTTGTATGTAACTTTATTAGCAGCGTCCTCCTGACGTAACATCCTCTCTGCCTCCTAACGCTCTCTGGTCGCTATGGTAACGCTTAAACATGCCTTCAAAATGCAGCTTTCTTTTTCTTAGCGGTCACAGCCTCTTCTCACTGGGCAGAAGCTTTCCAAACGCGTCTGTTTTTGACTTATTTTGCTCGGTTCATGGGTTTAATATCAGCGTCAATGCGTCACGTGACGAGAGCGAGAAGTCGAGAACAGACGGATGTAACGGAGAGAATTCGGTAATTTTTCAAAATAATGTGGCTCTCTGTGGTAACACGGTAAAAAATGCGGCTCTTAGTCTCTGACCGGTTGGCCACCCGTGCTCTAAGGCATAATTAAAACATTGCAAACACTTTCATAATATGAGGAAACAATATACAGTAGCATGGCTGGCTGCCATGTTGCTTTGTCCATAGGTTAGTCCACTGCTTTGGACCAGACGAGATGGAATTGTACAATATAGACATCCATTGTGCTTGATTGAACAATCCTGATGACTCTGGGGATGTTCTGGCTTTTCATGCAATGTCTCAGTTAGATTCGCTTTGACTTTGAGTGGTAATGGATGAAACATGTTGATAAATGTGTTCAAGTTGCAGTCATATACAGTAGCAGACCTCTGTGATCACTTACAACATTATCTGCGCTGTTGTTGTTTATTACTTGGAGTTCTACAATGATATGGTAGAGTATAGAAGTTTGTGGTACGAAAAAATGTGTTTTCAATGTTGCCATACTTTGTCATTCATTTTAATTATCAGGCAGATTGTGTTCTGCATATATAAATTCATTTAATGTTCATTAAGATAATGTAATTTATACCACATGTAAAACTGTAGATTGAACAGAATTAGGCTGACCATACATGACAGATCTGTAGCTGCACTCCTCTTTTCAATTGCATTACACACTCATCACACACGCAAGCGAACACACACACACATCTGTAAAACGTCTGTTTATCCTGTAAATGACTCCACTGATAGAAATACTGAAGCATTATTTACAGACTTTTGGTTTGTTATTGTTGTCTTATTATGTTTGTTTTTATCATCCCAGAAACATTCAGTACCTGGTTAAGTTGGTGACACCACTCTGGGCTGCATCCATAACATCAGCCTGCATTGATAAAAAAAGTGACTCTCTGAGTACAGACACACTAACTTCTGTGATTGAGGATAACACCATTCATAACAACCTTTGCTTTCCTTAGTAATTTCCATACGTTGATTTATTAAATACTTCTACTACACTCAGAAGCAGTGAGAAAAAAAAGTATATCATTACAGCCTCTAATCTTTTCATCAACCACAGAATTGATGATATGAAGCAGGAAATATTAGAGAGAAGGTACATTTTACTAAATTGTTAAAGTGTGTCTTGGTAAAGCAAACGTCTCTGACATTAGTGTAGCTCTGCTCTAGTTACTTGAGGCAGTTTAAATAGTTGCTAATATGAAGACAGAAAGAGAATAATTCAGCACACACATCCAAAGCAAGTGTTTGAACTAGTGGTGGGCATAGATTAATTTTTTTAATCTAGATTAATCTCACTGAAATCTAGAAATGAATCTAGATTATTCTAGATTAAAATGGCTCATTCAGGGGTCCGGCAATCCGCGGGGTTCGCGGAAACAGACGTGTAAACTTTGGTTCCTATCCAAACAATAGTCGTTTAATCCTGAGACTGTTGCAATTGCCGTGTCGAGTGCTTCAATACAATAGTGTAGTAACCCCACGCATACCTTTCTCACTGTAATTAAGTTTTATTTCGGATTTATTTCGGATTTTATTTCGAATTTAGTTTCTTTTTCACAGCTGCCTCTGCTATTCCTGCTCTTCTCAGGTGTACCTAATGTAGTTTTACATAATTTGTAACGTGATGTATATCTTGAATAACACATTGTAAATAATAACACGTTTATTCGTGTCCCTGCCCTCACTTTCCTCATGTTTTTTTCTCGCGGGGGTGCTGCACAGCCGCGGGGCCTTTATGGCCCTGTCACACTGTTGCGTATGGCACTAGCGTATGCCTGCGTATGAAAATTATCACTCATACGCTGATATACGCTGACATACGCTAGGGGAACGTTAGGCATAGGTTGTATACGTTTCAAGCACGCTGCCATACGTTGGCATACGCTGAGGCAGAAATAAATTTTTGAACATGCTCAAAACTTTTGTGCATATGGTTAATCGCTAAGCATACGCTTGGCATACGCTGAATACGCTAGAGGTACGATATAGGTACGTTACTGATAGGTCGAGAACGCTGGACATAAGTTGCCATACATTGGCATGAAGGTGTACCGTACAGCTAGCGTATTTATAGCCTCCGCCCGTCACTGACATATCTGAGGCAACCGACGATTCACGGGAGCGGTTAGGAGGAGGAGTTGGGGATCTTGATCGCTCAGAAGCATGTAACTCATCAGCCGCAGGTGCATCAGGCATTTCAGCAGGTTTGGGTGAGAATGATTCTTGTGTTTTTTTGCCTTTTCCTCAACCTCGGCCTCGGCCCAGGGCCCGGGCAAACGACGATTGCTTCTTGGGAGGCATGATCGAGATGAATGTCTCAAGAGATGTTGATAGCGCGTCGTCTACTGCAATAATGGAGCAATGTGGAAAGGCTGCTGATATAGGCGCGTTGAAACGTACGCTGGGCATGCGCAGTTCATATGCTACTCATACGCTAGTCATACGCAGAGTACGCTGGTTATACGTTGTTCATACGCTGACATACGCTGTCAATATGCTGACCATAAGCTACTCATACGCTACTCATAGGTTCAATACGGTAAGTATACGCACAATTCTTTATTTTCAAGGACTTTTCGTGCGTATGAAAATTATATTATTAATTTTCATACGCAACTCATACGCTTCTCTCATATGCAACAGTGTGACAGGGCCATTAAGAATTTAACATTCTAAATGTGACGTCACGAGCTACCAAAGCTACCAAAGCAAATTCTCAAGCGAAGCTTCTCCAGCGAGGTCGCTCTTGGTGTACACGCAGCAGGCAGACCAGCTTATTCATATGCATGGGTCCAGCAGTTTCTCTAGCTTCGCCAACTTCTCATATTCAGCACTTGTTGGGAGGGCCAGGTGGTGCTGCTGTTGCGTTGTGTGCAGTGCGTCTCTGTTGCGCCACACGCGCTTGATCATCTCGAGGGTGGAATTCCACCGTGTTGGAACATCTTGCACGAGCGGCTCCTGAACTTGCCCAAGGGAGGTTTGCTGGACTTTCAGCTCGTCTGCGTTGGCCGGACTGTGTTTGATATGTCCCACCATTTGTCGACACTTGGCAAGTGCAGCATCAAAAACCCCTTCTCGCAGTGACATTACAATCGCTCTCTGTACAACATGTGCAACACACGGCAGATGCTCGAAGGGCAGTATCCTCCCTGCGGCCACCATATTAGGAGCGCTGTCTGTTCCAACAGAGCAGATTTTGTCAACTATCCCCCACAGATTAGCGACCTCCATAAACTGCCTAGCACAGGCTTCTGCAAACCTTTCTGTTTTCATCACACCTAACGGCAGACAAAGTACATCGGCCTACACCCGAGCTAAAATATCAAGGTAAAAGTCATCACAGTTTGCTTACCTATTTTGACCCAGTTCCCAACCCAACTTTGAGAATAGATTAACGGCGATATTTTTTATATCGCCCGATAAGACTCTCAAATTATCGCAGCACGTTAACGCCGATAACTAGTTTAAACTCACTGAATGTTGAAGCAACTGTCCTTATGAAATGTAGCACAAATACTGAGAGGATTATTTTACAGATCGAAGACCAATATTGATATAGATCCAATGCAATTGGATACAAAATAGGTCTACAACAACAAACCCTTTTCTTGAAACATTGACCAGCTGAAAATGTTTTGACATATTCCACTGGAGAAGTGATGGATTCGTAGTACTCTCAAAAATAGTCCACATGTAAACTTTTTCTGCATTTAAAGCTGCCGTCGGCAGGTTTTCAAAATTCCGAGTCTAAGGTTGGAAAATTCGAACTGATACAACTTTCAGGTCCCTCCCCCAACCTCTACCAAGCTCCAAACCGCCCCCCAAACCCCTCCCACTTTGTGGACGAGGTTGTGCACATGAGTTCACACCAGTGTGCGCGCGCACAAGCTGGGGGCAGACTCACGCTCAGCATGGAAGACGTGGTTGGTGACTGTTCTGCTCAGATAATTGATAAATAATAAACCTAACGTGATTGGTTAAAAACAGCCGGGAGAATTTTGCAAGCACGATTACAGGCTTTAGAGGGAGCTACAGAATTTGGGATTTTTCCTAAAGAGCCTATTTAATATTCTACTTCCAGAATCCCATGACAGTTCAAGCTAATATGACTAAAAAAAAGTTGCCGACGGCAGCTTTAATGTATCACTCAGTGGCAGAGGTCCACACCACTCCCCCAAAACCTGTTTTCCTATTCTGTCTGTGCTCCTAAGTCTCAAAGTGAAAAAGATCATTTACTGTGTGCTGGGAGAAGCCTTGCTTCACTCTGGTATATGTGTGTCTTTCAAGTTTCGCTGAAGCTTGTCTCTGCTGTAAATCAAATGAATGTACTTCTCTTTTTATTCTCTCTTGAGAGATATTTTATCTCAGTTTTCAGAAAATTGTATAGATTAGTCGGAGTTTCAGGCTGTTGTTTACTGCAGTAGAAACTGCTTGGGAGGAAATCTGTCATGAGAAAAATATACATGTTAAAGTTAATAGATATCACCTAATGAGGCAGCCATTGATGTCTGCATTGTACTTAAGGTGATTTTTCTGACTATATGTGAGGACAAGAGATAACTTGAGATAACATGACTTTAATTGTCTGTGCCTGTTGGATCCTTGATGAGAGAGAAAGAGTATCTCAAGAACAGAGTGGTGTTAAAGTGCTCAGAATAACCTTCCACTTACACTATCTTCAGCAAACCTGATGGTAAGTGGACAAGAACAGAGAGCAAAAAATATTACAGGAAGAAGGCAAGATCCCACTGATCAGAAAGAAAAATAGGATCCTCTTTCAGTCATTCATCATCACCTTAGTGCTTTACTTAAAGTCCAGACCGCTCTGAGGGTTTGGTAATACTGATTACTATATCAAATACCAATATTTAAAGCCTGCTCTCTGTCTGAAACCAGAATAATTAAATGATCGTATCTGTATGTTGCATATTCTTTAAGATGTCAATGTGTGAGAGAGGAACTAAAAACAAAACAACACATTTTTCTCAAACAAATCATTGGTTATCTTGGTACTTTTATGGTTAAGAAGCATACAACAGTAAGAAAACAACAACATCTCCCCTTAGAATGCTTAATAATTTAGGTAATACTTATAAATCTGCCCCACCCTTTGTAAAGAAGCTGCAACTTGATAAATATTAACCCCTCCTCTAGATCTGATATTTAGGATTTTTCCCCTCACAGAGATTCATCACACACCAGAAAATGATCAAAATCAAAAAAAGTGAGTGGGTAACCACTGATTCATAGCATGACCTGCTACCTTGAATTAGGCTTCGTATCGGTAGACAAAATGTGACTCATAAAGACCAGTAACTAGAAATAAAGCTGTTACTGACCTGTGAATTGAATCGTATTCCCTAAAAAGTAAAAACAATTGTTATTTTTATTTTCAAGAGAAAAAAAGTTGGTTAATTACATTTTTTTCATTGACAAGACTACAAATTTTACATTTAAGATGTCTCAATCTTGCAGAAAATGTGTCTGTTTTTGTCAGAAAATGTAAACTGGTTATTATAGAACAATTATAAGAGCAGGGAATTGATTTGCCTTGAGACTCGATAGGGATAGCTTCGTGTTCTGGCGGTGGCGAGGCCACTAAAGCTGATTGCGGCCACTCTAAACAATTCTTGAGATTCAACCAGTTGCGCCACAGTGCATTTTTGTAAGTGCCCCAGAGTAGGCTCTCTGCTCCATCTAACTACAAGTACGTGCCTAGTCTACTTTGGACAGAAGCTACAACAGCCTCCACAGAGAAAATGAACCTGGCAAGAAAGAAGACACAAGGTTGGCTTAGAGCATCTGGTCAATTTTCCAAATCTGTGTAGAATTCCAAACATATGTCATCATATAACGTGAGTAAAACCGGTCGTGCCAGGCCACACATTAACCAGTCGATGATTCTTTACCGTGGATGACAAAAGGTTCATCCTACAAGTTGAGAAACATATAGTGATGTGACACCACGGATTTTTCTTATAAGGACAACAAGAGAATAGATGACATGAGGGATTTATCTGCAGTAGTTTTGGGAATGGAAGCTGACGAACTCATTAATTAGCTGCCAGAGAAATATGTGATTTTGCATGACTTAATTAATGTGGATTGTACAGTCAAGCCAGGCAGATGAAATGCTAAGCTTCTGAAATGCTTCAAGTCTGGTATGAGGTCATGTGCTGTGGCAAGAAAAACATAACAAACCTGTGCCTCGTATAGCTGGAGGATTTCTGTGCAATGAAAAATATTATTAATATTATATTAATAAATATAGGAATTTGCAAACCTAGAAGAAGGCATTTAGATTGCACTAAATTTATTTAACAGTTATTTTTGTGCAATCGTGTCCTCATTTATGTCACGTGCAACATCATGAGAGACACCCTTCCTGTAGAGCAGCACATCCGTCAGTCATTAGGAAAGTTGGTGGCTCAGTCTTTGCTGCCATTATCCATTTATTGAAGTGTCCTCCGGCAAGACCTTGAACCCTACTTTACCTCTTCCATTTTCCTCTGTATGTGTGATTGATAGAGAGAAAAAGCACTGTATTGGGTAAAAACTGTATAGACTCAGAAGTCCTGTATGACTATAAATAGGGGAATGTGGCTTGTGGTCTACATGTGCTTAGAGTTGTCAATAAGAGCAAAAAAGCCTAATTAAAAACACAGTCCATTTACGAGAGGAATCAGGGAACCCTTGAACCCATAAAAACACGTTAAAATAAATAGAATTTTAAACAAAACTAATACTTTCTGTTATTTTGAGACCTCTGGAACTACAACACACCAGACACATTACAAGATGCACTTTGATCCTTTGACCTCATTAATTACTCAGAGCCATATCAGCTGAGATGCTTGACCATTATCTACAAAAAAATATGACCTTAAGTGTTTCCATGCCATTAAGCATATTGTAGATTGGGCAAGACCTTTGAGCAGACCTTAGCTTTTAGCGCCTTTCCACCCCAGGCATATTGCTTACAACAGCAGAACAGAGTAGTTCTATTTAAAAAAGACTGTCTTATCAAAGTGGTACCTCTGCCATACTGGGTCAGATGAAAACAGTCCGATAAATAAATAAAACCTCATACTGGTTTGCAGTTCGCCCCTCCCAGTCTAAAGTGAAACCACTTATAGGTGCACTTTGTGTTATGCGGTGAGACAATTTAGGAACAGCTTTCATGTTTTGACAGGGCTGTTTACTTTAAGACATCATTTGAGAAGGATCTGAAATTGTTTGCTTGCTCAGTTCAATTCTGTGATTATCCATTGAGTCTCCCTGTCCCAACTGGATTAGCTGTAAGTCTTCATCTTATATTAGAGAGGGGTAAGCTCAACTTGACAGTGTTTCTTCTCTCTCCACAATGACAAATGCCATCAAAGAATCTGGAGGGCATGCTAATATTGTCTGGCTTGCAGTTTTCCAGGTAATTAAAACAGGAGGCTAACTAACTTGCTAATGTCAGTGGGATTTCGTTATCACTTTTGCAAGGCGCTGTGAAAGGAATCTCTGTGAGCAGTAGTAGAGCAAACTGCTTATATCTCCTTCCGTACAGTGGCTTGAGTTGCAGTTTTAGACAAGGTTGCCATCCTGGGCTCACGACTCGATCATTAGAAGGTCAGAGGCACACAACACGAGATAGATCGCACAGCCACCTCTCAACAGGAATCATCGCATCTCGTTTACACCCCAGTGGGTTGCTTTCACAGTGCTATGCTCAGAAATGTGACATGGCCAACGGTGACAACTTGAAATGTACATTTCCAGCCTGCGCATTGGAAAAAGGATTTGTTTTGAGGTGCAAATTTTTCATGAAGTGCCCTCACACCTCACATTTCTGACAGTGCTGTCACATGGCTGAGTTATGCTCCAAAACCTTCTGCCTAATGATGCTCTTGTAATGAGGCAGTGTTTGATTACACACTCTCTAACATTCAATGAATATGAACGCAGAGCATACATGCAATTCATACAGTAGAAAGGGGGAGGCAGTGTTTATTTTATACACTTTACAATCACCACCAGGACATATTTTAAAGCTAAAGCTTGAGCATCAGTTTGAGATATCACTTTAATTATTTTCAGTATTTGCTCAGAAGGAATGAAGAAATGTAATTAAATGTGCTGTTATTTAAAGCTCAGGCAAGGACTACAAGAATCAAAATAAATTACAAATAAAATAAAGAAATATATGTTCTCTTCTAACTTTCAAGATATTGAGACAGATAGAGAGTTAAGGATGGCAACCAAAAACAAAAAGACAGGGACTGAATGCGATTTAGTTCATGGTGGACAGACCCTACTTTTTGAAAACTGCAGAAGTTTTGATAATAGTCTACATGATTGGGATGCAGGAAATTTTTTTTTTTTTTCATTATTTTCATTCAGTAATTGTCAAACACAAGTTTTTAAAGAATTTCACATTAACGCTTGTGATGCTCTGCTCATTGGCACAATGTATAGACTGCCACGTGCAGGACGAAGGTACATCCGCTCAAAATCCACAAAGCTGTGATTCAGACTCAGATTCAGTCAGTGAAAACATACAGCAGGCTTCAACCCTCTCTCCACACGTCTCCAAGTTGCTTTTCCAAATCACGAGCACGTATTCACACACACGCTGCTCGCTCCAAGAATACCCTCACACTTAGTAATGACGCGTATCATCTCCAGCCTTCTCCTCCGAGCCAACTTCTGGCTGATGGCTGTGGTAGTTGTAATTTACACTGCAGGTTGCTGGATCTCAGTTTTGCTGAAAGTGACTCCCTGTAAGAAGCACACACACAAAGCACTATGTTACAACATGGTGACTTGGCCATCTACCAAAGCTGCATAGCATCCTAAAAATCGCCACATCAACAACAAAAAATGAAAGAAAAAGAAAAGTTTTTGGCTTTATGTACAGCTTCGGGGGGGCAATTTAAGCTGCTGCATATGTTGCGATAGAGGATTTAATTATACCAGTTGTACACTTTAGGAGGCACAGCTCATAAAGGCTACGATGATGTTTGAATGAAATTGTTTAGCAGACCTTGTGTGACCTTAATCTGTGTATCCAGGTTTAAGATCCAGGATATTTAATCAGCATTCAGGAAGCAATGTCTTTTGTTTACCATCAATGTTTCATACTTGTGAATGGGTCAGCTATTAACTAAGGGTTGGAATTAGCTTTTTTTTTTTTGAGTGGCAAACTGTCCAAATTGAATCTCTCACTTTGGGTCTTTGAAATAAGAGGTTTTACAGAAAGTGGTTGGAAATTGGACAAAAATGACCACCTTTTCTCAATCCAGTTCTGGTCCCTACATGCAATTCTTTTCTCCCCCCGATCCTCACAATAGTAGTATTTTTCTCTTGCTTTCAGCTTGATATGACAACCCCCCTCTCTGCATCGAAGTCTCTCCACGCTTATAAAGCTTTTAAACATTGATAGTGCCTGCAGAGGGCACAAATTTCCACGTGGGAGGACAGTTGGTGACCTCAGGTGATTTTGAGCACCTGGCTCTCAGAGGAGATGCGTAAGAAGCGGCTCTGCAGTTTCTACTTTGCTTTTAGACAGACAGACATGTGCTTCAGACCCACTTTCACCGACTGCTGATGAATTCTTTTTCTTCTTACCAGTCCCAGATGTGCCTTTGATCACTGTGACTATTTTTACAGGCTTTCATTGTCACCAAGAAGTGAAACTAATAGAACACATAAAGAGACCACTATCTTCCAGTTTGGAAATCTGAAGGAAGAGTCTCTTTGTCACTGGAAAGTCTTATCTCAGATGTTTGACATGGGCTTTGTAAATTAGCATTTTCATCTATGTTCCATGTGTCTGACTGGCCACTGCTTGTTTGAAACATAATAGACAACACATCACAGTTTAATGAAAAAGGACAGGCAAGTGTATTTAGAATTTCGAGCATGTGTACAAATCATGGGGTGGCTCTTTAGTGATCTGAATTCTGCTGATTTTTGTTATTTTTTCTATTATTTGGCTTGACAATGTGGCTGAGTCTATGGCTGAGTTTGGTAAAAAAAAAAAATGCAAAGACTGTTTGTTTTCCTGAGGTCAATTTATAATTGCAAAGATACATTTAGTCATACGTCATTTGCTTTGAGGATACTTAACACTCTAACTTGGTTTGTCTTTTTCACCATTCATTTTGATAATGGTTTTTGCCTGCTTCATTCTCAGATGCAACAATTACAGCTTAACGGCACAATCATTAAGCCAACCAAATGATTGCGTGCAATCCTTACCAGAGGACATTTTCCAACAGCTTGCTGAAGCTACAATTCCAATTGACTGTCTCCCAACACATGTGGCAAACAGCGATTTAGATGTCAAAACCAGCTCTACGCTGTTATAAGCAGCATAGGCATAAGAAAGTGGTCAAGCATGGCATTAGTTTCACAAATTCCCTGAATTTGTTGGGTTTTAAAGGATTACCAGGAAGTACACAGCTCTAAGCTGTTCTAAAATTTCCAAATTTGGTATTCGTAGCGATTGATATTTTCAGCTTCTTTAATGTTTGGCTCAATTTAAATGTCAGTTAATCTTCAGTTTTCAGATTATGTAAGTAAACCCCATTCCAAATAAATGTATAGCAGTGCCTGAAAAATAAAGCATTATTATTTCATACTAATCATGTTGTAAAGGACAAATTACAGTTACTTTTTAATTCTTTTAAAATTACTAAAACTTTGACATGGTGTTATTTTATTTTCTGAAAACAATAACCCATCATTTGATGAGTCACGAAGCAATCGTTTCATGGAGGAGGAATGATGATATCCACATTAAAGCAACTTTTGGGGAAACTGTAAAGTTTTTACTTTAGAGAATTACAGTGAAGTTAATATTTCATGAAATGTTACATTTTATACACAACATAATGCATAATATTATCCTTCACGGTCACTTTCACGATGGTTTAGTATTTAATAAAACTCTGTTAGATGCTTTCTCTAAGCTCTTGCACATTAATATTTCCTGAATAATTCATGATGTTAGCATTTAAGCATCAGTTAGCAATTAAGGGTATTGCAGGGACAGGCACAACATATCTGGCCCAGGTTATAAATGCTGCAATATTAGTAGAGTTAGAGCTTCACGTCAGTGGATATTCTATGTTTAGGGCTTTGTAAAAAGGAAAAAAAATGCTCATACTGAAAAGGGTTTCTCAATAAAGGAGTAAACAAATAGATAAAGAAACAAATAAATAAATTAACCTGAACATGAACCTATTTGGAGAAACAGTTTTACTTGAGTCTCAGTTTTACAGCTTGAGAATTATGATTTTCTGCAGTCTCTCAGGTTGAATGGGTAAGTACTGCATCTGTTTCTGATATGAGAGAGGAGTTATATTCCCAGATCCCAATATTTACTCCTTTTAGTGAGCGAATTTGTTTTGTATTCTGATTTGATCGTTCTTTGGTTTCTGATTCATATTTGTTTTGTTTTTTTGTATAAGCCCTAAAGATACACATGCATGCTTGAATGAAACCTACTGCTCTCGAAAGAGGTTGTTTCCATAAAACTCAGCAGGAAGCACTTATTATGTTTGAAAAGTGCAAACAAAGTCTTGACGATAAGTTTTTTCAAATGATTTTCTTGAATGAGTGTCTTTTCGTTTCATGTGTCACGTAATTCTACATTTATACTTATGTCAGCACTATTGAAGAAAATAAGATCTAAATTTAGTCTTTCATTTTCATTTTTTTTTATATCAGCTGAATTGAAATTGTTCAGCCCATGACAGCATATATTTTAATCAGTTTTATTTATTTCTTGTCATGTCACCCTTGCTCTAATAGACACATCATCTTTGTATAATCTTTACTTATGGTTGTCATGGTAATAACACACTGAATGGGCAAACTTATCCTACATCCATTTCTTGGTGGATATAATGTTTTATGGGCTTTAAATATAAAGGATATCTATATAAATTGTTTGTTTTTTTTAAACATCAGCCGTTCCCTTCTTCTTTTTATAGACACACCTATACTTGCAAATAGACATGTCAGTGCTTTTTATATACACACCTTTTATCGTGGCTGCCAAGGCTGTCTTTATCAGGCACATTTTTCATTTTTCCCTGCATTTCTTCTTTTCTAGATGAAGTGTTCTTATGAAGATGAAGTTTTCAGAGGCACATATTCCGAATGTTTTGTTAAATTTTACAACAAACCTCTTTTCCATTTAGCAGCTGTCCATATTTACACCATTCACTTTGATAAGAGTAATTGAGAAATCAAAAAGTTTGATTGATTCAGTGAGGGAGATGCTGAAAAATGTACACTCAGCAGGGCCGAATAATGTCATGATGTTTTATGCACATTCTTAAAATAAAGTAAAGTCACTTCTTGGTAACAATGTGAATCACTGTTAAGAGGTAAACATACAGTATATAACACAAATTTGGCATTTTGAGTTTATTACGCTAGATGTAAGTCTGTCTGCTCTGGCCAGCTAATAGGACATATATTTATGTCTCGTGCTAGCTACAGTTGTGAAGCTATCACAGGATATACAGTTTTTGTAGTATGAATGACTAATTGCCTGACACAGAGCAGCTCCTTTAGTTCAAGTCATATTAGTTTAAAAAGTCACAGTTACATTTTATAATGCCATGATATAAAATGCTATTGAATCACTGTACTAAACCAAAGACTCCATTCATGCCAGTGGAAAAGCTGACCTCATTGTATACAGAAAATAATGCCATCTATAACTATCAGTAAATTATTTCTTACTTAGCCTGATCTATACACACTTCATTAACCAGCTTTAAGCATATAGTAAGAGAGTTTGTATCCTCGCTTTCAACAAAAGTCTTTTACTGCAGTTATTAATGCTAAATAACATAAAGCTTTTATCCAAGATGGCTCGAGCCAACAGCTAATTGTGCACTCTGAAGTAACTGAGACATTTTCTTCAAATTATACACATTTTCACCCACTACAATGTGTGCCATTGAAGACACAAAAGCTACTTCACGTGTTAATCTTCTCGCGAGCTGTCATCCATTTCTCTTTGTTTCCTACCCCCTGCTTGCCCATTCATCTCACAGATGACGTAGCTCAGAAACTTAAAATGGACTGAGAGGAAAATGGAGGAGGCCCTTTAGACAAAAGCACACCATTGTGAAAGATGATTTTAAGCAGCCGAATTGATGATCATGGGGTATCAGAATAACACATCAAAGAAACCAGAGAAAGGCTGTAGACAAAACAGTCAGACTAGTGTGTATGTGTGTGTGCCTTTTTCCCAAGCAGTCACACTATCACCCTATTGCTGTAGTGCCAGTAATGCAGAAGATATACACTGTTTTTTCTGCTGTGATCATATACTCTCAAAGGGCTGCGTTGTTTGCTTGACTAACCTTCATCTTTGTGTCTCAATTGCTACGCGAAAAATCCATTACTTGGTCAAATACACTTTTTAGAGGAGAAGACAAACATTCATATTTAATGATATTGTTTGTTTCTGACTCTGTTCTTCTCTCTCTTGAGTGCTATCTTGGCTTTTGTGTTGTACATATAGCTTAGTGTATCTTCTCATCTTTCAACTTGTGAAAACTTGTGTTTTAATGTGGCCGGCTGATTGACCTGTTAAACTCCAGGCAGAACGGAAAGGTTGCCTCATGAAGTTGACATAAAGCATCAGTGTCTGGTGTGCCTAAAGTTACAGGCTGCGGATTATTGTTGCATTCATTGTTTAGTTGTAGTTTCTACAGTACATAAACTCTGATATTGTGCAGGGAACATCAGGTTTTATGACAAAACAGCCTCCAGAGCCTCAGGGTGACAGTTCAGGAGCCAATGTAAAGAGGACTCTGAATAACATACCACAATCGTCTAATTCTTTCACACTGTAAGTCATTTTACTTCAACAACAATGATTTGATATCACCCACAGATACTATAAGCTATAGGAGCATAAAGAAATTTTCCATAAAAACCATGAAATGTCCAAATGAATAATTTTAATCAGTATATTTCTGGATGATTGCCAACTGAAGCCTCACACTGACACTGAAATGTTCTTCACTTCACTTCTCTTCCTTAAGGGTTCATATCTTTGTAAGTATTAGTTCTCTAGTCATCCTCTTTTTATGTATAATCAAATCAGTTAAAATATTATTTAAAAAAAAGCTAGTATACCCTCAGTTGAAGCTCTCAGGTCAAATTTTGTTTTTAACGGCTGATTTTGACCTCTCTCACTCATTGCTTATACATCTTTTCTCCTAAAGCAAAGGCTTTAGATATAGCTTCTGTCAGATATTAAAATTTTTTGATTAATGAAAGCTTTTTTTTTTCATTTTTTAAATCAGAAATGTAAATATGTGATCACATCTTTGACATCCATTATCTGAGAGCTGTGAACGGATGGAACACAGAGTACATGTTTCACTGGCCTTACTACTTTGTACAAATTGAGCAATTTTTATTCATTGTTGCTATCTTTGTAATAACAATGTTACCAATATGTTTCAAACTTGCCCAAAGGTTAATCTGGTGCAGACAATGGAACAAAGTGGACCAAATGTGCTGCCTGGCTCACATTTTGATCTCTCATAATAAGGTTGATCAGGTCATATTTCTACTTAAGTCAATAAAACAGTCATTTTTTTTCTTTGATAAAGGAGAACCCTAATCTTTTTTATCTTTAAGTCATGGTACCACTAATGTTGACATTGAAGTTGTGCATTATTCATCATTAAAGCCCTCCAGTGTTCTGTCTTATTTCCTTTTCTGCAAATGTTTCCTCCAAAATTGTAACAAGTCAATTTTATTGGTAACAGAAGAATACCCAAAGGTCATGCAACAAATTTCTTCTTTTAGTCTTTAAAGGCCATGTCTGATGCAGCATGAAGGGCATCAACAAAAAGTAGCCTGCCCATCAGTATGTTGGGGTTATGACTGATCAGCTCTCACTGTGATATGTGCAACCCATAACTCTAGAAAGCACTGTACAGCACACATGACATTGGCTGCAAAGGTCAAAGACTTTGATTTGAAGTAACTGATGTCATGCGCTGAGTCCTCTGAGCTCCTCATGTTGTGCTGAGCAGCTCAGCCTTCACAAGAACTTTGACTCTACGGCAGACTAATTGCTATGAAATAGCACTGACCTGATAACCTAACTTCTCTCAAATCAGTCTGTGGCATATTTATCTCTAATTGGCTGCGATCAAGTTTTAGGCCCTGGATCCGTGCTGTATGCTAGATGGAATTTTATTGCTCTGACTGACATTTGCCTCACATTTTCATTCACAAGATTTCACCAGGCCACACTATCAAGACAGCTATCAAAACACTTCTGTCTATGAGGGTAATGGCCTCAACATCTTCTTTGTGCAACGTTCGAAAATCTCTTCTGAGGGAATGACAGCCGTTTAGACAAGATTTATTCCAGTTTTAAAGTACAACAAGCAGTTCATGCGAGTGCATGGAAGAAAAGAGCAGCGGGTTCTGCTAACAGTCAGACTATTTTCTTCGGTAGGCCTCGCATCTAACACAGAGGCAGAATGACAATATTCCTAAGACATTGGTATAACACAAAAGCGTATTTCTTTTTTTTAATCCCTTTGCCACCCCTTCATAGATTTAAAATACTTTGATTTTGTAATTCTTATGCAGAACACCAAGGGTATTTCAGACACTTGGAGGACTTTTCCCCATAGAAATCCTGAGCTTATTGATCAGTCTCAACTGGTTGTTGTTCTAATGACAATGAATCTTCATAACGTGCAGTTCTGTTGCTAAAATAACTAGGAATAGGATGACAAGTAATGTGAAAAAACAGCTTTGAGACAGCAAGTCTCTCTTTCAGAACAACCCTTAACAAGAAAAGATGCCGGTCTTAAACTCAGATGACAAAGGACGAAGGCCACAGTCAGCAGCTCTGGCACTAAAAAATGTGTCACCAGTAGAGCTGTTGTAGTCACATCTATGGAGCCAGGATGATGATTTTAGATATTGGCAGTGAAATGCGTCATTGTAAATATAGCCTGATCTGTGTAGGGAAGCACAAGCAGTGAAGCAATGTAAATAAAAAAGTATAAAAACTGAAAATAAAAAAATAGGCTTTAAAACATCCAACTTAGAATAATGGTTTCATAAATCTACAATGTTCCACATTAATTGTACATAATGGTTACTTTAGCTTTTGCCTTCAACAGGAAATGGCACGATTGGTATTCAATTATGGGTCAAATGATTTGGAAGTACTTACCGGGCTCAGCTCACATCGGCAGTGAGAGAAGCATGACATCCCAGTGGATGCTAATTTTTGCTGAGTGCTGCAGGAATGAATGCAGCCCTAAAATATTTTTTAAAGCCATAGGTTTACCCATCAGTGTCTCACACAGAACTCTTAAAATTTAGAGGAGCACCAAGTCATCATATAAAAAGAGATGCAACAGATCAATTTCACTGGAAGATGTCAAACAAGCTCACTCTTATTCCTGCTGAACAGACCAAAAATAATGAACTATTCTTCTGAGCAACAGAATGCTTGCCAGAAACTATGGTTCACAGCAGCCTTTAAAAAATTTGATTCCCTTTGTAGTCGTCGCGAGGTTGTGTGCGGAATTGTTGGGTTCTGCTTTAGGCCCTTTGAAAAGACACAATCACCTTACTTTTGTGGGTCAGCTTAAAGTCAAGTTCACGACTTTCAGTATTGGATCATTATATTGTTTAGAGTCGACGACAAGCTTTACCTCTGATCAGGACTAATGAAGTTCTAGTGGGTTCACTCTACGCGACCAATCGGCAGTCACTCGACTGATTTAATCAGAATTAATCCCTAACGCATCAAACTGATCTCTATCAAAAAGTTACAGCTCAAAGTTAGTCTTTCATGAAAAATGAAAATCATGTAGTATTAATCTGGTTTTAGGGGTGCTGTTTGTTTGCTGTGGACATAGCCAAGCTAACTTTTTCCTCGTAGTCATTTATCCAGGCTATAAACTCAGTGACTTCTGGTTAGACTTATAATGGACAGTCAGAGTGGATTTAATCATTTAATCCAACTCCAAGCAAGAAAGCAAACTTTTTCTTTTGTCCAAGTTGTTGAAATGACTCACTTTGGTAATGTCACGTTTCAGCCCATCAATAAACAATTATGAATGATGAAATTAGTAACGTCAAGCCATTTATTTTTGTTCGTGGTTAAACGATTTTGACTTGAATAATGAAAACAGAAAATGCCAAAGTGTCAGCACAGCTGTTAATCGTTTAGTTTGAAAAGACATTGGCCCATTGTAGCAGTAAAGAAGAGCAGATAAGCATTAGTGTAGCTGCGTTAATTGACAAAAAAGACAATAAAAGTACGCTTGCCTACAGCTGTATGTCTTGGCAAATTATGCTTTGAATTTAGATTACATTTAGGGGTCACTTGGACATTATATTAACTCCGAGTTTGGTTTGGATGCAGTGAAGCACAACGTGATAAAGTCAATATCATTCTGCTTAATTAGAAAATATAGACTTGGAGAGTAGTTTGCTGTTGGACTAAAAATGGTATCAGGATTTGGGCAGGCTTGAGGAAGACTGCTGTTTCTTTATAAAAATGTACACAAGCATACCAGCTGATGAGGCTGTCAGCTGTGGGGCAAGGGGTTTAGCTGGGCTGTATCAGCTTCCATTGTGCTGCCGCTTCAGTTAAAATGGCCAAGAAGAACAACAATGATGTGTCTTGACAGGTATTCAGAGACACTTCAAAACTACTTCTGTAACAGACAGTGTTGTTAGCTTTCAGGGGTCTGCACACAGCTCATTCCAGCTGAGATAAAATGTCATCGTTGAACGCAGATTCACACAGTGGGATGTGTATGCAGCTTACAGCCATGTGCTTCTCTGTTATGGTCAGGGCAAATGACAGCCAGACGGGACTCTCTGTCACATCAGCTTGCAGCAGGGGTGGAGGATTGTCTGGGGCCAAGAAACACGCACTTAAAAACACGGCAAGAGACTGTCAACTTAGACGTCTCAGACTATCATCAAAACATCACAAAACACAATCTGGAAGGGAAAGCAATCTTTTTAAAGCAGTGGAGAACACGTTCAGACAAAAATATATTCCAACATTATGTGAGCTACTCATTTATCCATCTACTAAAGTAGTAGCAAGTGTCCGAAGTTTAAATTTTACAAACATTAAAGTGAAAAGCTAACCAGTATGTTGCTTAACAAAACATGTTTTAGTAAATTAGCATCCAAAACATAAAATGTTATGCTAAATAAAAAAAAGTGATAACTTAGAACAATAGCATTAAAAGCTACCTCTAATCTTTGATAAATTAGTACGGTGCCATATTTTTCTAACTTATAGGTGACGTCACGTCTAGTATGGTTAAAACAAAGTCTGCTCTGTCTTTGGTTCATTTACGCTGGTTTGAGATCTGTCAGCCACCATACTCAGCGGACACACTCCCAGCATCTCAGAGTAGCGAACACTGGTCATTTTCATATTATTTGAATATGAATTTATATATTATTATATTGAATTTTATCTATTCATTCAGTTTCCATACATTCTTCATCCTTTGCAGGGTTGTGGGCTAGCGGGAGTTTATCTCATTGGGTGAGAGGGAGGGTGAACCCTGGACATGTGTGATAAGGTGTGAGGTGGAGTGATGAAACACCATCATCATTTGGCTCAAATCTGATTCACCTGTCAATTATAAGGAAAACCATGGCAGAGGTTTGGAGAGCGCTGTTATTTATCAAATGAATTATGGGATTTATGGGATTTAGTTGAATACCAAATCATATGTCAATCTAAGATCCACCACTTCCTGTGATTGTAAGATCATGCCGCTCAGACCTGCGCCGTGTTGAACGTGGCACATTCATTTCTGAGCTTTCATACTCCCTGTGGAATGTTTTACTAAAAAGACCTGTGCTCATTCTGTCATGATGTCAACATGTTCAGTTGTTGCCAGGTCAAAAGAAAGAAGTACATGTCTGAAAGGCTCTTAATGGGCACAGAAAACAGCAGTACATATGGTGTTTTATGAAGACCTCAGAGAAAGGACTGCTTTAATTATTCATTTTTTTTCTCTAAATTTTTGCTTGATTTCTAGTACTTTTTTCCACATAGTGTGGCAAATAGTTCCTTAAAATGTGTTTAAACAGCTTCTTCATTCTTGTTGTGCTCCATCAAATTTTGGTGAACATCTGTTCTGAGAATAACAGGAAAATATCATGGGGACACCGTGTTGCTGTACGGTAATCAAATCACCATAATAGATGTCTGATTTGATCACTCGCATGTCAGAGACAGGAAAAAACACAGTCTATGCTAACAAAATTAACCTTTAAAGTGCACAAACATACCAGTTAGACATTATGATTGCCTAAAAGTATTTAGAGAAAAAGCTTTGCCCTATACTTATCAACACCCGACCATCTGGGTTTGCTAACACCTTGGCTTTGCCTCAAGAGGCTCTTTATCATTTGTAAAGAATATAACAATGTGGAAAAAAAGCAAGCCTAATTTCTTTCAAGCAAACCCTTATAAAGTCAGTCAAGCTAAACATTCCTTTCCTTTTAACCATTTAAGCAACATGAATATTTACAAGTTTCACTGGTAATGTCCAACAACAGGTTAATGAAATTGGTGTTTGTCACATGCTGTGCATTAAATCATCATTCATATGGAACCGGCCAAATAAGTATGATACAATATTATATATATTTAAGTGTTTCTCTCAAACCTAATATTTCTGTCCCATAAATGCCTCAAACAGCTCAAAAGAAAGTTTTTCTTTCCAGACATTGCTGCCAGGTTTGATAAAGAGCTGTTTAAGAAATGCTGTCTGTAAAAGAAGTAAGCTTGTAGCAAAAAGGACATTATCACGGCGGTATATCATCATTTTTGGCCACTTAAACAAAATGAACACAGTAAACGTACATGCATTTGGAGCCCATATGAATTCCCTCTTCACCTCAGGGTTTTTTCTGGGTTGTTTTGGTTTTAGGGGGTGTGGTGCTGTGACAAATAATGAACATGCAGAGGGAGAATAAAGCGTCTCTTAATAGCCCTCTGTCTCGCTTAGGTAAAAGTCAATGTGGAGTTCATTTATAACGAGGCAATCATCAGGTAGAGACAGCGATAATATTATTTCTTATAATATATCTTGAAATTCTCCAGACTCACAAACCTTCCCCAAGACAAGCAGCTGCTCTTTTGAGCTTGTTACAACTGGAGAAACTATCAAATCATTATATGACAGTGCAGCGTTTCTCTGAGGTTTTTAACACATTTAGCTGCAGAGGATTAATTGAGAAAACTCAATCTGCTCTTCTCGGATACATAAACTGTTCTTCTTGAAACCACTCTAAGTTTCATCATTTCTTCAAGATCCCAATAGCTGGAGTGGCCAAGCTGATATTTCCACTCAAAACCATTAAGCATTAATGGAAAATATGATTGTGATGTGTATTACTGATTAAACCAGCCTCTGCTTGCACAAATGACAGGGCCTGATAAAAAATGCATCCAATTATACCTTCATGGCACAAAAACAAGCAGTTTGGTAGTCTAACTCAAATGTACTTCAACAATCATTTGTATAATTTTCTGTTTTAAAAATAGTTTATTCTTGTTATTTTCGATCTTGTTAATGTCTGCCGTCGTCACTCAATCTGTGGCATGAGAGTGCTGTGGTGTTGTATCAGGCAGTCGTGCATTTGCTAAGTTTTGGAACCTGCCATGTGAGCGCTGCGTTTGAAAGACAGGCAGACCTGTCGGCAAGAGTGCATGAGAAGGTTAGGTCCGTCTCTACAGGGATCCGTACAAACCCATCAAAACCAGAGAATGTAAAAATATAGCAAATATCTTTAAAAAAAAAAATCCAAAATGGCTAAAAGAGTAAAATATATCAGTAAAAAACGTCTTGTGATTTTTGTACATGAATGAGTTCCTGTATGCCTACTGTTCAGCATGAAGACCGCAGTGAATCCAGTGTGGCAGTTTTCTTGTTGTGGTGACAATTTGCTCACATCATGACCGATGTGTCAAGTATCATCAGCCCCTTTCTGAGAAAACCCTGTTTCTCAGGAAACACTATCATAAAGTAGTAATTTCTTCTTTTCTTTATTTATGATGTGAAATGCCTGGGACTCAAAGCATTTTCAAGTAATGACAGTTGTAATTGCATTTATGTAATTACCAGCATTACCTTCATGTTTACACCCATTATTGATGCAAAGCTGGAAGAACATGTTGTATAAAATATATAAACTGCAGGTATGACTGCAATTGTAAAAATAATTTTATATGAATTTATGAATTGTTGTTGTCGTCTGTTTTTGTGGAAATAAATCTACACATTTAAACATATCATGGACATTATGGTAATAACACAATCAACTCTATTCCTGGCTGTAGTTTCCTCTTAAGAAAAAAAATGGTAAATAAATAGATACAAATAAGGACATTGGTTAATTACTAAAAAAAACTAAAATATCATATGGATTTACCCACTTTTCTTTTCCTCATCTACACTAAATTCCTGGCTGCTGAAGATAATACAGCCTCACTTCACTTTTCTTGAAAACACTTCTCTGGCATCTGAATGAGATGACAAAGTCACTAGAGAGGGCCTCTGGCAAAGATGTTTTGAGCTTTCCTCACGGATTTTTTGCTAAAACAGACAGTTATTGAAGAATATATGAAGTCATGTTGCGTTATGAGAGATAACTGAACTGCCATTACAAGATTACAAGACATGTCTGCGAACAGGAAGCTACAAAGAGCTTTTTTTCACTGCATCTGTAATCCCTCAAATAAAGCACAAGGCTTTGAGAAGCCCTCTGTTCCTTCAGTGCTTTCATGAGAATATATTGCTTGTATGTACAAGAGTCGTTAGGAAATTAATTTATTGTGTAACTTTATACACCCTGGTGTCCAATTCAATTTATGAGTGCAGACTGATTATGAAATTAGATTCTTGAAATGGACTGAGGTTTTATGTCATGTAAGGGGAGGGTTGTATTCACTGCAGCGTAACATAGAGTTCAAGGATTGGTCAGTGTGATGTTTACACCAAAGTCTGTTTTATATGGATGATAAATCGGTAAAGAGCTTACAGTGTTTAATGATGTATAGAGGCACAGAACTCACTGCACTGAAAGAAACCTGACTATTAATGGATGGAACAAGACCATAAGCACCTTTTTTTTCTGTTTTAGAGACTGAAATCAATTTAACCTGTCATGATATTTTAACTGTTATTGAAAACAGGATATTTTTTGCATATCTTTGCATATTTTTTTGCATTTTTGTGCCTACACAGAATAAGAAATAAAATAAAAACAACTTACCTTTACTATACCTTTGGTGAAAAAAGACATGCATTAGAGTGGGAGACGCACCAAAAGCTGCAATGTAGTTTGTTCTGCCAAATCATCTGATCACAAGATTTAATTGAATAATGATGTGAAATGCAGAAGGCTAGAGATAGCGGAGCAGGTTTCACAAGTAATTAAAACATTGTACTCAGCCCATATGGATAATTTGCTTTAACTCATTTATGCTCCGTGTTGGATATGTACCTGCTTTAAGAGCCAGTTATTGATAAGGGATTTTCATGTCAGCAGTGCATTTGCTTCACATAAAATTGATATGCAGTGAACGGTGCGGTGAGGCAATCATTGTTCTGCTTTATAATTAAACAGGTTTCAACAAAGGTGACTATTGAAATATTGTCCATCAGATAATGAAATCAGTGCAATTACCTCAGCCTATAGGAACAATTCTGCTACAATTAGAGTCCAGGAATTAGCTTGGTAGCATAAGCTAAAAAATATTCAGTTCATTTACATTTTAACACTGTAAATATTGACAAACATGTGCAAGGACAACAGTAACTTCAGTTCCTCAGACCACATAGTTTTGCAAATATGCATTCATCAGCTACTATGTATGTGTATAATGATGCTGCGGTGCACAGTGTGCCTCTCAGTGCATTATCCAGTCAGCAAGTTTTCTTTGGCAGAGATATGGTCCAAATAAACAGTCAAGCGCTGGCATGGGATTGGTGATGAATAATGACCCAAATGTGGATCATATCTGTTAAGCCAAATCTGAACCATGACACTGTCATGCCATGACCAAAAGTAAATGTGAGGCAGGGCTTTCTGCAGAAGTCAATTTCATCTCCCAGCTCGTGGAAGCTGGTTGAGGATAAACATAGGCAACCAAAGGCAGTGCCGGGCCGGTGGAGGTGCAGCTACAGAAAGGCTTTGTCATTTCCCAAACATCAAACATATGTTACCTGAAGGCAAATAGCTCCCAAGGGTACCAAAGCCCCAGCACATACTGTATGGCCCTCAGTTGGTTATTTCTACATAGGTTGTTTATTTAGGGTAGCATATGCCTCTGACTGCAGACTGATATGCCTCTGACTGATTTTTTTACTCACATCAGAATTGTTTGAATGTGACGTAGCTGATGCTCTCTATACTCCCATAATAAAGTAGAACATGCGATGAAGACTATAGAAAAGAGCCTTTTACAGATTAAGGTTTAATATTTGGCTTTATTCTATCTATAAACATTTGACACATTTTTCTTTAAGCTCTCCCTTTGGCAGCCTGGATTACATGAGCTAATCTGTATATCTCTAAAACATTACCCTGCATTTGTGATGTGTGTTTATGGCAAATTTACTTGCTGTGTTGAACTGCCTCTGCTGGGGAGATTAAGGGTGTGTACAGGGGTTTACTGGAAGTTCTCAAAAAAGCTGCTCAAAGGGCTGAGGGCTATACTGAGATCCATTCAAGGATTACATCCTCATATCACCGCCCATCTTGAGTATTGAAAACCAGAGAGATGTTCAATGACTTGCAACAGCCATTTCACAGCTGAGGTGTTGTCTATCCATTTCCTCAGTCATGAAGAAGATCTTTCCTTTGGGCTGGAGCTGTAACCAACTCAAATAATGCACAACTGTCATGATAAACAGGTTAGAGGTCCTGCAGTTATTTTTGTGCAGTGAGATCTTTGGATGCTGTTCAACTAATATTTCCGTTGGAAGTCTTGAGTCCATGAGAGTGGGAAGGAACTTGTCATGCTTTGATCTCGAAAATTATTAAATATACATGACAGAAACCAGAAAGCTCAGAAGCCATGATATGAAGCCATTCCGCTATAAAGAGAGACATTTAGTGGAGTGGTTATTTAGGAGCTATTTTCATGTTTTCTTTCTGACGGCACAGTAAACCCACTCATATTGAAGAGTTAGGTTCTGTTCATAGTGGACTCCCTGTCTAATCCTGTCTCTTATCCACTCAGTGTTTACAGCTATGCACCTCCACATAGAGAAGCAACCCACTGAGATTATGGTGTTAGATTAAATCTAACAGTGATTGAATAACCGACCATTATATGACTGTAGCAAATTAATTTCCCCAGTGCCGTGTCAGCTTGGGTAACGTTCTATGTATGCAGCAAGCTGCGAGCTGCTAATATTAGATATAGTCATGCTATGTAGACTTGTGAAAAAGCTAACCTAATGGCTGGCCTCTGTTCAAAAGTCAAAAGTAAAATCTTTCAAAGCAGATACAGTGTATTTGCATCCACTGAAATAACAGCAGAACCTTAAAAAAATGCCTTAAACCAGACATAAGAAGTAGCATTCATCTACCTCTACAAGAAGGCAAAGTAACTCCTAAATTAAAGAACCTTTTCTGAGTTTGTCCCTGTCTTCAGTTCTAAGTAAAACTGTCACTCAGCTGATTTGAGCATGATGCAAGTATGACAGCTTGTGCTATTAAGCTTGTGTCAAGTGAATGGACGCTTAAGGCACTTTGAACTGGTCATAGATGGTATTCACATGGTGAGCAAATGTAACATCCATCATGAAAATGAGCTTTTCCAAGTGGAAAAAAATACCTCAGCTCTTGTGTATGCATAATACTGTGAGATAAATATCTCATACATGATAGAAGCTCACATGGCAGGTGAACTGTTTCATCTTTTCACCCCTCCCAAATAGTCTGTCTGAATTGAGCAATCGCTGCCAGCTAAAGCACAATTTGGATTAGCAAAAGCCCCACTGATAGGTCAGCTTAGCCCGTAATGGAGCAGCTTAGGCCTTGTCTGCGTGATTATAACATTCTTAGCAGCCTTTTTTTTCCCGACATCCAGATGTTACGGCACAAACATCTCTGCCTGCCTTTAAGCAAAACCCATATTTAGATCACAGGGGCATAAAATTATGAACCTTTTTATTAACATATCTTTGAATGTTTTTCTAACAAATGTCCATAATAGTTTTTAAGATTTATTTCCTCCTTTATTTCCTATCACTGAACAAATGTAAAAAAAAAATGTTTGCAGTTTTATGTTTACAGACTCGGTGTCAAAATCAATTTTAACAGCATCTTTACCTCAAACATAGAAGACATTTCAGCTGAAACACTTTTCACAAATTATTATTATTTATTATTTATAAATTACAGATTTATTTTGCACCCCTTTCTATCTTAAAGAGCCATGAATTCAATTTCAAATGTTCAGTTTGTGACAGCTTTTTTTTAATGACACAGTGAACTTCCACATGTGTGTGTTCACTGGAAAAGTTCTAAGAAAATTACCTACATTTAGAAGTGTGTTGTTTATAATAATCCATGGTGAGTCTCAGTTCAGCACAGTGTGCACATCCTCAGCACGATCGATAAACCGACACAACAGGCCAAGAGAGGGTTAGAGGTTGTAAAGGTTCATAAATGATGTTGTCAATGATGGGAATCAGTTGAAAGAGAGATTACTTGAAAAATCAATAGATTATTCTCGCATATGCCATTCGCAATGTTTATGCAAACGGCTGTATGGTTTGGTCATTTTCAAAGTGCCTCGTTCTCTTTTGAATACAGCATGTTTCAATTATTTTTTCTCACCTCACCTCAGCTAACCATGCCAACACATCTACTATAAATGGCACTTGTTCTCAGATAAATAAAACATGCACAGTTACATTAAGATCCTCTTATCTCTGGCACACAACAAATGTTTTGTTTGTGGGTTCATGGCCTTCTAAAAAGTACTTTTGCTGGTAATCTAATACCCATTCTTCCAACATTAGAATGGAAGCTAACACACAGCCAGCAACACCTTTCAGATTGCTGCAGGGTGATGCAGAGATTTGGGAATGCAGGAGGCAGTGAGACAAATATTGTGCTTTTGATTGCCCTTTGTAATTCCATAGCCACAGAAAACAGGGATTATCTTGCACTATTCCATCTGCATAATCTTGGGCCACTTCTTACGGTTTATGAAACAATAAACTGTGGTTTTCAGTTGTTGTGGGGACTGTGGCGGGCTCGGCTAACTACTCACTATCTGGATTTAATGTATTAAACTTAATCAAGAATCACATGATATAATGGTGGAATATTTAGAAATATATTCTCAGCTAGATATGATTAGCATTTTTACACAGTGGTGTTTTAGTGAAATTTATTTTTACATGTTGAGCTCCAGGCATGATTAAATGTTGTCATTTTTTGGAATGGATTTCTTATCCTCCCTGCCGCCCCTTCTCTTCCTTCATCTTAAATGCTTGAAACATTGATTTCATCTCTGATAGTTTAAGCACATTTGCATGGGTGAACAAATCAAGACACAAAGTACTAAGCGATTAGTTGACGGTGATTTAACTTGCTGCTTAGGAATAATGACCAACATTTTAAGAAGCTCCAGGGGATTCTGAAGTGATCACTGATAGTGACTGGTTTCTTCCCACTATCAACTCCACCACATTTTAGCCTTACCTTTTTAGCCCTACATCTCCCCCGGGAGAGCCTTACCTGAATATCACTGGAAATATCGTCCCTTTTTCTAACTTAACTTGCCATGGCCAACATCAATATTTTACAGTGAGTGGTGAGACTGACTAAATGACCTGCCACACCAGATGAAAATAAACTCACTTGTGCTACTGTGTTTGACTCACAGTAGAGATGCCTTTGTGACACACAAGACACTGTTGCAAACACAGACAGGGAGCTAGTTTATTTTTCCTACAAAAGGTTGAAAAAAATACAGTTTATTACATGCCTCTCTTATTCCTTTCTTTATGTCCTGCATCTTTTGTCAGTTGAGGTCAAAATCTTTCCAAATGTAAAGGCTGAAGTGCAATATATTTCCCAGCACACATAGGAGACATACATTTTCCGATATATTGAGTACGTTAAGTACCAATGGCGCGGATAACATTCAGAGGATAAACACCTGCAGCGCAAAGAGCATGTTAGTACAGCACGTCACACCATACCTTATCATACATGAGTCACACCATATTTAAAATGGCTATCAGCACAGTCTCATAAATATGATGCACATCTGAAATCACAGGAAGCTGCCACACTCACCAGATAGAGCAGGCTCACACCCCGCCTGTGGAAAAAAAAAAAAATTCTGTTTGTCACATTAAGTCGCAGCCATAAACTGCTGAGCAAACATCTCACAAGCTGTACATTTTGCTTTTTAAAATTTATTTTGAAGCCCTAGAAGTTGCACCACAGCTTCAATAGCTGAATCAATATACATTCCGGTGCTCCTCCAGGTCGGAGACGCTTCTCCTAACAACATTATCACAAGGGTCAAACACAAGTCAGCAGGCGTCGGGAGCACTTTTAGTGACGGGGACACAACTGCAGCGGAAATACAGAAGAATTATGATTCAATTATTTCTTTATTCAGTTATTAGTCCACTACTGTTCTTCATAAATCACCTCAATGATTCAATTTAGAGTGAAAGAAATTAAATAGAAAATAGCAGGAAGGGACACTGTAGAGTCGATGATTTTATGAATGCATTTAGGTGAATTTAGAAGGTCTCCCCATTTTGGCTATTAAAAAGCCAGAGATACTAAAGCTGCATTGTCATGATTAACATGTGTTTGTGCTTTAACTGATTTAGAGTGTAGAGGAATGCACCAGATGCTGCCACAACAACAAAATTATCTGACAGCCAACCCGACTGATGATCACCTGGATGAATTAGGAGATCTTGGCTTCCTGTGGGGACCAACCTCCAGGTTTCAGAGCCACTTGGTGATTGGGGAGGGAATGTCGTCAGCAGTGTGCAGGGAAGTTTAAGTACAGCGACAGAGCTTCACTTAAGGATAAAAACATCTGGCCACGCTGATATCCAATGGTCACTTTGGGAGTTTCACCTAGATGTGTTTACTGTTTAATTCACTGATTTAATTTTAATGACCGGTCCAAATGATGATGGACAAAGGGTTGGAATTATAATTGTTCATATATATATATATGGAATGCTCTCTTCGGGTCGGGAATGAGATCCTTCCCCAAGTGGAGGAGTTCAAGTATCTCGGGGTCTTGTTCACGAGTGAGGGACGAATGGAGCAGGAGATTGACAGACGGATCGGTGCGGCGTCTGCAGTGATGCGGGCTCTGCACCGGCCCGTCGTGGTGAAGAAGGAGCTGAGCCAGAAGGCGAAGCTCTCGATTTACCGGTCAATCTATGTTCCTACCCTCACCTATGGTCACGAGCTGTGGGTAGTGACCGAAAGAACGAGATCGCGAATACAAGCGGCCGAAATGAGTTTCCTCCGCAGGGTGTCTGGGCTCTCCCTTAGAGATAGGGTGAGAAGCTCGGTCATCCGGGAGGGGCTCGGAGTAGAACCGCTGCTCCTCCGCATCGAGAGGAGTCAGATGAGGTGGCTCGGGCATCTGGTGAGAATGCCTCCTGGACGCCTCCCCGGTGAGGTGTTCCGGGCCCGTCCCACTGGGAGGAGGCCCCGGGGAAGACCCAGGACACGTTGGAGAGACTATGTCTCTCGGCTGGCCTGGGAACGCCTCGGGGTCCCCCCAGAAGAGCTGGAGGAAGTGGCCGGGGACAGGGACGTCTGGGTCTCTTTGCTCAAGCTGCTGCCCCCGCGACCCGATCCCCGGACCAGCGGAAGATAATGGATGGATGGATGGATGGATATATATATACAGATATACATATTTATATTTTTTTAACATTTCACAAAATGCAGATATTAAATTACTGACCACATCTTTAACTATTCAGGGATACATTAGAAGTGCTTCACAAGACTGCACAAAGAGTCTTAACTGCTTATTTATTCTTTATTGGATACAGTTCTGATTTATGAAAAATTGACAAAAATCACATATTTTGTTTGAAAGTGTCAGATTGATATAAAACATACAATTTTTCTATGATTTCTATGTTTTTTCTTATTGCTTTGGAGGCTCACTTATGTTATGCTCATAACTAAGAAAAGGACATCAATGTGCCTATTTGAGCTACATAGCATTTGTATTAAGGACAGAAATAAATGCTTAAGAGAACTAAGATGGAAGTCTTTCTGAATACGTTCACATCAATCTAAGCCTTTCGGAACCAATTAAATCAGGGTACAAAATCTTGTTTCCGTGGCGACAATGCTGCAGTTGTGGTTTATTTTTTTGTAAGATAACCATGAACAGTTTGCCAGAGTTAAAGAGAAACTAGAAATTGAGATGCAAGAGGTTACAGCAACTCAGAGCAACATAAATATAAAAATGAAGCCTCTAAAAAGGCTTCTGTTGTTCCAGATAAAAAAAAGAAGCTCAGTTTATAGAGAAAGAATTACAGCCTTAGAATTAGATGGGATCAGTGAGGATGCAGGTAGTCAACACAAAGACAAGCCTCCCGTCGTGAAACATACCTTAAAATGTTCACAGTCGGCAGAAATCAACACCTTCATTTCTCAAACTGCTTGCAAACGTTTACAGACTGAATTTTCCCAAATTTTTATCTAAACATCATCTTGTAAGTTACCATAAATGTAAAAAATAACAAAATGCTGTGAGTACCCCGGATATATTCACTAGATACACAGAGACTTATCTTTTGCTTTGTCCTTTAGGTGTCACACTGACCTAAGGCTTCATGACAAAAGGGGGGGAAATAGCGTAAAAGTACCGTCTATGATAGGTAATATTCTGGCATTGTTCATGTGTGTAGCTGAGAGTGGTGCCAAAAATGTATTTCTCAGGAAATCTTTCTAATTAAACTAACTGTGGGCAGCACATGATAAGTCAGATACAGCAGAAATCTGCGTAAATATCACAGTCAAAATTAAATACAGATTCTCTCGTGTTACAGACAATGATATTAAAAACAGATGTGTTTTAATGTGGTGACTTTAATGATCCACTTTATTTAATTAGTTTTTGCTAATGATTTTAGCCATATGGCATGGCTCTGGTGAAAAGCAGCCCTTTATAATTTCTTTGCCCACTTGTTTATTCGCTCATAATTGATGCCCCTTATTCTTGTCATGTTGTGAGATGGAGTATCCGTGCAGTAAATTATCAAAATGCCGTAAATATAAATGTAAATATAAATGTAAATATAACCATTTAAAAAGTTACATCTGGAAAGGTTATCTTACAAAGTCATGTTATACAAGTATGATGAGGAAATGTGTGTTAGGCACCAAATGAGGTAAGAGTTCATGTAAACTGTTGTTTCCTATGCTCCAGCAAAATAGGCGCAGAGTTTTGTCCGTGGTCATCCAAAAATGATTGGATCCTGAGGTATCGGCCATTTTTCACAGCCAAGGAAATCTATCATGTTCAAACTGTCATATTAATTGGTTCTGCTCAACTGAGCTGTATCTGCAACATTTCCAGGATGTAAATTTTAGCCTCTGACTCCGATGTATTCAGGTGTGACTTTCAATTAGAGTTGACTGTTTTGTGCTTCTTTTTAGCTAATATGTATTTTGATGCGGTTTTAACACAGTAAGTAAAAACTGTTGGATGATGCAGGGATTAATTAAAAACTATTTGTCATTTAATATAGAACATATGCACATATTCAGTGTACATGCATATAAACGTTTAAATGAAAAAATAAAAAGGCTATTTTCCATAGACTGCCCTGTTAGCATTCATATTCTATATCACAATTAACATTATTGTGCCTAAGAAAGTTCTCATTCTCTGTTTATGTTCTGAATTTGTAAATAAATGACAGTAGAAGGGGTGAGCAGCCATATTTCTGTGGGTGGGTGAGTTTGTTGCTGCTGCAGTGCTGGGACAAGCATGTCAGGACAGCTTGTTTTTGTTGTGGCAACATCAATAAGAGAATATTGAGGCCAATAGTGATCAAACTGAGTGAGTGTAGCCTGAAGTGCTCTCTTCAGCTCATTGAAAGACAAATACACAAACAGATAAAGCACCATAAAAGTAGACAATCATCTTTAAGGGGTGGGGCAAACTGACATTATTTTACTTGAACACAGATGAGCCATTATGTAAGGATATAATTTTAGATTTGAGCTCTGTATTGTATATTTATTTCTGGATTCACAAAGAGAAAGCTGTGCTCTTTTATAACCAGTGATTACAAGATTAGACGTTGAAGTTGAAAAAATATATTCCTGGTGTCTCTGATTTGAGATAAGATTGCTTCCATTCTTTGGCTAGACTTTAATATCATTAAAAATAGACTGATTCTCCAGCTCATATGTACTGTTATGGAATAATTATGTGAGATGGCGCATCTTTTAAAACATTCTCATAGCTTCCCTTATTGTCACACTTTATTTCACAATGTTTAATGTCCAAAGGGCATCTAAGCACAGCTTCAGATGCCAGCACCACAGTCTGGTGATGCAGGGAGAGAAGTACCTGGCTTATCCACTGTTGGAAGAGCGATGGCCTTTTGGGGATCTCAGAAAGTGAGTGGGGAATAAGGTTTTGATCAGGACCAGCTGTCACTTCTGTCCTCAACCATTCTGCAGATGTCCACAGGCCTGCAGAAGCACACGTATAACAGGTTTATTTAGAGAAGGGAGGTTGTTCTGGGTTTTAATTAGTCTCATTGTCTTAGTTCCTCTTGCAGTGCAACAGACATACTTGTCACTGAAGCAAAGTTTTTGTTCGGAGAAGATTGAGAGTGATGTCAAAGAACTTGTGGCAGTATAATTAGACATAAATCCTGTCATCAGAGAAAAAAATTTGATTTAATTAAAAAGAAAAACAAAGTTGTGAAGCCATGATGAAATCACGCAGATGGGGCAAAGCACTCCAAGGTGGAAAGACAACAAGATAAGCATACAGTTTGGTTTAAAATAAATAATTTTTTTAACGATTTAACACAAAAACTAATGTGTGCCTGTGTGGGTGGGATTTTTTTAAAATGTAATCTAATCTAATTGCAAGCCCAAAAAATGTATTTATTTTTTTTCTCTTATTTTTGGCATTTTGAAATTGTATCTGGATTGATTTCAGAAAGTCTGAGGAAAAAATATAAAGGTCTTAAAACAGATTTCAAATTGTCTTTTACGTCACTCACAATGCAACCAACATCGATCACATGGAATCCGGGTCAACCCCAGTGCTGAGCAGATTCCTTCTGCTATTACCAGAGGAAAAACAGCCATTTGTGTAAGTGCCTAAATGAACTGCTTGCTGACAGTTTGAGAAAGGTCTCCAGTGCAGGCAAAGCTCAAAAGAACCTCCAGTCTAACACTGTAGCACCATTGAAGCTTTGTTGTTTCTATCACCTATATTGATACTGTTACCACAGCTTGGAGATCAAAAGAAAAAAAAGACTGAAAGATCAGATCTGAGAAATAAATCTTGTTTCCCTGCAGTCTGAAAATAGCCTAAACCCTGCAAAGAAAAGTGTGACGTCACCTTTGTCCAGCTGAGCTCACCCCATTTTAAGCATGAGAGAAAAGCGTAGAGAAAACCGAAATCTACAATGAAAAGCACACAAAACTGTAACTGGCAGAAAAATCATGTGTTCATGTACAGAAGGAACACATTCATCATAATAAAAAGCTGAGTGAGGTAAAGGCCTCACAGATACTGGGATGCACTTTTATTTTATCAAATTGTTGAAATAATTTGTACTGCAGTGTGACAGTACAGTTCAACAGCAACATGGCATCTTAATATTATATACTTTAATATTATAATATAATATTATTGTACCCCTGCACTATCATAGTGCAAATGTAAAATGTCCTGTTTTCATCTCCCTTTTTCTATGTGTGGGTGATTTCATTAAAAACAACTGGTATTAACATTCATCGGCTCCAACATTGACTCGATTGTCTGAGTTGTAGAGTAGAGCTGTAAAGTAGAAAAAAAGAAACTCAACAGTGTGGCATAAAAGGCTCACAGGGAAGCTGGCACTCAATGCAAACACATGCAACAGTATAGATATAAATGCTCACAAATGTAGAACCCACTTGCATTGTCTGTAGCATATAGTCTTTGGGTAGATTCAACACAGACGAATGAATTAAACCTAAATTTGAACAAGAAAGTCCTGAAAACAGAAACTCTCGTGGTTGTATTTGTTATGACACTGGTGCGAGCTGCATTCATTTCAGGTCAGGGATTTGGGTTATCTTGTTGTGACACACACATAACAACAGAGACAGTGTTAAACAATAGCTAAACCCGGAGACACTGCTATTGGCTCAATTAAATAAGCAATTAAGCCCCTTTCAGTTTCCTTATCGTTTTTGGGCTGAGGTTGAAGATGCCATTATCTACCCGCTTCAACAAGCCCATTGGCATCTGGAGAAAGGCAGCACTTGCATGACTCTGCAGTTGCTTGGTGTATCATTGATGGTCAAGAGGCTGAGTACAGGGAACTGGTTGAACATATTATGGCACAGTGTAGGAACAATCATCTATTTTTTAATGTGATCTTTGTCTTAGGGGAAGAGGTGGAGGATTACAGATAACTTGGTGTTCACCTGGAAAATAGACTGGGCTGGAAATGCAACATTGAGGATGTCTACATGAAGCCCCAGCTTCCTGAGGAAGCTTAGGTCTGTTAGTGTTTGCACCAAGGTGTTGCATATCTTCTATATGTCTGTCTTTCCAGCCATCTGTTAGGGCTGCAGCATCAAAGAACCATTGACTCAAAGAATCTGAACAAAGTGATAAAGAAGGCTGGCTCTGTCCTGAGAACCACTCTAAAGCAACTGCAACACTATAATTTCCCAGTAGGGATTATTACAGAAAATGTTTTCTTTCCCTTTCTTTCTGAAATGCATATACATGACAAAGTGGTCCTGGACAGATGTGATGATCATAACAGCAGCAACATTTCTCTGCATCTGCCTCACAACTGCTCAAATGTTGTAATGTGCTGATGTCTTGACATGTCTTTAAATAAAAACAGACTTTTATTCCTCTTTTGTTACTAGACTGTTAAAACCTAACCATGATTGTTTTCGAACTCTAACCATAATTTCCCAAACCCAGCCAGGAAGAGAAAGAAATTGCTCCAGTAAAGTAATGTTGTGTTATTGATGGAACATCTGTTGGTCTCAATCTCATGTCACACAAAGGCCTGTAGTTGAAAGCTTAGCACTTAGCTGCAGCACTCCCCGCCCCCCACTTTCCTTATGAGGATTTGGTGATTTCTCTGACAAAAACTCAAGATGTCAGCTCTGTTGTGGAAAGGCTCATATGAGTCTTATTTCCCTTCTGCCACTTGTGAGGACGGCCCTTTACATAACACCATTATCAGTTGTATTGTATGAACAAATTACTTATATGATTGTTTCAGTTTGAGGACTTTTTTTAATAGTAAAGTTTAGTTTGAAATGTCTCATAGATTTCAGAAATAATGGACAAATTATAGCTGAGGATCCATAACAAAAAAAATAGAAACAAAATTAATGGTGGGAGTAATATTACGGACAGGATAAAAGGACAATAACTGAATATGACGGCTTTTGTAATTTTATTAAAGAGTGAAAAAAAGCAAATTTGTCAGATAGATTAAAAAATGTTTCAGCTTAATTCCCCTCATGGCTGGCTCTTTTAAATGTTCCTTTGTCACATTTGTCTCTCGATGACATACAACAGAATGCTTGTAATGATCCCAGTTTTGCCGACATGCAATATATATATATATATATATATATATATATCACGTAAGGATTTCCAGCGCACAGCTTCAAGGCATTACCACCAATAGGACGCTTTTACTACGCTGAGTTGGTGGGGTCAGTTTCAAGTGGAGAAAAACAAAAACAAACCAACTCTCTGCTGCAACTTTATCTTTCTCTGATTGGTCAGGCTGTGTACTGTGCATTTGTTTTCCTCCTGAAAGTTGCACCTTCACCGTGACAAAACAATGCCTCCCACTCTACAACTGACCCACTAGGACCCCCTTGCTTTGGCCTGTGGGCTTGTTGTTTTGCCTGCCAAACACACACACTTGTTGAGAGCTGAGCACAGACTGACTTATTTTCTTCCTTTGTTTTTTTTTTCTCCACTTTGCAGGAAACTCGCGTCTTTCTCTTTTGTGCATCTGTAATCACAAATATGTCACTCAGGGTGAAATAATTGGGTTATTCATTGCAAACTGACCACAGTATCTTCCACTTCACATGTCCAGACTGACTGGTGTTGATGAATAGGTTCTTCCAGTCTTGATTGATATGTACAATCTTACACAGAGTATTACAATAAAAGAATTGTCATTCATTAAACCTCCATTGTCTGCCTGTAGTCAAAGCAAAAGCGTGGATTTACTGACAAGCGGGCTTTATGAAAAATATATCTTTTACATAAAACTGACTGTAGCTTCTATCTTTGAACTTCTCTCTTTTTTTTCCTGAAAATGACACCTACATGACAAAAGGATTATTCTCTGTTACAGAGTCAATACTGCTATATATGTCAGCATAGTATGTTGTAGGCATAATTCAAAGGATCCCTACTGGCATTAGAGGAGCTGTCTCCAAGTCATGCTCTTCAAGGACTTAGAAGTGCGTTAGGAGTGTTCTCTTTAAGAATAATTGATTGTATTTGACATGACATGGAGGAAGTTTAGGGACCGATACTCTGCAGTTGAGATGCGATCAATTCAAATGAGAGACGGAGGCAGCTTTCATTCCTCTGCCAGACTTTATTAGCAAAAAATAAGCTTTTTTTGAAGAAACTCAACTTCTCCAGGAAGAGCTCAGACCTGTTAGTATCTGAGAATGTAAATTAGTGTGATCCCTCACCTCATCGTGCCTCAAAATAATCCCCAAGCACCCATTTGACAGAAAGTAATGAAACATTGAGTTAAATGCTTGGGCATATTCCAAAGTACTTTTGCGTGGGTTTTTTTTAAGCACGAGGAGAGGTGATTATCTATGAAGATAGCTTTCTGTCTTAATAAAGACAAAACTGTAATGTGATTGTGTATACTACACATTCTGAATGATGAATCAGGCCTTAGAGATGACTGGGCATCCTCCAGATTTGAATTTCACATGACGTGAATGTGAAATGGATTTCATGCCTAAGTTACTGTACACAACAGGCATACTTGGATGATTGCTTTATTACATTTAAATCTAGGTAAATAGGTTTTGTTCATCATTTTCCATGGAAGTATTTCTAGTGGAGACACTCACATTTTACACATTAGTCATTCCATACTTTTTCAACTTCCATACTTGTGATACTTAAAAGTTGCAACTTAAATCACCGTGCAGGCATACTGAATGATATACTATATGCTTCCCCTGGTACTGATCCTTTATGATTAGACCCTGTATAAAGCACCTTTACTCGGTCTTCACACTTAGGTTTGCCATGCGAACAAAGCTTTGGACGTGCGTTAAAATGCAAGAAAATTAATGTCATGTGTTGTGTTCTCAATGTGAGTCGGTAAACAACAGATGGTCAGGAAGGCCTCTTTAGCACTATGGATTTTATCTAACTACCCACCTGAATGACCTGTGTAGAGCTGCAGCAGCTGATGCAGAGGAGACAAAAAGCGAGAGTTAACCGTTTGCTCTTGTTTACTTCAGTTCCACTAGACTGCAAGGCCAGAGGAGACATTTACCATGCATGGAGAAATTAGCTTGTTTATCAGCATTTTGATTTGGTTCCCGCCTTGCCTTCCCACTGACATTTTAGACGTACATGATCCATGACTGATTCCCCAATCAAAAGCACAATAACAAAGTACTTGCTTGTGCCGTTTTCATTGTTGTATAATTACATTTTTGATGATTAGCACTGAGCATGATTAGGACAATGACTTGTTATGTGCATGCCTTCAAAAAAGTAACCTTGAACATTGTATATCTATCCTGTCAATTGGATATGCTCCAAAGATTACCAGTGAGATACTGCACTGTCCATACAGTAGAATAACGGTTGCTTGAAGGTAATTTGCAGCAGTTTATTGGAGGTTTTTTTTCTTCCTTTTTTTTTCACTTGTTGTTGCACCCTCAGCCCTTCCACTGTACTTTGGACTTAAATGGTAGGCAGAGCCGAAGTCCTTGAAAGGTTACAAAAATCTTTAGCTATTCATTAGTGTAAAGGTGAAGTAGGGAAAGTGAGGGAATATAATGAAAACTAATACTCTTCCTCGTCACCAAGCTATCTGTAGATATGTTTGATATCCCATTACAGGCCCAGAAGTAACCACAGTTCTATACTGCCAAGAGACAAACATAATCCAGAGGGAAATTACCCATCAGGAAGGCAATACTGTTACTGAGATGCAATTACCAGGCCACTTGTGAGACTTTCAGCCTAGTGTCCATGTATGCATGTGTGTTAGGGTGGTCGATATGTGCATAACAGCTTTTATGTTTAGCAGAGCAAATTGGATTCTTTGTTGGAGAACAGTTCATTTAGAATATGTCCAAGATGCAAATGATTGATGTGACTATATTGTTACAACTGTAGGCTTGTGGTGCAGGACAGCCAAATGGAAAAACATACTACAGGGACAGGGAAAAAGCTTTTATTTGAGTATGACATAGAAGTCCCTTCCCTACCTTTGTGAATATCTTACCAAGTCTTTGAATTATTGGGATTTTACATTACCTACTTGGGTGGGAAAAACAGTGTATTTGTATATTACAGAGTGTTCTTTTTTGTTAGTAGTTAAATAATCCGCATGTCTCACAGTGGATTTAATGTACCAATTTAGCAGTGAATCACATAGCCTACAAACAAAGAAAACAGTACGGATTGGAATGAACACGAGTGTAAACATTTGATAAGGATTTGCTAGAGGCAATTGCTATGGTTTATTATTGATACAAAAATATGAACCGCAGAAACAAGACTTGCCTTGGTGCATGTGAAGCACTTGCCTCTCTACTACTGTATGACTTATTCTCACACAGGCTAACCAGGTTGAAAGTAACAGTCATGGCAATGGCTTCCCATTACCCCCTCAGAAAAGTATCTCAAATTGAGGACATTTCTTCCATACTACAAATTATCTTCTTGAATCTAATAATTAATCATAGCTGCCTTCAATGAGCAGCCTGCAACCTTAAATGTAGCACAAATTGGAAAAGAAAAAGAGCCACATGCACCCATTGCTGGGGAAGTGCATGTGGATAAGAAATAAAACTGCCTGTACAGAGTTTGAGCCTTGCATGCATAATAAATGTATGACAAAACAATACCCCAGGCACCCCAGTATTAATGATATGCAGTGAACTCATTATTAAAGTTCCAAAACAGCTCCTGGAGTAACACAGATGGAGTCAATTAAGCAATGAGCATACTTGCTTGCCTGCCGTTTCATCTTCTTTCTTTTATCTCTTGCATATTACTCCATGGATGTAATTAGCTGTATGTTTCTCCTCACAACATAATGTCCAGTGATAATAACAGTTATTTTCACTTGTAATTTCAAATAATACTCTGCTTAATAAATGTACCAAATTTGCTTGTATCGTGTCCTTGGGTATTTCAATTGCACTATAGAGGTGTTGAGTGTAATACCGTCCTAAGCTGTTTTCTTCTCTGTACTGTTTCTGTTCTCAGAGACCTGATGCCTTCAACACTGGAGGGGCAGATCACCATGGAGAAGACACCCAGCTACTTTGTGACTAACCATGCCCCGAAGCGCATCCACTCCATGGCCAGGGACATCAAGCTTATTATTGTGGTGCGTAATCCTGTCACAAGAGCCATTTCAGACTATACACAGACTTTGTCCAAGAAACCAGAAATCCCCACTTTTGAGGTTCTGGCTTTTAAGAACAGGACGCTGGGTCTAATAGATGCCTCCTGGAGTGCGTTGCGTATAGGAATATATGCGCTTCATCTGGAGAGCTGGATGCAGTATTTCCCTCTCTCCCAAATGCACTTTGTCAGCGGGGAGAGGCTCATTGTGGATCCTGCGGGAGAGATGGCCAAAGTGCAGGACTTTCTGGGACTGAAGCGGATCGTCACAGACAAACACTTTTACTTTAATAAAACTAAAGGATTTCCATGTCTGAAGAAGCCAGAGGACAGCAGTACCCCAAGATGCCTCGGCAAGTCTAAAGGGAGAACTCACCCTAAAATTGACCCAGACGTGATTCGCAGGCTGCACAAGTTCTACAAACCCTTTAACATGATGTTCTACCAAATGACAGGCCAGAACTTTGAATGGGAGCTCGAGGAGGACAGTGAATCTCGCAGCTCTCAGGACTAGCATGGCACCGCTCAGCCACACCACCAGCCTTCTCACTAAAACGTCTATTGTCCCCCTTCATCATAAGAGAGAGTGCTTGAGCACGCCAATCAATCATGGCTGTCCTTGCAGTGTCTGTATCCCTTAGCAAAAGTTTACTGACATGCTTTTTCTTGATAATGGCAAATCATTATTGTGTATACTAAACATAAAATATATTTATATTTGTGTAAATGAGCTGATTTATTCTTTTTGTGTTTTAAGCAAAGAACTGATGAAAATCATGTTGACTTTGGCGATGCATGCGATGAGTTAAGTGTCCTTACCTCATGAGCCCTAAGGGTAAACTCTGCTTGTTTCTTCCTCCTTTACTTTTCCGCAGTTTGTTGCCCTCACACCCACTCACCAGCATTCAGAACAAAGATATATTCTATTTCAAAGGCTGAGGCCGTGAAGTGCTCTGTATCATTTCTTTCAACACAGTCCTGCAGCTATAGAAGACAGAGAAAGGAGAATATATACAGTATTATATCCATTTGACATGTGCTCATCTTTTTAGTTGTCCGTGTTCTGAGTGGAGACAATCCTTTTAAGTTTACCAAAGTGTTAATTTACTCTGTGTCACTGTTCTGGTTGCTCTGCACTTAATTGCACGCATATCCAATAAGGGAGCTGATGTACATTGGCCATCATTCAATAATTGGATTGTTTCACAGCACAGTTGAACATTAACATACTGATGACCATGCACTCTGATGTGGTGCAGTATCAGTGGCTTTAGTATAATTTTGCAAATTAGTCCATCCACCCCATGTGCATCAACCAATTCTGCATCTGGACAAAGATGATTTCCGGAACACACCCCAAAATATCTGCTAACTATAACAGTGCTGTTTGCCTCATGACCCTCCCTTTCACAGCAACACATGTCAATGAGGGTAAAGAAAAACACTGTAGGACCAAGCAGACGTTTGTTACCAAACATCTGCTGCAACCCTGTCTTCTGTCATTAGAGATTAATGGTGTGTTAAATAAACTGCTGCCGCTAGAACAAAGTCAATGTCAGAGAGAATTTGCTGTCAAGGTAAATCCACATACATGCCCAGGTAAATTACTTAAGATGTAACTGTATGAGCTTAACTTAAGCAAGACAGTGCAGAAGTTTATCAGCAAATGTGAAACTGACCCATGACGATCATATTTTCTTTCTTATTCTTTTCTTTATTTTCCATAACCCTCTGTGTCTGTTGTCTCTGGACTTTTCATCATTTGAGACAATCAATACAGTCAATGAGTCAATAAATACAGTCTGCTACACATCGCTGGTTGCCACAGCTATGATGCATTGCTCTGTTAATCCTTCCTGTTCTCTTGCCATGGATGGCTGGATTGGTGCACTCTCTGCAGACCTCACTGTCACCCCGGGGAGGCCGACACCAGCAGCTACTTACACAGAGCAATTGATTCAATCAAAGTAAGCACTATGCTGCCCTTTGTAGCGCCAAGCCTGAACACTTACCTCGGAGTCGTGCCATCCTAGAGTCACAACTTTCACTGCTTTTCTGTGCAGCGATCCCATGGCCTTTTCTTGACAGTCTATCTGCACTGTTACTTCCCTCCCCCATTCTTCTTATTCTCACTGACCACTCAAACATACCACCCTCTGAGCTGCTATGTTGTGTCGGGCAACGGTTTTACAAAGAAGCTGCACACTAATTAACCTGCAAGTAAGACAGTTTGTTTCATATTTGATTTAATGTAAATTTTCTCTAAGCTTTAGAACATGCAAAATCCAACCTCTAAAACCGGACAGTCCCTCCCACTCGATATAAAGATGCTCAAAGAAATCTACAAAAGGCTCCTGTGGTGTTATCAAGGCAAATGAGGACTCCATTTTCCATCTATGAATATGCACTTCTGCAATCATTTGCATTTTCAGGAGCACTTGCATAAGGGAATTTCTATCCAAAGTGAAAAAACTCAAATTCAAGCTCTAATTAACCAAAAACATTCACACTCAAAGCTTTTTCTGCTGTACCTTTTGCCTTTTTAGTTAAAGGCGTAGTGCCGTCATACTTTCTTTGAGGCCTACGATGCATGAAAGACACGCTAAGCTGCCCTTCATGTGTTCCTCCCAGTGGGGGCCATGCTGTGATATGTGGCTAAAAAATATTTCCAGAATCACGTAAGAAAGTGTGATGACAAATCACCTACTCACTAAATTATCACTGCTTCGGTGGCATCCTTTCAGAAATCTAGTACTAGTTCATATTTTTCAGTCTCTACTGGAAATTTGAGCTTCATGTTGTGAAAAGTTGTGTGGATATATTTATGTGTTGAAGAGTGTTAGGCTTTACAAGCAGTTTTGTTTAAACTGTTTTAGAACATGAGCCAGAATAATATCCCGCACAATGAAAGGCCACAAAAAAAAGATATGAACCGAACCAAAGTGAATAGGAGCTTGGTAGGAGAAACACAAATGGAGATGTAAAGTCCCCATTAATACCAGCTAATTAGTTTTTCAGTTTCTACCAGCTGTGCAAAGAGGCACAGTGATGTCAACTTTTTTCCATTTTGCACCACTCCACTCTGAAGTTTTCCTTTTTCATCTGTTACATTGTTCTATTTGATGTCCACTGGCACACCAACACATTAAAAAAAAAGTCATAAATTGTTTATTTTGTTTTGGGGGAAAAGGCTTTGAATTCTAATATGAATGTGCACATTTGTTCATTTCAGGTTTTTCACCTGTTGAATCATTCTAAAACCCTAACCCACAAAATTAAATAAGCAGAAAATGAAATGCAGCTGTACACTCTACCACATTCATCTCTCACATTTGAAATGAAATCATTTATCCACACAACAATTGCCTCTGCATGGAAATTTTCCGAGGGTCGGCCGTGGGGGCATTCATTGAATTTAGTTGCTACCCATGCACCAGAATCTCAATCACCAGAGATCTATCCCTCTCTCTTTCTTTTACTTTTTCACATCTAAATCTTCATATGAATGTAGGAGAGCTGCCAAGGACAAGCTTTGCTTTAACTGAGCACTCTACGATTCAAATGTGTCTTGTTTCTTCAACAAGAATCTACATTTCCATCTTAAATGTTTTCAAGTAGTGACCTGCTCAGCGGAGTAGGAATGATTTGCCATGTTGTTGAAACCAATGCTGACAAGAGGACTGAAGCTGCTGTAATAGTCATTACAAAGTCCATTAAATCGAGGCTAAAATCATTTTATAAACAACCTTCTATCTTACACGGTGCCAATGTCCAGGAGTTCGTGCTATTTCAACACACCAGAGTGAGTACCAGAAGTAATCATTTTCAGCGAAGGCTTCTGACAGTCAGGAACTTCCACTTCAGCCACCTCAGGAGAGGTAAGGCATCCTCCCATTAATCTTGACTCAGTGCTCTCTTTTGTGCTGTGATGGGTGATTTTCTATTTTTGCTGTCTGACTACATTCTTTGACTACTTTTACTCACACAACACTCTCTCTGAATCAACTTGTGTTTCTACAAAAGAGTAGATGTGGTTTTAGAAATCTAAAACAAACTTTTGGAGCTCCCTTTTAGTAATATAAATGAAGATGAAATGTTTAACAATAACTAAAACTTATTATTTCTTTGATTTTGCAAAAATACAAATTGACTTGTACTTCAGTTTGAAAGACAGGAAAATCCAGCATACACCAGTAAATATTTTCTATTATTTTTAACCTTGTGTTGGTAATTACTAATTCAGTTTTCTGTGTGTTGTTAATTAATGACATTATGTGTGTTCAGTGACGGAATTGTGGGGTGTTTAAAGGTTTGCTTTAGCAAAGATGACTTCAAAGCAAAAATGCCATTCAGCATCAGTGCCCACAGTTATCATCTAATAACCAATTAAACAGTAATCAGTGCGAGATAAACATGTTGATAATGTAAACCAATAAATTAGGCATACATAATTAATGTATGTTTAATGAAATTGGCAGAAAATCACATCGGCTCCCCAAAATGTTCTATGATAATATGCAGTAATCCAATTGCAACTGCATGGCATTAACCCAGTAGTTTCCCCCGCTGTTACTTTCAGTAATTCCCAAGATAACAGCAACAGCTCACACTCCATTGCTCATTATAACACACACTTATAAAAAACTAAAATAAAAACCTATACTTTTTAGTTCCCTTAGTAGTGTACACTTCGCTGCATTATCAATCCATTCTCAGACACGTAGTTTTAGTTTGTTTTGCTGTGACAACTTATCAGAGAGACTTGCAGTACCCTGACAAGTTTTCTTTCCTTTTTTATTCTTTCGTCATCTATAAAAGTTAGTCTGTTGTGTACCTTGATCTTTCTAAGACTCGAACATTCAAACAAAATGCAACTAGACTGAACAAATACAAGGACACTGTGACTGTCAATCCAGTGAGATAAATGAGCCCCTTCTATTGCTAATGGAATGTAATGATAATTCCGGTCCCTCAGGGCCAATGTCCCACTAGTGTTTGATCCTTCCTGACAGTAAACAAACCACACCTGGTCTGTATCTACTTATCACCAAGTGTGGCACATAACTATCAAGAAGGATCAGTAATCTGAAGACATAAGCCCTCTAGGGGAAGAACTCATGCTGTGTTTGGATTGGCTAACCATTCACCTATTCACTCACCAACTATAAAGGGAACTCTATACAGTGGCCTTCCTGGGGGATAAGGGTAGTCAGCTGCTTTTGCATTTCTGTAAACTTAGAGAACCAACTCTGTGTGCACCCAGAATTGTACATTATCCACGAACAGATGTGTTGCCTGCACTTTAACTGCATAATAAATTTCAGTATAATGGTGATTAATTAAATTCTCCATTGTAGCTAATGCAAATATATCAAAAGGGAGCTAATTCCAAGGTATCCTAAAATGATGATTGCATAGACTTAGGAGCAAAGATTCGCATATGGTATATTTATTTTCATAAATAATTAATTAAATCTTGTGCAAAACTTCATGGCTGAGATGTTTGAATAATATAATTTGCTTACTAGGCATGATAAGAAAAACAGTTTGTACACTACTTTTGGTGTACCAGGTGATTAATTTGTAGTGCACTATATAATGAATGAAAGTTGTTCGATCGAAATTTTGAACAGCACTACAAAATGGCTGACATACTGCATAATGGAATAAATAGTGAATTGTACATTTCAAACACAGCTTGAGTGTAGGCTTCAGGTCATTGGCACAATAGTTCCTTTGAGATGGTCCCCTATCAACCTGAATGTAGGTCCCGATAAATTGGAAGTGGAATCATGAGCAACAATGTCTGCTTACGGTCTTGATGTCTGTGTAGGAAACTACTGTGTGTCACTTTTGAGTAGCAAAAACCGAAAGTAAAGCTTAACCATTTAATGTCCGCACTGAAAAAATAAGCAAAGGAAAAATGTTTCTTTGCATTGTTTTTGTTTTCTTAGGGCAATATTTATCAGTCCATGTTCTTCTTCTCTTTTAGCATTAAGCGTCAACCTTTCAAAAAATAATAGCATAACATACATTTTTTCTTTGGCATTATACACCTAACCTGTAGTGGTAGAGAAGGTTTAGGTTGTTTTACTTGCACAATTTTTTGATAAAATACATCATCACTAAATGATCTGCTATACTAAATGGTGAAGGGCTAATGTGCAGCCTTCCATAAATCTCAACCAATTTGGATTTCAATAGTATCCCTTTGAAAGTTGCCACATCATTTATTGGAGGAAAAGCTGCAACTTTTCTTGCTCTGAGAGATGTGTTTGTATATGCACAACATCTCAAGCTTACGAACAGGATATATGTGCACCTGAGGGAGATAATCTGCACATTCTGGTAAGAACAACGATAAACTGTAACGGCATCTTATACCTAATGGCTTTTTTCAACTGTACTGAAGTTTGAAATATCATGAACTGGAATGTTAAATGAGGAAAGTTCAATATTTTTTTAAACCTGGCTCTTTTTCTTCTTGTAAAAATTTGTTGCTAAAGGAGAAGTTATGTCCTGAATTCTGTACACAATAGTGTAAATGTGAGTGATAATAAAAGAGAGCCGTGCAGGGTAAAGTGAGTTGGGAGATTGTCATACAAAAAGCTTTGGTAGTTTTTTAAAGATGATAAAAGAAGAAAACAACAACACATAAACAACGAACAAGGAATCATTAGTATTGTGACAGCAAAATTCTGTTCACCTTGACTTGGACAAGCACTGATACAAGTATTCGTGATCACTTTCATCGCTAATGAATTTCATCAATAAAGCTTTTCCTGAAGAAAAAATACTGTTTCCAGAGCAGAAAGATCAGCTGATAATAGAGTGGAGGTAAATGTGATTTTAATTCAGCTTACTGTAGCAGTTTCACAGTTGCTAGTTATGTTTTGTCAGTCAGTGCTGGATATAGAACATATTTGTCTCCATCAATAATTCACACCTTATGTGTGGAAAAATAGGAGTTGGGTTTAGGAAAAAAAAAAAAAAGAAATTGAAAATAAAACTATGGCCATTTTAATTCGTTAAAAACGTTTTTCATGTATTCATTCATGTCTTGATTTTCATCCTGATTTTCTCTCGACAGTCACTATGAGAAGGTCATTCTGACACAGACTGCAAAGTATGGTGCATAATGTAGACACAAAAGTGGTGTATTTACGAGCTCAAAAACAAAAAACCCAGAAACGTTTTGAGCTTGTTGTGTCAAATGAAGCCCAAATGCATCTTTCAAGATTCAGGCACATTAAGGGATGTGTGATCAGTGACAGGAATGCTGATCCCTACCTGAACTAGTAAACTGTTTACCTCATGATAAACAGTGTCCCGCTGGCAGCTTGGTCATCACAAATGTCTCTAAAATAAATTCCTTAAGTGTAATCAGCATAAAGATTTGATGAAGAGTGGGGAAAAAAGCTGATGTGGAATGAAATTCAGTCAATCCTAAAACAACTTACAGTAAGGGTTTTATAATCATACAGCCGTTTATTGCACGATCATCCAAAGAATACATTGAGCATTATTGAATACAGATGTTAAAAAGTAAAGCAAGGCAAACAGTTTACAAGAGCAAAGTGGAACATACTAAAACAGATAACTCGCCACACTAAACTAATGCATTTATTCAACTTTTAACATATTTAATATTTCAAGAAAACTGAGAGCACATAAAAAGCACATAAATAAATACAAAACTGTTGGTTTCAGGGTGTAACAACAGAAGCATCTTTGAGCACATTTGTTTTAAGTACTTTATTATTGTATGATCACTCACTTTTCCTTTTCTTTGTCTGCTCTCCAAGTCACTGCATCACCACGGTTCAACTGCTAGTGTGTCTGAACTGTTACATTATGTACGGAAAAACAGCAGAAAAAGTTGCTGAAAAGGGAGTAACAGCTTTAGACTTGTTCTGTGACAGATTTAATCTGACTGTTTTTAAGTGTGAGATGTCATTTTAATGAAGAATTAAGGTAATTTAAACATAGATTTATAGAGACATTATTTCATGCACACAAATAACTTCTAATGATGGTGTTATCTGCTGACAGTGAAGTTCGTCAATACTCCAAAAACATAATAAAATCTTGAGTCACTTCACTTAAACGGAACAAAAATGTCACAGTTTAAATAATAGAGTTGTCAGTTGAATATATTTAAATGTGAAGCCCAACACAAATGATCATATAAAGGAGCTTTCATTCTGGGCCAAACAGTTTGTTCATTGGCTCGGACCCCCAACATCAAGAATGGCTCAGCGCAGGCCATCTGGTCAAGGGCTTCGCCAACAGATGCACTATTTTTCAAATCGATATCTCCACATTCCAGCCAGTCCGGCTTTGAAACAAGACTAATTTTGTTATCAATCCATGCAGGTAATGATCTCATTAATTCACTGTTGATTCATTTTCAGCCGAGTGGATATTAACCTTTTGCCAGTAATCATTAATTCTCTGTGGGGGAGGTGTGGTTTGTTGTGATTGGACCTGCATAAACAAAACAATTAATAGGCTCCTGACAGCAGAGGTCCTTCTTGATGTCCAGCTGACTTCTTACACTCAAATGATCGATTTATTGATCCCACTACACTTCAATCACCAGAGCTGCTAATCGCTCACCTCACAAAGAGTAAGTTCTGGCCCAGAAGTGACAAGGAGAATTATTTGTGCCGCTTTGTTCAGCCATGCATATATTTCGAGGACAATTATCATGCTCTGAATACTCATAACTATGTAGTTAGGGATTTACATTCCAACACCTGGTCACCACATTCCAGTCAACTTCAACGTGCAACCTCATTTCCACAAAGGTAGAGGTAGTGCAGAGAGTGTAAATCCAAACAAATAAAATAATCAGCTAATTATTTTGACAATACATTTTATTGGCACATGGCAAAATGACAGCATCAACTGTTATCCCCTGTAGTATATCAACCAAGAATGGGAAAACATTCTGCTTTCAAAACTACAGCAACTATATCTTCAGCTCCCAAATTCTTAAAGGATAAGACCGTTTTTTTGACATTGGGCCCTTGATTTCACATTATAACATGATGTTCTACTCACCCCTGCTTGTTGTTTGTCATTTGGAGCTGTTCCGAAGATATTCGCGAGGCGTCTGGCTGCTCTCTTGAGATATTCGGCCATGAAACGGTTTCCTATGGGCAAGCTCATACAGGCACAAACTATGCTGTTTATAATTTATTAATTACTCTACACCAGCACTGATAACGTGGAGGTGCGTCGCTTACTTAAAAAAATCCGGGTTACTAATTTTGAATTTTAGCCGAATGAATAAATAGGCAGCAGGTCTGTGGGCTGTCTGTGGCAGTAGCACGACGATGACGTCAGTAACACCCACTTTACGACAAAAAAATCAAAATTACAATAACCCGGATTTTTTTAAGTAAGCGACGCACCTCCACGTTATCAGTGCTAGTGTAGAGTAATTAATAAATTATAAACAGCATAGTTTGTGCCTGTATGAGCTTGCCCATAGGAAACCGTTTCATGGCCGAATATCTCAAGAGAGCAGCCAGACGCCTCGCGAATATCTTCGGAACAGCTCCAAATGACAAACAACAAGCAGGGGTGAGTAGAACATCATGTTATAATGTGAAATCAAGGGCCCAATGTCAAAAAAACGGTCTTATCCTTTAAAGCGTTGTTGAAAGAATTCAGATAATGATCATAAAACTGTCACGTTGCTGACAAAGATTAAAAATGAACATAAATTCTTCAAAAAATCTTTTAAATGCTCAAATTTCAGCATCTGATATGTTGTGACACTATGTGGAACACAAATGTTTTCTTATAAGTAATAAGTAATCATTTAAGTACTCTAGTTTCTGCAATTAGTTTCAGTACTAACATCAATATTTCTTTAAGTCCAATCTTAGAAAAGATTTGATCTCTAGAGTAATGCATCCACATTGTCGCTATGGATTTCATGTTCACAGTTTCTCAATGTTAGAATTAGATGTTTTTCAGATCAGGTTTCTTACAAATACTCATTAGGTGTGTCAAACAAATTGACATCAACAGCTGCTTGGAACAGTTTTTTCTTCAATTAAACAAAAGACAAAGGAAGGAAAAACAGTTAAAAAGCTGTGCTCAACTTCAGTCTGTAATACAAACCATAAACCAACTCGGAAATCTGGGTGTTATTATCAATTCAGACCCGGAGTTCAATAGCCATATCACCTGAAGAATATTTCAAGGATTACAGGACTACAGTGTCAGGGTGATTTAGAAAGGCTGGTGCGTGTATTTATCTTCAGTGGACTTGATTATTGTATCAGTGTATTTACTGCTCTTCCCAACACATAAATCAGTCAGCTGCAGCTGATACAGAGCAATGCAGCTCAAGTCCTCACTTCAACCAAAAAAGTGGTTAATATCACTCCAGTGATAAACTTGCTACACTGGCTTCCTGTCCATCAGTTTTTTTCTTCCTTCTGCTGTTGCTGTATAAAGCTTTAAATGGTTTAGGACCAAAGAACATTGTGTTGATGATATTTTGTGAAATCTCAAGACAGCTTTGGTCATGAGGAACAGTTTAATTTTCTGTCCTCAGGGTCAGAACTTCCTGTGGAGAAGCTGCTTTCGATTTTTATTTTTTTTAACCAAATATGTGAAACAAAGTCTGAGATAACTGCAGGTCTGCATCAACTTTTGCTTCTTTTCAAACCTTAAGAAATACTTGTTCACCACTGGATTTAATTTATTGATTTAGTTGAATTGTAGGATTATTATTATTCACTTTCACTGCACTTTACCTCTCACTCGGTTTTACGTTTTCATGTAAACTTTGTTTCAGTGCTTTTATCCTCTTTGTAATGATATTTCAATCACCTCATTGCTGAATTGTGCTATATAAATAAATTCGCCTCGCTTTGCTTTGCTTTATGGCAGCTGAAAGTAGGCCTTGCAAGTAACAAGTGAGGAGCAAGTGATAGTAATGAAAGAGGGCTTTTCTTAAAAATCTCCTCTGCATCTAGCCGTCTCTCTGACAACTCAGTTCACTCTATAAGGATTAAAAAATTCATTGCAAAGTGAGTTTTAGCTTGGAATGGTAATCTTTGCTTTTTGACCCTACCTGCATATCATGAATATCAAATATTACATTACAAAATGCTGCGAATTAAATTCACTGCTCTTCATGTCATATGGGCTGCTACATAAAAATATCCCAGACATTCATTTTTTTTTTAACTCCTGTAAATGCAGCTACAACAGGTGTTTTACCTGCACATACAGAGTGACGTTACCAAAAAAAAACAAAAAAGGGAAAAAAACAACAACATTAAACCCGGATATATTGCAGTGAGTTTGAGTAGATTCCGGCAAATGCAAAATACAGATTAGATATAGAGGGGATTTTAATTTCATTAAATATGTTTAATTCTTATATTTGCTTCAATGGGTTGACTGATTAACCCGTATGTCGAGGTTAATTGGAACTGGTGGAAGTTGTTGTGGCTGTATAATCTCGAACTTTTCTTCATGTACACAGTTTAGTGTAGAGACTTCATACATAAAATCACTGACATGACATTCAAGTCAAGTGTTTAAAGTGAAATTGCAAATATTAAGAGTTTCACCACATTTGCATGCTTTGCAACCAATTTATAAATGCCACAGACAGCAGCTGCACTTAAAGCCATTTTTACACAGGTCAAAAAAAACTTCCATCACCTTCAAACACTTGAGTGGAATGGTAAAGTGTTTCATCAGTATTTAGTAACATATCAAATGGCTTTTCATCAAGCATGGGTATCTTAAAGCTTTGACCCTCATTGTAATAATAGGAACAAAACACCATGGTGCACACAGTACTTTTCAAAAGGGATACTGCATTCAGGGCTGCAAGAGTGGGTGCAGCATCTTAGGGCCATTTCAGACCAGGGCGGCAAAGCGTGGCGGAACGGAAGCGATTTTCACCGGCGGAGGTGAAACTACATGGAAACAGATCTGTCCTTGCACACCGACGTGGCGGTAGTCAGGCGGTAGCTTTTGGAAAATAGAACTCGAGCGGAATTTGGATGGCGGCGGCCGGCGGTGTCCCGTTGAAATGAATGGGGAATGCAGACAGGGCTGGAGCAGAACTACCGCGGCCGCGGACTGTCCGGTGTGAAAAGCCAAGTAGAACACACCGCCTGATAACCGGCGTTACGACTGCCGTCGTCTCGCTGCCGCCACGCCACGCTCTAGTCTGAAATCGGCCTCACATGGTGGCCCTGACTCTGACGGCAAAAACTAGAGGGCAAAAACAGACAAGATTGATTGATTTTGTCCAGTCAGAAACAGCTGGATGTTCACTTTCAGTCCCAGTATGTAGGGCTCTCCATGGTCCATTCACCTAATTATCTCAAAATCTAGTGGCAGTGGCAGTAATTGAACGTTACTTCAATGTGTTAGTTGTAGCTTTTGGAGCATGCAGACAAACACGCTGCTGGCAATGGAAAATGGTTTGATTTGCTTCCTTTAGTGGGTGTATCAGCATTTTAAAAAACAGTTTAAACTTGCTACTTTTGGTGTAGTGGTCACAGTAGTTACACAACAGCAATAATAAGGAAGACCAAGCACACAATATATTAATATATCAATAGTAATGCAGATTAATGATGGTATTTTGCATTGTCCTGCAGGCTGTTTGCACCAATACAAAATGTTCTCTTAAATATATGGCTAAACAGACTCTTGGTTTGAAACAAAGCCTGGTAAACATATGTGCGTTAGCAACAGTGAAAGAGTGTTATCCTCTTCGTGTCAGCTTGTTTCAGTGTCATTTCAGCTCCACCTGTGCACCACTGACAACTCGGTAATTTCATGGATTTCTTACACCATGTAAATCTGCCTTTTAGTCCAAATTAGGTGTGTCGGTTTATTTCTAAAAAAAAATAAATAAATCAGGGATACACCACACTGTGAAGGGAAAAGTGTTAAAAGTGTGTGCATTTTCCCAGAGTTTTGAAATCATACATACAAATTAAAGGAGAAAACCTAACATCAAACAAATATTACACAGGGGTGGACATGGAAAGCAGCAACATTTGAAGTTAAATAATGGGGGTGGGGGGTGGCATATAAGAAATAAATGAGGGACGTGTCAATATTGCTTCCCTTGTCTTGAATCCAACCCCTGTCAGATCTGGACGGAGGAAATGACGGCTGCATCTTTTAATCCTGTCTGATCACTCACTCAAACATCTGGCCATGACAATGGTTTATATTCTCTGTCATAATATATGTACCAGCTAATTGTAACTCGATGATGAACTATCCACCTCTGCTCAAAGACTACCTTTTAACACAGAGGTAAAGCTTGAGGGAGTATACTTGCCCTGGGGGGTGGCATGTATAAATCCTATGTTGGAGGGAAGTATCTCAGTTCAGAATGCAAATCAGACCTGAATGATGTCTTGAGGTACTGAGTGGAGCAGAAATGCACCATTTATCAGAGCAGATGGTTGCAGTTTTGATCTACGATTCAATTTATTTCTCCACTTTAGGACTGGCCACACTTCTATGATTTAAGTAACTGATTTCATGCAATCCATTCAGCTTATTCTAGTCTTACATCTTTAAAATTCATTTTATTATTATAGACTATTTTTACAATGTTTAATCACCATGATTATGCTGGAATTCTGTATCTTGTACAACTTTTCATCATATCAAGTATAGTCTGTGAAACAATACAGAGAAAACAATGGTTCTGATTTAATCTTGAGTGAGTGGCAGCGTGTCGATATGTTTGCTCCATGTACTGAGTCTTCTGCAACCACTGCATGCTGATGCTGACAATGCATAAATGATGCTGGAGTCAAAATCATGTCAGGTTGTAGCCTCAAGCAATTCCAGAGTAAAACACTGTAGACCAATGCTGAGGGAAAAAATGGTGTAAGAAATCATAAAACCATTAGTCCTTTACTGACTGTCAAGTCTTGCTGCCCTTAAGTATGCTTGTTTACATATGTATTTATATATATGTATATATATATTTTTATATATACATATATATGCGAGAAGGAGAGCAGGAGAAGGACAGTGTATTCTAAATGTGATGTACAGAATTTAGCAGTTGGAGTAAAGGAGGCTGCATTATGTGTGTGGTGTGTGTGACAAGTCAATGACAACCATGTATGTTAATATATTCAACAGACAATTTTCTCTCTGCCACGAGAGCCAATTTGTGTATTTCACATCAGACATGCTCACAAAGGCTGTGGTTATAATCAAGGAAGAAGAAGTGGATTCTGCAAACATATTGATCAGATTCATCCTGAGAGAACTGAAATACCACAAATCCTTGCAAAGGTAACAGCAACAAAGTAGTTTCAAGGCTCAGAGGGAAATATTTGTCAGCAAAAGGTGTTGAATTAAAAGAGAATAACCTCTGTACCTGAAAACTATTGGGAGAGTACCTTCATTTGAGAAGTAAAATAAGTCTTATCATTTAATTGAACTGGAAAGTGGCAGCAACAGAAATCACACGGAGATAGTATGATGGGGAACACTGTGCTGAAGATACAAAATAACTGCATCCCACGCGAGGTAATAGAGTTGAGGAGATCCATAGCTGGCAGACTCTCAAATATAACAAATTCATTTGTTGCTGAAATATGTGGACAACTGGTGCATTTTCAGTAGTAAAACAGTATGAGCTACTTCCAATTATCCTTTAGAGCCACAGCTTTTAGTATGGGCATCATTGATCTGTTTCAGTGGATCCGAGATGGCTGAAAAGCTAAAAGGAAAAAAAAGTGAACCTAATTATGGGTATAAACACTCTTTGTTGTTTTCATCGTATGCAAACAGGATGCAGAGCAATAATAACCTGTCCTAAAATGAGACAAAACTCATTTGGATAACTCAGTATGCAGTGAACTGAATATAGCTCACCACTATGACTGAGTGTCCACAAGCATTTACGGTGTTGTGACTTGACTCAAATAGAAGCCTGGGGCAGCGCAGACACTAAAACATTTTGAAAATCATTACAGCTATTAAAAGATTTAAAAAAAAAGAAGCCTTTAACATCCCAATCTCAAAAATGCCTCATTTTCTGACCTATATTTTAAATGTGGCAAAACAAAACAGTTTGATGGTCTTGGCTACATGGGCTCAAGGAAAATATTGTTAGTATGTGTATCACATTGTGTGTGTACGGAGTATTAAAGCATGCTTTCACTCTTTGTGAAAAGGTTTATGATTGCACTAAGTATTACTAAGTAGGCAAGTAGTAACTAGGAGGTACCTCTGGGTAGAAAATACAGGTCCCATAATGCAACACTAAGCCAACAAAGAGATTTCACCTTTTTATTTTAACACTTACTCACATTTTTGAGCTTCTAATTTTAAATGTGTTTGATTTGGCTCAGTGCCCCATGCACACATTCGTATCCCGCAGAACAGTCTTTTATCATCACAGTTCATATTAAGCGTCAACAACTGTTCAAGCCCTGTCAGAATAATCTCATGTTAGCTTTTATGCGTGTGTTCACTGCAAATACCATTTCAAGCTCCCAATAAGAAGAACTGGAACATTAACCTCATCACGACAGCACACATTTGGCTTTTTAGAGCTTGAATTAAGACAAAAGATTAGGACAAATTGTGGTCACTCAGGCTATTGAAACCATGTTGACACATCAGGAAGAAACTATGTTCACAAGGTTGAAAAGGTCAAAGCATAGACGCAGAATTTCACAACAGAAAGAGTAGACAGTCATCACGATTTATGGAAAAATACCCAGTGTCTGATCCAGTTAGGTGAAAAAAGACAAAAGTCTAAGTGATTTGCTGCACCGCATATAGTTTTAGACACATTGCTCATTAGCCATTACCCAAATTTATTGTGTTTCCCTGATGAACACACAGGGATGCCTTGATATGCTTTTTTTTGTCCCAGAGCTTAACTCAAATGTGCGGAAACAAGCCCACACTGTCCCCATGTTGTTGATGAGGCTTAGCGAGGCAACCTCAAAGCTTTTCATGACTCACCCCATGCACGCAAGACTGTTTATACAGATGCTGTTACAAAGCAGCACAGGTCTTATCGATAACAAACCAAGGTTACACTGTGCCAGGAGAACACATCATTTCATTTCTGGGGGAGAGGTGCTCGCTTTTACAATGGCGAAAAAAATCAACTCTCACTGGCTGCTGTGAGCCATAGATGACAAGGGCAAAAGGAGATGACAGAGGAGTCTTAATTAAAAGTCACTGGTGATACGACCCAAATTCAGCTTGTCCAGTCATTTTCTTACTGACAAAGAATCATTACATTAGATGTCAGAGTGGATCAATATTCTGACAGGGTGAGGTACCCTCATTCCCTCCTTGTGCTCCAAACCTGTGCATTGACTGCAAACCTAAAGCAACAAGAAGGATGAGGTCAAAGATTTGTTCAAATCAGCACCTCCATTCCCGCAGCTAAGACAGGGGGAATCACTCTTCATTTGTTGAGGCAGACTGTACCAGCGAGGCATCATTAAATTCCTTCTCACTGCTTATTGTGCATAATTCATATTCAGCCGTTGAAATATAAATGTTGCTGTGTTGCAGAACCTCTGCAAGACCGAGGCACAAGATGACGGCCATATTCGAACCTCAAGTGGGAATTCAGGTTCAAGGAAAAATGTATGGGTGAGCACTCCTTTGGACAATTCTGGATCGCCTGCAGCAAAATCAATTTTGAATGGTATCAAGAGACACACAGAGAACTGACAAACTACGAAGGCCTTTTAATTGGATGTTATATGAAATTCTTTCTCTTTCCGATTACGATTTGCAAAAGATTTCCGCCATGCACAACTTAGATATTAGATTCACAGCAGCACTTCATAAAAATGCATAGAAAAAATAAATGTATTGTACTGATTTTCTCATTGATTAGCCTGGCAGCTGAAGCATCTAAACTGATGACTTCTGGACACACAGGCTTTAGATCTGTTCCACACTTTCACACCAAATCCTTTATTTCGAAACGAATAATAAAGAATAAATAGTTGCATAAAGATGAATTAACTAATTACGAGATACTTATCAACGAAAACGGAACAGTTAAAACATATTTGCACACAAAAAAATATATATAATCATTGTCGAAGTTCTTAGAAGTAAAATTAAATGGGTGCTGATCATCCCTCTGTGAGGACAGATGATGCTTAACTGGACTCCTGATCGGTTAAAAGTTAGATGAACAGTACAGGGGACAACCAAAGTTCAAGTTTCACACAGTTCCACAGTTCACTAGTAAGGTGAAGAAGTATGAATCAATAAGATGCAAAGAGTATGGCCACAATGGACAAAGAGTCACAACACTTCAAAGCAGTTTTTTATCTTTATAACTTATGCAGTGCAAAGCTACATGACCAACAGTGGCACAAACAAAATAAACATAGCCTATATTTCTCAAAAGTTGGGATGGTTTAGTAAATACAAATAGAAATGTTACTCCTGATTTTTATGTGACTGTGACATAAAACCAGCTGGGAAAAGCTTTTACTAGTTGTACCATCAAAGCACTTTCAAAAAGACATTGGCCATATCAGTTGATGACATGTTAATGTAATTTTGTCCTATAGTTCCAGCAAACACTACTGAAGGTGTGCAACAGAATTGGGTTTTGGTAATTGTGCAGTTCATTTAAAAACTTTCAACACATTCTCTATTATAGACTGGCTAGGACGGCAGGCCAGCAACACTTGTATCCATACCTTCTTCTTCTGCAGCCATGCGTTCGTAATCTGCACTAAATGTGGTTTCGGATCTTAATAAAAAATGAATGGATATCAACAGAAAATATGTCGTCCTGAAGGGAGAAAAAACATTTTCCAACATCTTAATATGCTTTTCTACATTAATCCATCACTAAAGTGCAGATTACCCTTGCCAAGACCATGCATCTGCATACCATCACAGATCCTGTCTTTGGACTTAATGACTGGACTGTTAATGATAACAGTGTGGATTATCATTTTTGTGTTTGGTTCCTAGCATATTATTGATTTCTTCCAAAGGAGATCTGGAATACTAATTTGTCTGACCACAACACATGCTTTCACCATGCAACTATCCATTCTAGAGGCTTTCAAGCTCGGATAAGTTTATGTCACCTCTGGACAAGGCTCTGTGTTGTAGTGCTTGACAAAGTTTTAAAGTAATCCATTGCCCATTTGGTTATATCAGCTACTGATGAATGAAAATAATTGATGCCGTGCTGTCTGAAAGATCAAAGGTCTGACATGTCCATCTTAGGTTTGTGCATTTCCCTTTCATGTACTGAAATTCCCCCAAATGTACTATTCTGGGATCATCAGCAAGCAAATATTGAACGTAAAAGAGTATTTAGCAGCCAAAATTTCAGAATCACAAAAAGGAGGGTAAAGAAAGCTATATGATTCTAAATAAATCTTTTTTTCTGTTTCTACTGAATGTTTATATTGTCAAATTATTTCACAGTGTGTCATGCAAGTCTTGCTGCAGTACAATTCTACATAAGTTGAATATTTGACGTTTTTAATATTTATCTTGCTTACAGGAAATATTGCATATTTAATATGTTTCCTGTATTCAATATATTTCCCAACTGAAGTGTGCAGTATTACCATGAGTAATGTCCTGGTGCTGGGTACTTTGTTCACTGCAGGAGTCAGTACAGATCAGCCAGTATTGAAGTCCCAGCTTTGCTCGCCTTTAGGTGTGCAACTCTTCTTGTGCACTGATCCCCACAGAGTGATTCACTGTGCTGTCGCTTCTCTTCATCCAACCAAATCCCTCTGAGTTGGCCTGTTTTCAACCCCCTGTAACATTATCAGTCAACAAGCATCGTGTTCACCATCAAGCGAGAGGCATAATTTACAGAAACATTACATTTTCCAGCTGTTTGTGCTTTCCTGTACCAAAATGAAAAACTTCCAAGAATGAAGTGCCACCTGGGCTCACAGTAATAGACTGGAGTCTTGTCTTTTCAGCATACTGTGAACAAAAGATTTTCTAAATTATTTTTTATCAGAGACCAACACTGGCCAGGCCTTCATGTGCTTTCAGTTTTAGATTGTCAAGGTTTCTGTGAAAGTGTGAGAGCGGTCACTTAGCAATGGCCTTGGGAGCAGGTTACTTTCCAGCTATTGTACAGTATTAATGATGGCAGAGGAGGTTGGTTGGTTGTTGATCCTATCTATGGCACTCATTCATTTTACCTTTCCTGTCACAACACCGTGTGGAGAAACGCATGTAATGAATAATATTCTAGAAGATTAACAGCGGGGTAATTACTGGATAATGAATGCACCTGCATTTTGCGTTCAATGTCAGAAAACAAATAAAACAGCAACAGAATGCAATAGACTTGAAGTCACTTCTTCCCATCAAGTCCCACCATAAAAAAACCCATGGACAAACTTGTTATTTCTAGGATACTCATCAGTTTGACTCATTTATAGATTCATCTGGTCAACTGTCTGTAAAGCAGCATTTTTCACATAGTTGTTTAACCCTTTTTCTGCATTGCTGCATTTGGATATTGATAAACAGATCAATAACCTTTTACGACAAGTATCTGAAGTATATACTGTGCAGGGATATTATAGAAAAATGATACATCTACAAATTGTAGGTTTTTTTTCTACGTACAAAACATTATAAAGCCTCCATTCATAAGAAAGGTTTTTCATATTTTCATTTTCCTTGTATAGTTTGTCATCAGGCATGTTTCCAAGTGTTCTCCAATATAAAATCAAACAGCTGTGTCTAATATCGCAGGGCTGTCATCCTTATCTCAAGACTGAGGCTCAGTGCCAGTTTCCAGAGAATTGTAGAAGCTACGTGCGGTTGTGTGAGTCTCAGTGTGTCTATATGGTTACTTTTATTTTAAGGGGAGGGGGTGCTTCACGTGATTTTTTTTGTTATGCTGCAACACTGATTTATTAGAATTATTATCAGTGGAAGTTCTTAATGTGGAAGTTTTCCATGCCAATGGCATAAAAGTTACAGAAAGACCTTTTTTTTTTTATTATTCAAATCAGTGTAAATTCATTTTAAAGCGGGGACTGCAGCTACTTTGGCCATCACGTTTTGAGCTCATCAGAGCACATTTTGCAGTATAATTTGCAGAAAAAATAGAGATGATGGGGAATAAAATCACTATATGCAACAATTGTTCCATGGATTTGTCTAATAGAATAAAAAGGCCCCATCATTATCCAGGAGTACAGTTACTGCTACACACCACCCACATCAAGCTACTGCTGAGAACTTAAGTGTTTTGCTTTGTACTGGAGGCATAGTGTGCTATTCATTTTGAAATCCCATTGATTTAATTCCTGTCAATGAAAAATGTTCTTTTCAATCCAAACAGTGCTAGCTTTGCTCTTACTTATTTTCTGAAATACTGTTGGTAGTCTGTATTTGTTAAAATCAAAATGGACTGACAGGCCTGTTTTGTGTTTCCCTGTAGGAGTGTTCAAGAAATCCCACTGGTAATGGATTCATAATTGCTCATATTCTTGCTATTTCATGCTGCACCCTTGTATGTCTTTTCTACCGTCAGAATGATCTTTTAACATGTAAATTATCCCTCCCAAAAAAGACAAAGGCTGCCGCAAAACAATTAACTCTGTGTCAAGTGCACTGAGGATGTTTGTTGTTTGTAATTCAGCAGTAAAAAAAGTTTTTATTTGGGTGAAAGTTAGCATAATTTTCATAGGGATATCCTTATTCATAGTGATCTGTTGCCACCAGTCTATTATAATATTTAGAACCATGATGTTTAATCCTTTATGTTAAATCAAATAGAAGTGTTGTGTTTTGTGACAAATAGACTTGCATCAAAGTCCAATAATGTCCAAAATAGATGTCATGAGACTTTTGAGGACATGTTAACATGATAGCTCAGAAAATAAAAAGGAAACGTATTGGTGAAAGGAGAGCTGTGCCTTCCAACGGGTGGAAAAAGCTGTCGATGAAGGTTTTTTTTACCAATGCTTACTTAAATCTAATCAAGTAGTGTAGTTTCTAAAACCTGCCTGAAAAGCAGCTACAGAACAAAAAAAATTCCAATTCCAGTCATTAGAATCCAACTCTGGTCTTAAGAATGATTCTTTAACCACTTTTCTAATTTCCAAAACTGGTCTTTTTCAGTCATTTCAATTCCTAATTTAGTAAAAGCAGATTTTTCCAAACCAGTTTATCCAAACCCTGCATGTTCAACAATGATGCCAGAGGAGTACATGTGTTGAATGTTTCACAAAGGTGCCCTGACCAAGCATTAGTATGTTGAAAAAAGTAGGTGCCGAGAATGTATTGGGTTGTCAATAAATAGTAAGGCGTGAGAGCTTACCTAATAGCTTTCTCTTTTTCTATTTGTTACTGTTCTTATAATTGTCTCTATGAATTTATACTCACTTGTTATCTGAGAAGGGGCACGATACCACCGACCAACTTTGTCCCATATTCTATTTCATACTAGCAGTGATTCATGTTATGTATAAGTATACTAAGAAATATTCGACATTTTTCTTGGTGGTGATCATTTTTGCATTACCAATTATTTGATAAGCACTTCTTGATAACATCTGATGAATCATTTTGCACCATCATTTTGCACCATCATATAATGCTACGTCAAAAAAGCTCATTTTCAGCTGAGGTACTATTATCAGTTGTTGCATTTTCACTGGCAGCCTATAACCTATGTTGTGTTATGTGGTGTTGCTGTTGTTGCAATATGAGTAAATGATCACCTGTAAAAGGTTAAAAATGGTATTTACTAGATAGATGAGTGGTTGTATGGAGTGAATAATCACAATGTAAGTGATGTTGTGTACAAAATAATTGAGATTGTCATCCTTGATAGCAAGCTGATGACTCAATGCAACACTGATAATGAATTTAGTTCCACCAATGAATCACAATAAGTGAGAAACCCTCCCATTGGTAGGTTTTGTGTCCTGTCTGAATGGATTATCTTGACATGGCATGTGTACATGCTCTTATGGTGCCCACAACAGCTAAAGTTGAGATTTGCAAGGTTTTCAGTAATTACTCTTGTGCAGTATTGTACTGCTCTGTATGCTACATTGTAACCTATTATACTACAAATTTGCAGTTTCAGTAAATGACCAGGCTGAAGTTATCTTATGTTTGCTGTAGTCACTTAGATTTTCCTTAGTTTGAGACATCTGACAATTTGACAGGATCTTCTTTTTCATTTCCAGCAAAAGGAGACAAAGCAGACTGTTTATGAAAACAGACTGCTGTAAGAGCAGCAAATAAATGACCCAGCTTTTTGTTAGTCCGAGCAGAAATTCTCCAGCATTTCCTGCATCTAACCCAGCATGAATCATTCTTCTCAATTGGAATTTATCAGGACATTTATTTAGGACCAAACCCAATAGTAGGAGCTTTGCTAATAGTTTTCTGTCAGGTCATGCAAACAGAGCTTTCAGAGGATAAAGTGTTATTCAAGAGAGCAGAAGGGAAAAGTATCTGGACATCATTATTATTTTCAGAAATGTCCTCAAAGACCATGAGTTGATAGCACACATTAGCTAATGTGGGCTGCTTTTGCCAACACTTTCATGTCTGCCTAACAACCATAACTATTTCCACATGCTTATATACATGAAGTACATTTTACTCTTCTTCTTCCTATGTTCCTATTCCTATATTCCTTTGGTCCTATATTCCTATCGTCATTTTTACTAAATGCTGCAGTGAACTATTCTATTTGTACAAGTCAAGTTTGTTTTAAAATAGTGTGTATTTTTTGGATTATTACAGCTTTTTAGTTCCTTTCAGCTCCTTGTGACTTCAGTATCAGCTGGAAACTACTGGGACACAGTGACTGAAGACCGACCTTGTCCACTGCAATCTCTCAAAGTTATTGAGCTGGGATGGCAATGACAATTGAGAAATGCTCAGTTACACCAGTGAAAATACATCATTGGCTAAAATTGTCTGGATATTGACCTGCTTGAAACGAATCGACTCATATTAGCAGAGATCCAGGGAAGGATCACACAGAAACGGCCGGTGTGTCCGTGTTATACAGTGTGCCATGTATCATTAGGGTGTTTTTTTAATTGCACCATTAACATTTTGACATAACAACACCTTAGTACACCAGTACTTTATACATTCCTTCCACAATTTTTTCAAACCTTTCGTCTAGTTTGGTCTTGAATTTAAACTCTAAAACATTGTAACCAAATGTTTTTGTTTTTTTTAAAGTGATTATTAAAAAAGTATCACAAAAGTTAATAGTAGTTACAGATTGTTTGTGCTTTCAAATGAGGTGTAGACCCAAAATATTCTTCCTGTCCCTATTAGTGATATTTTTAAGGGTAACTCATTAACTAGTGGTTTGTTCGTTCTAGAAGCTCATTGTTTTTAATGAGATGATCTCACTTTTTGAAACCTGTGGAGTCAACAGCATAAAATTTACAAGTGGGTGGAAAGACGGACAAGACTGTAGTTATTTCTCAGGTACATTATGAGCTTTAAACCACTAAACAAAAAAAATAATAATAATGGTAGTGGTATACAACATCCGTATTGCGTGCCATTACCCATTTGCTCTGTCCTCACCATACTGTGAGAAGATCTATGTGAACCTGGCTAAGTGCAGTGCAAACACAAAAGTTTCATAACTCAATATTTGTCTGCTCATTTGTGTTTACAGAAATGATCTGTCTGGAAGTATTAGTGAAGGAACTACAAGCTTTCATGTATTCAAACGTTTACCCATTAAAGTAAAAAGTCATGTTTACATTCATATCAATGAAAAGTAATTAAAGTGGAGATGCAGATGAGGCTGTTTGACTTCTGGACGCATGGATTCCTTTTCACTTGTCTTAGGTTGTAAAATCGTCCGATTGGGAGAAGTTTCTATTCGATGTCAACTAGCCACAACCAGTAGAGGATACATGGTTTGATGCTAAGTAAGGAAGTAAAGAAAATAAAGTATGTTGGCAGCAGAGACAAGGGTTTAGACTATGAAAACAACAATAGTGTGAATTGATGTAAACGTACTGTGGATTTACAACAATGTATTACTGTTTTTCATAGTAATTGTAAACTACATGTAAACATTCATCCTTTGCATTAAAATTAGCAGTTAACCAATGAGAGTACATAAATGTAACGTATCGGCTATTTTGAACTATTTATTGTCCAGCAGTTCCCACACATACAGGCACGCACTCAACTCAGAGGAAGGGGGGTGTAAACTGACAACAAAGCCTCGCCTGTTTGTGTACCATCAACTGCAGTTATAGGTGTTAGAGGCTCTGCTTTGTAATAATAAGCTTATTGGCAATGACTGAAATGTTATGCATGTTTTTTCAGACTGTGTTGTTATGTTTGATCCTTTGTGCTTTAAATCAGTTTGCTCTTTTCATTTAGCTTCATGTTAGCTTTGAAAGATTAGCAACGGGTGTTGTTGGGTTGATGATGGCCCCAGTGTTAGAACAAATGGCAAGTGGAAGCTGACATGCTGAATAATTATTATTTACAGGGGACTTACCTCCTTGTATGCTGACTTAATGCAGTGCGGAGGTAATCAGCAATAATCAAGCAGCAATTTAACTAACTGAATGTTTAGTTGAATTTAGTCAGAAAACCCAATGTTGCATTACTTTTGTCATACTTAAAAAATTTTGTCAATTAAAAAATACACAAACAGAGTAGTAAAATGAATAGTATTAATGCATAAGCAACACCAAAGCCAACTGTAAAAAAACAACTGTACTTATGATATAATATTCACAAAAAAGTTGTCGTTTGTTGAGCGGAATGGCACACGGCCGAATCGTTACCAACAAACGTTATGAAATATCTCAGCAAGCCAACAATGGGCTTTACTGTTTTTTATTGCCTTTTTGAAAATGCTAATAAGAGAATGGTAAAAATGAAAAAAAACTAAAAACAACTTGTGCTTTGCCATAGGGGGCTTGGAAGGCCCATTGCAAATCACATCTGACCTGGCAAAGATTAAAATGGCAAAGATTGAATTCTTCTTTTGAGTGTATTGAAGCTAAATAAAATGTTGATATGAGTGTTGAATATCAAGCTACCTTTGAATGAACAAAGAAGCTTTATTCATACATGAAAAAAGAAGAAAATGATTGTCATGATAGCGTTGTTAAATTTGTGTTCATGGCTAAAACCTATCGTATGCTCCACAACTTTGTAGCTAAGCAAGATTATTTTAAAAAAGCACTTCAAAGGCGAAACAAATGAGGATGGAAATTTGTTCCTCTCATCCTAAATGTCCTTTCTGGCAAATATAGGTTGCCCTATTAATTGCAGGAGATTTATTCATTGTGCTCAGCTTAGGTTATTTTTATGAACAATGTCAGGCCTGCTCACAGCCAATGAAGCATAATGGATATTTTGCACTCAGACAGTGCTTACTGTAGGTACTGACCTCATCTATTTATGTGTATACTGGCGTGATTTTTTTATCTAAATTCAAATCTTAGAATACTTTTAGCTCCTTGTATTCATACTGTGCTTAAAGTCTGTTCTGCTCAGGCTGTAATTTCGAATCCACTATAAATCCATGACAGCAATTTCACTGCACCAAAGAGACCGCTTGCCAGGATTTGTTTGTAATAAGACAAACATTTAAAAAGAGAACACAGCACAAAAATCTACTGAATACTAATCTAAAGATAAAGCCTAAATCATTGTTAGAAAGCACAATTTTAGACATCTGTGCAAAATAAACAAAGAGCCTGTGAATTAATTTAACTTATTTGAGAAACATGAAAGCAAAGTTTCTGTCCAACAATGGAGGCTGCAGTGTATATTAAAAAGTCTGACAATCAATAAATAAATAAAGAAAATGAATGGCTACATAAAGAAAGTAATTCATTAATAAAAACAATCCCAAACATATTAGTTAGACAGAAATTTGGATTCCAACAGTGAAGAATGCGACAGTGTGGCCCAAACCACCCAAAGTTGTAGCCCTGGTAAGACATGATGGTACGAAATAGCATAAAGGTTAAAGCTCCCTGCCTATGGAGCAGTGTAACCCTGCTGCTCAACATCCCACATGGTTACAAAGGTCACAACTGTAAACTGACAGTTGTAATAGGCTCTAAGCTGTATGTAAAGTCCAACTTAACAACATAACCCTTTTTCACCTTCTGCCATAGAATTGAGGTTACAACCAGAGCAAACTTTACAAAGAAGAGTCCTTTAATTAACCAAGATAGCATTTTTTTTCCTTCCACACAAATGCACAGAGGAATTTGATCTCTACATCTGTCTCATTTGTTAGTTGGGAACGCACACCGGGAGCAACGAGCAATTCAAGCAAGCACAATCTGAGCGGTGGATTGCTACGGAAGCAGTCCTCAGTGACCATAGAACACTGAGCTGAACTGGACTGTCATTTATGTATTGTTTTTTTCATTTTAACAGGGGCATGCAAACATGTAGGCTGAAGATTCAATTTATATAGAATTCTTTGACAGTTCTGCTCTGAAAAAGTTCCTCAGTAGAGCTCACTGAAGGCAGGACAAGCCAAAAGCAGGCTGTGGGTCCTTTGCTCACATCATGGAGAGTATGGCAGTTGATGCTCCTTATCCATCAGTAATGATTACTTTTCTTTGTGTTGATATCTATACCACATATATTCCAGTGTATTAGTATTGATAGCAAGTTGAAAGCAACATGCAGGTTAACAGAAAATAGTGTAAGCAGCAACTCTTATCAGCAACCGGACTTGTTTATAGCAATGTTTCCAGATGATTTGATCTAGTATTGTAGATTTTAAATAGAAATTATAAATCTAAAATATAAAGACAATATACTCAGCTTATTCTCAGCAGTAATACTCCCTTAACTGACATGTGTTGTCCTTCTTTATATATGAATATGACACGTTTAATTTTGTGGTTGTCTATCCTCCATAGCCACAAAAAAGGCTGGCCGTGGTCCCTAATAGCAAGACTGATTCCCTTGCAATTAATCGCTTTGACTGACTTGATGATTAGAGTATTGTCTGGCAAATCACTACTGGCAAATCAGTGCTAGCCATCAGGCAAATCAAATGCCGCTGAATGTTTTGGCTGTGACAGAAAATCTGTCAGCTTTTCAAGGCACACTGGCAAGAAACCAATCATCACTTCCACATTATTTTCACCTTTTGACTTACAGTTGGAAGATGGAATATTATATTCCCTGATAAAGACAGTATGAATACAGTATCTCAGTGTAACTAACAGTCGAATGGGGGGATTTAGCTCGTTTTAACAAAAATAAGGCCTGGGATGGTGTCTGTGAAAATGAACCATTTTGGATCAACGCATTGCTGAGTCCTGCACAAATAATTTGGGCAGAGAAGCTGATTTCACTTTTAGAACTAAATTACTTAAAGAAATATTATTCAGCCACTTAATGTATCATTCAGTCAGCAACAGTTTTCATACGAATTCCACTTAAGCGACCGTCTCATTATTTACACAAAGTTGAATGAACCCAACATGTTCATGCAGGTATCCCTTCACAATACTGATCCATACTGCATGAACAGGATCTTCAGTTGTATTTCTTCTATTATTGTTTATTTGTATTTTGACAATCTTTCCTGAAAACAGGAAGCAGGTAAGTAAAAGACCAAAATGGAAAGCATTTTACAAAATGTATGAATAAAGTTAAACATTTCTGAACTTGAAAAAATTCAAATACAAGCTACTTAAAGGGATGGAATGAAAATGTTAGTGCTTGTTTAATCTGAATATTATCAAGAGAGTAGCTGTTTTGAAGGTTTAGAGCACAGATGGCAAACATACAGTCCCCTTTGAATTATAACCTTGTCCTCGGGACAACCAGACCCGGGAGAGGAGATGAAAGGGGTTTAATATTTTTGTAGAAGTGCAGAAATGCAGAAGTGCATGTAGAAGCTTTGCTTTTTAGATCCTTGCATTTAACTGCGTCATGCATGTTTTTCACACTCTGAGCTCTTATGTGTAAAAAGGGACAATTTTTTTTAGCTGTTTCTGGGTTTTTTTTGTGAAATCGGCTTGAACGAATTAGAATAGAAAAATATGAAAAAAGTATCTTTCTATTCTAAATTATATTCTACATGGAAAAATTCTGACGTGAAAACAGAAATAGCTTTTAATCAGGATTTTTATGGAATGCCACAAAATATTTCTTGGCTTTAGTATTTATTCACACAAGCCAAATGTTCAGCAAATAATAAGGACATTATTTTGCCCAAACCTAACCAAAAAGAAAGTAAGACAAGAGGGAAGGAAAAAAAAGATTAGCACTCAAAAAAAAAGGGACAATCCATTTACATTTAAAGGTCCATCTAAAACCATTTTGAGATGTAGGATATCTAATATTATTGGTTTCAAGGCATTGTCAAAAATCTGGCATAGGATATTTATCGATTATTAATTCTCATTCAGACAGCCATAGCAGGAACGTATAAGGCCACATACATTAGACTGGACAATATATTGAGTGAGGTATAATACCTTCAATGACTCATAATGACTTTTTTTAATCAGGTTGACAGTACAATTCAGATTAGTGTAAAAGATGAAATATGGTTGTACAAATCATGGATGCAAGCAGCTCTTTCTGGCCTCTTACTTGGCAAGTTTATACTGCACTTACAGTAACAAGTGTAGTTTTTGTTAACTCTAGAAAGGCAAATTTCACTTCAAGTTGCTTCCTTGTCTCCAACACCACTACTTTGATGTTCTCCAGACAGAGAGGAGAGGCTAATATGAAAACAATTTCCGCTCATCTATTTGTTTTTTCACTATACATTTTGTATAGGCGCTGTGGAAAAAATGTGTGGGTGCACTGCAGCTAATAATGTAGGAAAATCCATGGAGTAGGAAAGTTTGGGCAGTACTGTTATATATTCCTTTAATGACAAAACCCATTTGATTCCCCTCAAAAGCTGATTACCCACCCCTTCTTCTTCACATCTTTCTGTTAATGTGACTGCATGCAGTTCAGTCTTGGTTGGACAATCTGACAATGTAGCACAAGGTTTTTTCTTTTCCACAGCCTATTCAGAAAATCTTGGAGAACTCAGTCACAAGATGAAATTACTCTTCTGGGGTATCATTATCATGTAGCTCAAGTTTCACCACTTGATAAAAATCTTTGACATTGAGAGATCAAACTACAAATAGGAAATGTGATCCGACTTAAATACATGTTCTTTGAATCTTTGCTTATGTCTATAGATAAAACATACTAAGTATGCTTCTTTCAGCAGAATCTTATGAACTAGGTTATTGATTGTTGATCAATGTTTCTTTCCCTCCTTTTGTACCACGCTTTAATATTTTTTTAATGGCAAATGGTTGTTTTCTATTTTTTGACTGTGGCACATGGTCATAAGAATGTCAACATTTTCCATCAGTATGATAAATTATTAACATAAACAAATATATTACATTATATAAAAAGGCACTTTTCCCCAATAACAGCATATAAAGATCTGTACAGTTGTCCTATCTTTACATAGAATAAAGCTTAAAAATGATATAATTGTAATATGACTTCATTATCTTGAATTCTGAGAATTTCCAATACTTAATGACAGTATTTGTGCTCCCTTTACTTAAAATCTCTAGCGGTCCAAAAGGCTACTTTTATCTGCATTATATCACACATCCAAATCTGACTGAAAACAGTAGCTTTAAATCCCTGATCTCATTAAGTGTCAGACTGTTCGGTATAGCAAAAGAGGTTTGATCAGGAGAAACTCAATCTGATATGTGGCTTTGATCGGTAAAGCAGGCGAGTTTGTTCAGTTAAATATTTCACTTTGACATGTATCAACAAAATATAGTCCTAGGACTGCAGGCCATCAAACACTATCCTGTCAAGGGAAAGTCTTATAATGGAAGGAGGCACGTAATGGTTTTCTTATTGCCATTGCACTTCATATGGCAGCTGAATGTACTGCCAGGGTTTTCTTCTGCTGTTTGCTGCAGGCACCATGCTTGCAGATGCAGACTCTTCCACACTGCCAACAATAACCACTTGAACACTGTTTAGACTAGCAGTTGTTATGCAAATTCATGCCAGGTGGCTTAATATTTTTTTTTGTGTTTCACTGCTACATGATAGGAATGTAAAAACTATCAAACGCTGTCTGAATGACTGATCATTTAAGGCTTATCTGCATGTCACAAAGCTCGTAATTGATGGGCTTCAGTTTGCCTACAGTTCGTGGTGATTAGCAGCTGCTAAATGACTGTATTCTAATGATGTTGCCTCACTTGCCAATTCAAAAAACTCTTGCCTGCGGCGACACGGCTGGTACACAAGGTGCTCACCTGCCTCCGGGAGAAACCTGGGGTTCAATGTTTTGATCAAGGACACTAACCACCATTAGTAAACAACCTGCTCCACCACCTGAGGCCCAGCCACACAGCTGAAAACCTCCCAACAGTGTCAGGGCACCCAAAGACCTTTCTTTCTCACATGCACCATAGAGGATCAAGTTATTTAACTCTTTGAATGTTTTGATATTCCCCCATATATGCCTCTCTGAGTGTGAAAGTGGGCAAAAGGAATGGAACCGTTACTGCTCTCCTTGGAAGAAAAATTTGGAAGAAAATAGAGCAAATGTCTATTTCAATATTTGGGCATATTTTATTCTGAAAAAGCCTCAATGTACAAACACTATAACATCTGGATGAAAAGCAGGCAGTGTCTGTTTTGATGCAAGCAGTGGTGTTTTTCTCACCTTAACCATCTCACTTTTAGTATGTGACCTTAATCAAGTAGTGTTATAGTGTGTAGAAGAGCAATGAAGTAGCAAGTGAGAGCGCAAACGAATGTGTAGCTGTCCAACGATCACCCAGCAGTTTCAGATCCACAGCAGAAGTGTGGCAGGGTGATGGATTAGATGCAGTGTGTGACAAAGCATCTTTGATTGCAGTATGTAAAAATCAAAACTACAGGCTAAACTGTGTGATGAGAGCAATTGATTGGTATTGTTGACTCTGTGGCTCTGCCTTGTCTTCCTGCTTCTACTCCATCTGTCAGATAAACTAACTGATCTTTATGATTTTAATAAAAGTTCTAACAGTGTCTCTTAGTTGAAGTATTGTATAAACTCTCACTCTGGGAAAATCCAGTTTTCCATAAATGATCTCACTTAAAAATAAATAAATAAATAAAGTGAATTTAATATTAAGATTAGAATTGATATGACTCAATTTATACTTAGTAATAGACTTTACATTCTGATTGGGTTTTATATTTGCCATCTGAGAGATGGTTGTAATACTAAAGCAGCTTTTGTTTTACTCTCATTAAAGGCAGATTCAACAGTTAATACACATAACCAAGCAGTGTATTGAAATAATAATAAGACATGTGAATCGATGGAGTTTTTTTTTTTGGTTTGATAGAAAGAGGAGCATAATGGAGGTGGAGAGAGTGAGAGGCAAAGACAGAGAGTTGGATGAGCTGTCAGGGCCCTGCAAGAGAGAAGGTGAGACAGGTGAAAGACAGGAAACAGCACATCCCAGAGATGAAACTGAGGGAGCAGTTGCCACAGTAACACAGAGCATCTATGTCTGACTTTTTTTTTTTTTTTTTAACCAGAATAATACTTTTATATTTACATAGTTTGTCAGTGTACATAAAATGTAGGTATTTTTCTATTTTGGAAAATTTGGAAAAAATTGAATGCTGCGGAGCGGACGGTAAAGCTTGTGGGAATATTCAAAACACTTTTTTTTGTATAAACATTATAGGGATCTGTGAGTATACACTAGGATTATATCTGTTTTGATCACACTTACTATATATTGACTATAGGCTTGGTCAAAAGGAGGAATTAACATAAGGAGGCAACAAAATATGATATTTTGAAACAATTATATTAGCATCTTGTAATTTTCATACATACATACTACAAACCAGCTCAGTTGAAAATATATTACTGAACATCAGGTACAATTTTCCCATTTGTGACATTCAGTATAATGTTCATGCCAAAAGAGGTTTAGTAAAGTGATTCAAGATTTTTGCAGGAAATAAGAAATCAGCAATGAATTAGTAACCAAAATAAATTACTTAAAACATATTTTTTGAAAAACACATGAGATAAATGTCTCCAGTCTCAAAGCACTTTCTTCAAATTGTATTACTAAGAGTAGGTTTACAAAGATTCAGAAGATTTTTTTTTTTTTTTAAAACCACCTGACAGATATAAATGTATGATGTTGTATAACACTGAGTTCTGGCATTTAGCACGTAGAACAGCAGCTCTTAATTAATTTCAGTCTGATTGTCCAAGATGATTAATTAAATCTTGAATCATAAAATTCAGCTGGACTTGAACATGTGGACGACTTTGTATTAGTCTTTCATTTTGCAGTATCTTTAAAGAGCTGCACTTGAGTGGTTTCTTTCTTTGTTTTTTTTTAGTTTTTTTTTTAATTCTTTCACTTGTGCACATGGCTTTGAATGAGTTCTTCATTAACATTACATACTACAACCAATGCTGCCCCTGGAGGCTCTTAAGGTGCTGCAGTATATTGACTCACGTTATTTGCTCTTTCTCAACTGAGACTTCATTAAAAAACTAATTACAGATTTTAATTAGAATCCTTTCATTGTAATTTTATATCATAAATGTAATAATCATATCCAATCATAACCCTCTGAATTAACATTTCATCAGGATAGCAACATTCAGTTTCTCATATGTACCAAAACAAAACTCATAGCAAAATACTGAAAAATATTGTCATATTTTCAAATCTATGTACAAATCCTATGTCTTGTCTGTTCTGGCTTAGATGACTGGTTCTTTTCTGTGGATGGTACTTTTTTTTTCTTTATTGAGTGGCAGAATGAACTATTGTAATCCTTGCGTAAGCTTATTCAGACAAATAACAGTCACCATGGATATGGACTGAAGCATATCAGTGATGTCACCATGCTCAAGGCCTAAGAGTGACACCAACTGAATGTCATCCAGTTCAGTGCAGTGGGTTTATATAGTGGAGTAAACTAACCCAAGAAGGTTGTGGAAGTTTACCAAAAGTCAGACTGTGCACTGTTGTCCACTGTTAAAAGAAGTGAACGCTCCTGTGAGACAGTCAGGGGCTAGCTGTAACTGCTAATTTCCCCTATCGTGCCCCAGCTGTGTCCGCCTCTAATGTGATGAAACCAGTCGAGTGCAGAGCAGTGTATCACACTGGAAGTGTGCCAGAGATAACACAGTGAGGCCAGCGGAGACACCCCCCCCCCCCCCCCCCCCCCCCCCCTTTGCAGAATCTCACAAGAAAAGTCAAATGCACCCAACATTTCTGCACAGATACACCCAGTCATGCTGATAACAGCTGAGACTTTAGCACTGTTGCATATTTTAAAGCAGAACTGGAGAGTAAAGCAGCTGTGGCATGTGGGTGTCTGGGGTGTGAGAGCAAAGTCTGCCTGTGGTATGTTAACATCCAGGTAGCTTCACCTTGAGACCTACAAATTATCCAACTAGGTGTGTAAATTGATGTTTTGTTTTGACATCCCCTCAATGATTAGGTGCTTTTGGACTTCAGGATTCTCACGCAAATGCTGAAAATCATAAATATTCCAATTTATCTTTTCATTGTACTAATTTTATCTGTGGTGAAAGCGCCACATTTTGTTTGCTTGTCTGTTTTTTTCATAAATCACAGAGTAGTAGTAAATGATAACCACCATGCAAAGTTGTTCATCATGTGATCTTTGGCTAATCTTCTAACTTAAAATGTCCTCTGATGTGAGAACTTGTTGAAATGTTTTTTAGAAAAAAATTAATTAAATGGGTCTTGACCCATGATGCATTTAAGGTGCTCCTATGTGTTGGCTATGTCTTATATTCAGGGACTTTTTTTTTAATTTCTCAGTAAGTATTTGTTTTTGCCTTTAAACATATTTGTCATTAATTTTCTGTATATTTCTTAATTCCACCCTGTGGGCTTGCGTAATTCTTTGCTAAATAAATGCTTAACCCTGAATATTTGGATTAACTTTGGTTTGAAATACTATATAGTTTCCCATTGTAACAGTAGAGGGACACCAAAGAGGTTAAGTTTATTTTCCCATTAAATATGTGCCCATACAAAAATAATCTATTTTCAGACATAATTTATTCAAACATAACTACACACTCTATTAGCATAATTATTAAATTTCATCAGCATGCTTCATATGATAAGATATTGTTTAATGAATGTAAACAGAACATTGCGGATGTTGTTTATAAATTGCTACATAATAATATTGATTATACCAATTAAATGTAGACAGGAGAGTGAAATATATTCTGACTGACTGGATAGCATCACGTTATTCAATGAACATCCATCAATGCCTGTAGAAAAAGACTGGCTGCTTCACACTGACAAAGTTGTACAGTACAGTTGCCAAGAGGAGCCAATTCTGAAAGAGGATATGATAAATAGGACAGCAGAACCAAGTGATGTGTGTCAACCCATGATTATGAACATCAAGGTGAAAAATGAGACTGTCCCCTCGAGAAAAAAACTAAACTAGTATCAGCATTAATCACATTGGTACAGGCCTAAAATGACACACATGTTCAAGCGATAACGCACAAGGGTTATGTCAACTTTCTTCCAGGCGCAAACAGGAAAATCTAATAATTCTATAGCTCTAATTCATGGAGGACATTGAGGTAGATGTATAGGTCAGAAAATATTTGGATTGAAATTCAAGAGACTGGTGTTTGGTCTCAGCTTGTCATGACTTTCATGGCTTCTCTGATAATTTGATTGTTGACTAAAGTATATTGTTTTCTAACTTCAGTGCTGAAGTCTAACCATGCCCTAACATGTTAGCTCATAAAATGCTTCACTTTGTTTGAGTTTTACCTCATGCATTATTCTTCTACTGAGTGTACCAAGTCTAATTTGAAAATTAGTTTTTTGCAATATATTTTAAAGACACTGATCAAATACATGGTATTTAAATGTTATGCTGAAGTATTACACTTAACATTTTGTTTGATTGAATAACCAGTATGACTTCAATCCTGTTCCATAATCACATTTTTGTAACTGACTATTTATTTAATGGACAGAAATGCCTAAAGTTGGACTCATCACCCTGCCAAAATTGTTTTATACTGATGGTAAAGTTGAAAAGGGTCTATTTCAACCTGAAATGTCAAAGTTAAGAACATTTTTAAGCAATCTTACTTTAATGCCGTTAAGAAATTGGGCCATTAATACAAATTAATGTATGATTGGATTTCCGATGCACAGTCCATTCCAGCTGACGTTTGTAATGCACCACAGAGTTGTTTACCATCAGCCTTACAAATCAGGAGGAAGAAATTGCTCTACACTCTTTAAATAAGTGAGCTTATTATCACTTGAGCAGATCCAGCTGATAATATTCTGTTCACTCCAAATATTGATCTAACTAACATCTACAGTGTTAGTCCTGTTATCTTTTTTATATATGAGTCTAAATGCTGCACTGCTTGGTGACAATAAAAGAAAAAATAATTATAACATTAACAGAAAACCACTTATCAACCTCCATAAAATTAACAGAAGTGTTCCTGACAATGCCTGACAATGTAACTCAGGTATTTATTTTAACCTCTCAGACACAGAACACAATGTCACAGTTATACCAGGAATTTGGCCTATATAGAAACTAAACAGCTGATTAGAAGTAATTTAATCACTTCAGCCAGCACTCCTCAGCTGCAGTTGCTTGTGGCTCTTCTGTGTCTATCTGGATATTACTCAGTCACAATCACGTCCCGCCAGCTACCTCACGGCCATGTTACCCACAAAGCTCCTTATTTAAGTGTAAAGCTTGGCAAATAATTGCACATTTATATGGAGTATATATACAACTACATTTTTTTTTCTTTTGGGTAAAATGTCAACATATCACAACATGAAATCAATTTATGATTAATTGTAATATACTAAGAAGAGTAGGGTTGAAATCGGCTTAAATTCAACCCAGATCATAATTCTTCTGGAAACAAAGTAAGCAGTTTTTGCTGTCTAAAAGTATCATCTCAGAACAAAAGTCAACTCCGACTTGCATGAACGATAGTAAAGACATAGCAATTGCAGGGAAATTAAACTGTGCAAAAAAAAAAAAAAAAAAACTAAGTCTAGAAGTGAAAATATTCAAAGAGTTAAAAGTAAAGAGTTTTTTTTGTGAAACTGATGTTGTTCTGTGGGTCAACATACTTATCACACAAGTGGATGAACATCCATAAAATCTTGTTACATTCCTCAGTTGTCTTCTTGTGAGGAACACAATTTTCTTACACATACTGCCACTGTTCTGTCAAAGAAATGTGCCTCCAAAATGTCAACATTTCATGATCTGTCAGCTGCTCAGGTGGTGCTTTTTTCTGAAAGTAAAAAAATCAAAATTTATTTCATCCTTATAAGAGCATGTAATCATTTCACGCCTTACTGCACAACAATTAGAATACCCCAGTATAACAATTTTCAGTGGACAGCTAAGATGTGATATTCAACCTATCAGCCATGACTACACATATTTTTGTTATACCTGATACAACTGCGAAACTGTTAATTAAACAATGAGTTTCTCTGGAATGAATGACTTGCTATTTTTCTTACCAAAGCGTGATCATGCAAGTGTGGTTTCAATCACTGTGTTCCCTCTTTGCTCTGCTGATACTTAATTTGTATGCAGCCACTTTTGTTGCTTGCCCCTAGGAGAGCAGAGGTCCATATAATGGTTATTCCAAGAGCGCTTCTTTGAATATTTCAAAGGGATGCAACACAACTCAAAGAAAATTCAGATCAGTACAGATGGATTAATCAATGCTTTGGTATTTCACAAAGGAAGGCTGTATTAAGTTCAAAGGGAGGAACTTGTTAGTCAAACTCACATGGGGGGTGCTGTATTATCTCCATCTTCTCTGGAGCTGCAGTCCATGCTTCAGGTATTGACATTTTTATAGATTTTCTGCATGAATCTGTGCGAAATGGGGGGAGCTTAATTGAAGATAGGAGTTATAATAAAAAAGGACAGTTCATGCATTAGTTTGTCTCTTTTTCCTCTGTGCCCTGCAGTGCAAATATAAAGCAGAGAGCCAAGTGCTAAAACTACTGTTTTAAAATAGGGACATGTGTCTTCTCTTATGTCATCCCCAGAGACTCACCTCTCAACATTCAACTGAGATCTTGTGCTTAATTATGCATATAATGTCTTGTCGAAGAAACTGCCTCTGAAGAGTATGATCCAGCTTTACCCTGTTGTCACTTCATGATAACATCTATTAATTGCTCTAATACAAGCTCTAAACATCTCATTCATATCCAGTATAAGGAGAGAAATACAGCTCCTGGCTATATGGATCTGATTAATTTAACAGACATAATTTGAAAACAATAAAGTTTCTAGTGCATGTCTGCCAAAAAATTGACATCTTTTTCTTTCTATTATAATAATAGATAATGCAAGACGTTATGTCGGTATAAATTGGCTCAGAAGTTTTCAAATGTATCAGAAGCTGTCAGGTTTTGCTTTTGATGGATGCAAAATGATTTCATCCAGGATGGTTTTGTGAATGAAAAGATCATAGAGATGTATTTGAGAGGATCTCATTGATCTGCTTTTCTCTGCTGACGTTTCAGTCTTACCAAGCCTAACTCTGAGGCTCAGTATAACTGCATGGCTGGTCGATGAATTTATATTGGTGTAACCCTAATCTTAACCCCCTGACCCTTTTCCGAACCCTTACTTTTAGACTGACTAATTTTCGATGTTCTTTGGGAGTGTGAGAGCAACTGCAGGATTCAAATACTTAATTTTTGATTAATATTATTTTACCTAAGCCCTTTAGAAAATATTGAATAAAGTTGTACTTTTCAGTCAAAGCGAAAAACTTTCGAACAAAATCATTTCCACAAAATCCGTTAGATTAAACTGAACTTTATCCTTTTCCATAGTTAAGAGGAAATTGCATTTTTCTCAAAATTTTTCAACAAACCCCATAAAAAAGAATGGTTTCATTCTTAAACTATGCAAATTATGTGTCAATTCAAAGGCTATAACAGCTATAGAAGTCATGCATGAAGCTCATAAACAAGACTGTGGTGTACCTATGGCACAGAGTCAGCTTTAGTACTCTAACCACGTCATACGGGAGCACAACAAGGATGCCGAGCCTGAATGCTTAATTTGTGGCCAGTGGGATGCTTTATCCAGAGATATAAACAAGTGCAGGCCCTATTGCATGCGCCGTCACGTGAGGGAAGCATGGACTGAATTGTTAAACAGTGTGTTGAGCCTCCTTGTTAACCCCTAGAGCCAGATTCCAAACATTCACTTAAGAGAGACTCCAGACTGTAACAATCCAGTTGTGCATAGCAAGTGAAATCATAACTCCAAGAATTTTGCAGAACCACACGTTAAGTTTTTTTTAAATTTATCACTGACTGTTTGGAACCAGAGCAACAATGAACCCTGAATTCAGACAAAAAAAACGCAGGTTATATAATACATCAGTTTCATGTTAATGTCCATTATTTATCTCTGAATGTTTATCATCCTGACAACAATTCTTGTTGGTGCATTCATTTATTACCGTGACAATACTGCCAAAAGTATCAGTGTAAAACACTGAGCAAGCTTTTAAAGATCACAGAACATGAGGTCTTTAGTATATTCCAGAGAATTGTTAGTTTGATTTTCGAAAAGGTCTTTGGTGCACGCAAAATACTGTCGTAACGTACCGTAATGTGTGCACATGGAACCTTTTTATTGTGACTCCTTTAATCTTCATGTTTGTCAAGATCCTATATATATTGTTTTTATGTTCATGTTAGGAAACTATCATTATTATCTATTTATTTATTTAGTTGGTTAGTTAGTTTCACTTTGACTTGATTTAGAATCTTATTCATTCACCATTTTCGGCATGTTGGCATCCTAGAGATTGGCAGTGGGAAGGACAGCTGTCTAAAGCTGGATTCATAAATGGGCACCTTACATGTCTCCACAGATACACACACACACCCTGTGTTACTGAGCCATAAAAATCTGAGATCACACTGCTGCCAGTTAGTTAACCATTTATGGATGACCTGCAATGCAAAGCAAGTTTATTTGTATAGTACATTTCAAACACAATGGTGAATTCAAAGTGGTTTACATTAACAGCATGCTTATGGATACTCTTTCATGTTTTGATGATTTCTCTTCTTATAACAAAATTTTTTCTCCTTACAAATTTTCATGATCTAAGTTTTTCTTTTTGTTTTGCACATTTATTTTGTAGCCGTGCTAAATGTATAAATAAAAATGGGAAGTGAACTGTAGATATTAGAAAAAAAAGTGGTTAGAGCGTTTTTCTGTATTTCGAGGAAATAGTTTATTTTCATGGTCATTTTTTGAGCCAACAAGGAGACAAAATACCTGTATGTCTCAAGTAAAAGAAAGCATCTATCACACACTGCCAGTCCTTAAGCTGCTATATCCCAGAATGAAACAATATCAGAGTGAGAAAGTGTCTTTAGTCAAGAAAACACTTTATTATTTAGTCTGCAATGTCTATAGAGTTTTTGCATGTTGATGAAAGTGTTGAAAGATAATTTCATTTTGACTTAAACTGCAATACAAATACACATACGGTATATATAGTATACAGATGCAAAATATGAAACAACGATTGACTGAAATAAGTTTCCAACCAATATGCATATTTTCCATTGCAACAGTTCATTTCCATCAGAGTGATGCACACGCTTAGATGTTGCAACATTCCTGGACACCTGTTTTTGCTGATTGGAGTGTATTTGCTGCACACTGTGGCTATGCAAAAAATCCTCCACACAAATGTTTCTCGCCACTGGTTTTCAATCCAATCAAGCCTCCACCCTTAATTGTACTAATCAGCATGTCTTCAACCAGACAGAGAGGAACTAATCAGCTGGTGTTGGATTTGGTAAGAATTTAAACTTGAATGTCTTCCAGGGCACAGGGCTGAATACCAGTGGTTTAGAGGAAATGCAGCAATACACCTCAGTGACCTGAGTCCTATTCATGTAGAAATTTATGACAGAATGTTAAATTTGATTTGATTTCATGGGCTTTCAAGGTTCTATTGTATGCGTTAAAGTTCAACCAACCTTTGCATGTCACAGTTGTGTGGGTTTAGATTCAGAAAACAATATATCGACCATGACAGTGCATTAGAAATACTCAGTGCATGACTCAATGAAAGTAAAAGTACCACTGTCCAACCAAAAGCATAAAAAATATTCAGAAGAGACTTTAGAAAGGTTTTAGGTTGTAGCAGTTCTTGTCTTATAAAAGTATTTCTAAGAGGAATTGGTCACAGCATTGATCAGTTTGCAGATTTCAGTTGCAACATCTGTGAAAATCACGTTGCATTTTTGCCCTTAATTTCCATATTCATGACCCCAAGTGTGAATTTTGCAGGAGGCTGCATGAGTGTTTAAGCAACATCTGCTGCACCCTTTCCACATGTTAACTGTTAACTGCTGCAAAGATAATTTATTTAGATATGTATCCATATATTTATTAATTCATTATCACAAACACGTGCATGATCTCATAAACATTTAGTGGGGACATGGTTTCGTTGCGCTTTCATTGTTAAATTCAAGTATTCAAAGTAGAGCCGTATTAATTCATCTTCTGCTAACATCTTTAAATGTCCATTAGAAAGGTAAAAGTTATTGATCAAAATTTTTTGCATCTGCTGGCACAATGCTACTATTTTGGCTCACAATCACTGTATGTGTTAGCACAAGTGGCTGCTGGCAGATGTGTCGAGCAAAGGCTAAAACCAGACAATATGATGTGACAACCCAGTCTAATGATAAAACACATAATGGCTACGTCAGCTCACAACACAAAATACAGCAATTTTACTGTACAGTGTGGTGGAGGATGTTGTCATGTCCCTTTCTCTCATAAGTCCCTCACAAAAGAGGGCAGGATCTGAGACAATGTCACGTTCTTACCTCCCTCTCTTTATGGATGGTAAATGTTGGGAATCATGGTTGCAATTAGGATACACATTAAGTTTGGATTTTCATAAATACATAGTATCGGTTTGAAAAATGGTTAGGGTTTACACTTTTCGATATCCATGCATTTTCACCAGTGTTGTATAGTAACGAAGTAAAAATATTTCACTACTGTACTTAAGTATATTTTGGAATACTTTGTGCTTTCCTCGAGTTTAAAATTTTTTGACAACTTTTACTTTTACTTCACTATATTTCCAAACTTAATTGCATACTTTTACTCCAATACATTTTCATTGTTCGGTTTAGTTACTCGTTACAAAAAAAAGAGAGCGAGAGAGAAAGAAAAAAAACGCAACAGTGTTTTGACCCCATGCATGTTATGCCTGCCCAAAGACGTGGAAATTCTATCTTACAGAAACTCCCCTTTTTAATTTTTAAGGTAGTTTTACAAAAAAGGTCTTCCTCTTCAGATGCCAGATAAGCTGCAGTTCCCTCCCAATTCTTTTTTTCTTTTGTATAATGACCGGTTGTGTGTGCACCTCCTATAGCTTGTGAAGTACAGGAATCGTAACAGCTTTTTTTCCTTGGTGATGTTGGCCGCATTTTCTGTACTGAGTTATTTTATTTAATTTTTAGAAAGGTTTACAAAAGGGGTTTCAAACTGGACTCCCTCTTCAGATGCCAGATAAGCTTCAGTTTTCTCCTATTTTTTTCTTTAAATTTTGTTTATAATGATGGCAATAACAGTAGCAGCCTCTTTTGTTTAATTTTTTTCTTAATGGTGTAATGTACGCCTCATTTTCAGCACTGACCTTACTTGAAGAAGAAAAACTTAAAGGTTCACAAAGTTTGTATTTTCTGTCTAAACCTGGTCTAAATTTTGCCTGCACTTGGTTGTGTGTAGATTTTAAGTGTATTTGACCTTCAAAGTTTACCAAAATATAAAAAAATATCATTCAAACTGCATTTGCCTTGTTTACTTTTTACTTATACTTTTCATTACATTACTTAAGTACATCTATTTTTACAGTAATTCTCATACTTAAGTACAAGACGTTTCAGATACTTTAAGACTTTAACTCAAGTAACATTTCAGTCAGTGACTTGGACTTTTACCAAAGTCATATTTTGGAGGGGTACCTATACTTTTACTTGAGTGTGAGATTTCAGTACTTTATACAACACTGATTTTCACTGCGGTTATGTCATGTTGATGTTTCCTGAAACAAATCAACAGCCTGCACATACGCTGCTTCCTCACTATTTTAACTCTAACTCGTGACCCTACAACATGACATGTGGACAAATGTATGTATTACATGTTTAATGAAAAACAGGTATAGATTTTATTTTATTTTTTTTTTTAAATTGCTAACAATTTTCATTTTAAATCACGTAAAATTTAGTTTTGTAATTGTCAGGTTGGGGTGTGGGTGGTAGGCCACGGATGCGGACTCAGAGGATGTAGAAAGCAAACTGGGATTTATTCATTAAACAAAAGGCACGGCTGAGCCGGATGACAAAAAACCTAAAGTGTGGAATAAATACTTTATACAAAACAAAACAAAAAGACTTGACATAGCATGGATAAATACTTAGCTTTAACGTGATGTCGTGGCATGGCATGAGGGGGAGAAAATCAGGAGCAAGGTAGGTAGGTATGTAGGTAAGGATATCACAAACTGAAAGGGGAGACTGGAAACTAAATAGGGAACTGGGAGTGATTAGTGAATGAGTGGAGCTGATGGGGAAAACACAGGTGAAGTGAGTGAAACTAACGAACTGAGTGAGTGACAAAAAACAATGGAAAAGCCTAACTAAACGTGAACTCAAAAACCAAGACATGAAACAACCTAGAACACAAAACTAAATGCAGGACATGAACTGAAAACCAAAACATAATCTAAAACATGGTAAAACATAAAACTAAAAACATGGGGAAAGTCCCGTGTGCGTGACAGTAATGTTTGAGATTAAAGTTAGAGTTAAATGATTTGGAAATTATTGCATCACTTTTAACAAAAGGTTCAATGTAGATGTCATTAAAGTTGGAACTCCTTAAACCTGAATTATGAATCATGGTGCTGTGCTTTTGTTTGTTTGTTTTTTTCGTTTTTATTCAGATGTCACAACAAAAATCCCTCAAGTGCTTTACCAGATAACATACAATCACTGGTTTTCTCGAGTTGCAATTATGAAAGTGTTAGTTGTAAAATATAGCCTGTGCTAACAAGCAGAAAGCCGTTAATGTCATAGGGAAGTGCAAGTACATGCGCATCTTAATGATTTGTAGGGAAAGCGTTACTTTTGTGGGTGCCCTGTTGTCCATACAAAGCACGGAATTAATTGCGGTCACCTTACATATTCCTGGTAGCTAATGTGAGAACACAATCACTATTCAAGCACAAAGCCACTCAAATACTATGCAACACATAACGGCAACATTAAACAATTATTGAGAATTTCTCATATGATTTGTGACTCAACGCTTCCTCATCATTTCAACCCTTGTAAACCTTGTAATTATTCTCTCAGACTAATAGTTTTGTTGCAATATTGTTTTCTATGTGTTATATGGCATAAAACAACACTGTGTCTGTTGGAAATCTAATAGTGGAGATGTGATCCTGAGGCAACTGCTCACTTGCAGTCTCCTGACGTCTCCACCACAGGTTGACAGGCATGTAAAATATCTGTTTACATTATAGCTTGACAACTGTAGGCTGACATCTCCATTTCCCATGTGACCTCATAAAATAACCCTGTCAAAAAAGTATTACAATCCATTCTTACTACATTTTGCTCTCTTCAGTCACACAAGGTCATCAGGGTGAGGCTGCCAACACGCTCTGCGGCGAGAAGCCTTTGGTGAAACTTTAATGATGTCTACAATCACTGATGGTGACCACAGTCTCCAGGCGTAATTTTTTCGTGTTCAAGCTGAAATGGATGGAATATAAGAATCTTTTTTCTGCTTAAGTCTGAGTACGCACCTCTTATTCAACTCATGCACAAGAAGAAGAAAAATAAATCTCCCTTAACAGCATCCGACTCTGTGAGCTTTCAGTCACTGTGTATTAGATTTATCACTTTCGTGTCTCTACACCTTGTTGATGTCTCCAGAGTACGACTACATTGGTATGGGAGTGGAGGCTTAAGCTGTGACTATGACATCTTTCTTGGTGCATTATCTTCACACTCAATCTCCTTGGGGTAGATGAAGTGTACTGAGGAAGTGCTTCCACCAGTTAAGTCCTAACATGTAACTAGACATTGCTTTTAGGGGTTGGCTGTTAAGAGGGTTGACAATGCTCTTTTTTAGCCTTCAGACTGAATATTCCCTGAGCCTCCCACTGCAGAGGCCATGTCATCACAACTGATCTTTCCATTATTTTTTCAAAAAGAGTTGGTAGAACTTTTTTTATGTTTCGTATTTTCCCTGCACCTAATGGCTGTCATTGTTCGTATATTTAGAGAATGTACTTCTACAAGGACATTTTTGGTTATGACACCAGGGCTTGTCTTCTCCATGGTCTCTTTGTGACTGCCTTTTTGTATTCAGATTAGGTCGTTCCAGGGAATGAGCCCATGAAAATCCATGATTGTAAGTAAGGAAATTCTAATTACTTTTTTTAATTTTCAATTTATAATTGAAGTGTGATATGGTACTCACAGATTCCATAATTAAATTGTTACAGAAACTATACACAGTTTGGACAAGTGTCTATAGATAACCACATTAATTTATATAAATCAAGCACAATAAGCTAAGTGATTGAAATCAATCATCAAAACGTCTACAGCATGGGTGGGCCAGTTTGATGATTGAAGAATGGGCATGGACATGCCAGCCGTCTTCCATAATAGAAAAATGTCATCTTGCCAGTGGTGCAGTGTCCTGAGCTTGTTAATATTTACAGGGACATAAACTGAATGACTATCAAAGCAAAGCTCAGGGTTGCCACCAAAGCAGCAAGCTAGCCATTTTCCTTGCAAACAGAAAAAACTTTCAATCAGCAAAGAAAGAATAATTTATCCAATTAACTACCAGGATTTGGATGATGATCCAAACATGATGATCCAAACAAACACACTTTCAAGTCAACGACGGGCAACCCTACAGGACACAAATTAAAGGTTTTGCTATGGTGCTCAGAAATCTTTGGAGAAAACTCAAAACAGCTCAAGAACCATACAGTGCTTGACCCATTCTGCAGAGAAAATGAGAGAAAATAATCCAAACAAGAAGAGAGAAGCTTTAAGATGGCAACAAAAATACAATCAGGAGCTGTAATACTTGCCAAAGAGAGAGTTACATGGTAACTAGGTGCACAAATCCTTTTTTCTTTTTCATTTTTGTTCTTTTAAACTGTAATAAAAAGAAAATGGAAACGGAAAAAATAGTATAGCTGAGAATATTGAAAAAATGATTACTTTTCTCTTCATACTTTTGGGAAATCAGATCGTTTTTCACTTGCTTGACAGAAATTCTGATAATAGCATCATAGTTTCAGATCTAAATTTAACTGAAATTGTGAACCATATTTCTGCTTTTGCAAACAAAGTACATAGCAAGTTCCTGGCAGAAGGGAAATATGACTTATATGAGTGTTTAAAGATCAGAGTAGATGTTACTTCATATTACTTACTATTACTAAAACAGTCACGGTTTGGTCTAGGTCTACATTTTTTTTTTTCATAACTTGACCGTGCCTGTAGTGGAAGCTATTTTGCTGATTGCCTTAGTTACATGTAAACTCAACATGTCACAACAAAATGTTATGGGTGGGCTTAGAAAATAATAATAGTGAGGGCTAAAATACAGTTTTTATACAGCGCTGCTGTACCCTCAGACAGCATTTTACTCTGAACACGGAGCTGCTGACATAACCACTAGAGGCCAGATATTCTTTGAATGGAATTATTGGCTGTATCTGCCTGCATGTAAAAAAATGGGATAGAGGAGAGTGTCAGACTACACTGACCGAGTATCTAATTTTACTTCATGGAGAGGTGGGAGCTACCGTGCCCATGTCTAACTAATGATAACTTGGTATCGACCTGAACAATCACTGTGACAGTAACAGGGTTACTTGATAACTTTGGTACAGAATGGCCTCAGAGAATCCCAGGGGGCTCTGTTATAGGCTGTGGAAGGAGGTCAATCCGTGCACATGTGTTCAAATATTTGGCTTTAATGAGAATAAAATTTATGATTGAGAGGGGTGTTTTAGTTTTGGTCTACATGAGCTACAATGGGACCACTTCATAAAAAAAAAAAACGATGTACATGTTTAATGATGGAGTTGAAAATAGGTTGCAATGTGCCAAATTGCTCTGATGTTCCCCTGTTGCTTCCTCTCTGCTGCTTCATTCCTGCTTCTCTCTGCAACAAATTACTTCCTGGAGGAGGAGCAAGAAATCTGCAGGATCCATCCCTAATCATCAACACTCTGCTGGGTTTCTCTCCAACCATCTAATCTGATAATTTAACGCTGTAAGAATGATTTAAAAGAAAAAGCAACCTGTGCCTTGGGACAGGAAAACAAACTACTTTTCATCCAGCAAACTAAACTGACAGATCAGCTCATTAATTAGCCAAAAGTGATTTTTGCATTTATCTTATCATGTAAGGAGGAAAAAAGTGTCATATTAATGTATGGAGTATATAGATGAAGGAGTTGGTGAAGCAAAAGGTATGTATGGGAGTAGGCTGAGAAAAGAGGAAAAGCAGTTTTACACATTTTTTTTTTTGTCTTTATTAAGGTCCCAATGTCGAACAGAATGTAGTTACAGGAACTAGTTGTGTTTGGCCTTTTTCTGCTTGCTAGATGAAAGTGTCAGTGAATTTGATAGACAGGGCAGCATAAAAATATTAATGGATTAACCCCAACACATTTAATAATTTCACAAGATGCAAATATACAGAAACAACCAGAAGAGCATCTTCATTTCTCAAGCTGAAAACCACAGGATGAAAAATGTATCCGTACTTTGTAGAATTCTAAATTTCATTAAATTAGAGATTAAATTAAGATTTTACAGATTTCATCAACACGATTCTGTATATTGTAAAGGCGTGCTTATCTAAAACTATACAATCGCAGCCAATATGACGAGCTCTCATAGGACATCATATAAAAGCTAATGAGAAGCTTTACAAGTACAATTACATATATTAATTGGTTTCCTGTAAGAATAAATGAGAATGACAGGGTAATTAAAAAGTGCAGTGTTAATTTCCCTGAAGATATTATACTATACAGTACTTTCAAAGTAATTTTATTTAATTGCTGCATTTATCTTGCAGGGGTTTTGCTGTTTTTCCTTCTGAAGAGGTTGCATGTGTGTAGTAGACCTCAAACAGAATGAATTTTGAAGAGCTGCCTTCTTTTAAGAATGCAAAGAGCAATAATGGAACATATGTATGTACAGCGTTAGCATGTGTATACATTTGTGAGTACAGTTAAGAGAGGAGACACCCCAGTGGAGATATTTTCCCTGTATTTGTGTCACATGATTTCCCTAAAATGATATGCCTCTTTAGGTGACTAGTAGCTGGTTCTGGGTCTATTGAGATCCAATATAGCGTTCAGACATTCAGACAATGCACATCTAAATAAACTTCGATCCATCCACATAGCATTTACAACACATCCATGCTTAATTAAGAGCTTTGATGTCCATACCATTTCGTACCTTTTCAATGAGTTAGCACATTAGATCTGTGCAACTAGAAATGTACTGGGAAATAACATGGTGGAAAATAGTTAATAATTAGATAATTAAGGAGTAGCTCATATGATCTATAGCTGTACCAGTGGAGAGAATTTTTGTCAAATCAAATTCCCTTAATCTTAAGAATTTGCAGTTGTGGCCAAATCCTCACAAATTTTTGTATGATCATCCATCCATCCATTTTCTATGCTCACTTAAGTGAACTGGATAGGCTGGAGCCTATCCCAGATGTCATTGGGCGAGAGGCAGGGTACACCCTGGACAGGTCGCCATCACAGGGCCACGCAGACAAACAAGACAAACAACCATCCACGCTCACACTCATTCCTAGGGTCAATTTAGAGTCACCAGTTAACCTGACATGCATGTTGTTGGGCGGTGGGAGGAAGAGAACCCACGTGTACACAAGGAGAACATGCAAACTCCACACAGAAAGGCCACAGCCTGGTTTAGTTTGTACCAGGAACCCTCTTGCCGTGAGGTAGCAGTGCCAACAACCACAACACAGTGCAGCCCTGTTTGTATGATCACTATATTTTAATCTGGGAAGTACTGTGGAGGACTTTTGTTTTTTATTTGTACAATTTACCCAAAATGATTAAAAATACAGAGACAAGAATATCAGGATCACCCATCATACTTATTCACATATGATTTGTTTTGTCTGGCCTATAAATACTGCATACATGATATCCACCTGCACTGATGTCACAGGCGGAATTTAGACTGCTTTGCTCAATGATTGGCTTTCTTTGTTTCATGATGCTTTTAAAACCATGTCTCTCTTCATAATAGCTGCAATTTTTTAGGATTTATGTGGCTGAGATATTTTAATAACTGGTATAGAAGCATAATTACCTCTACAAAAGAATGCAGAGGTTAGAAACTGCACTGAAAAGATGTAAAATAAAAAGCACAAATACTTTGGCATGAAATTACATTATAACAAAGGCAGTTTTCCAACTAGAACTTTGATTGAAAGGCTCCATGTCATTTAAAAGCATTGCTTCCTCCGTATGGTCGGTGCGCTTTCAAAGAGGCGAGGGGGCATGGGCCTCTTTCATACATGCAGATGCACCACCTATTGCATTAGCTGAAATTGAAAACACCTTTGAAAAAAAATGAGGGAAGGCTTGCTGCATACCATAGATAATAAATAATTAATTTCTTCATGTCTGTGTGTGAAAACACTTTAATTTTTCCATTAGTTATTTGAAAATGATTTTTTTTTCATGCAAAATTAAAATAATTTATTTAGTATCTATATCTAACTTCCATTCATGGCACTCAGTGTCATATCATAGTCAGAAATATGGGGATATTTGTGTGTACTGGTGGTAAATGGGTTTTGGTAACCTGCAGCCTTTAGAATGCACTTTAGCAAGCACACCGTGGTGCTTGAATGTCATGGCATGCAAATGACTGCAGTTTGTTCTGCACCTCTCATTAATGATCCAATGGCAAAATGATTAACAGCTAAAGTCACCTAACAGTGTAAATAACACTGAAGCATACAGATGACATTATGTTTCCAAGTTTGTTTAAGTAAGATACCCAACATGTTACTGCACTGTTAACATTACAAACCACATCAGCTTTGCAGTCAGTAGCTCATGCAGCTTACTTACATGAACACCCCATTATTGGCTAACATGCAACCCTAACTTACATTGAGGGGATAAATAGAAAATTGGAATCTGTCTCCCATGCCAAGTCCTCTGTAAACCTCTTCAGAGGAGCAATTAAGAGCATCCTAAATGGAAACATCAAACTGGCATTGGATGCGTGCAGCCCAAAACAGGAAGGCTCTGCAGCAGGTGACTAAAGCTGCTCAGGACATCATATGTGCCCATCTATCGAGTATGTGTGATGTCGGTGAGGTGAGGGGACAGCGAACAGCTCAGGGAATACTAACTCACATTTCAGCCTGTTCACCCCCCTGACGTCTGGCAAGCAAAACAAAAGTATCAGCTGGCGTACCGCCAGATTTCCAAGCAGTTTATTTCCTCAAGCTGGGAGACTGATTAATTCATCGTCTGCACTCTAACACAACAAAAGAATTTTTCTCAGAGATGATAATTCATTCGTCCATAAATAATGTCAGCAGCACAAAGGGAAAACATCTGTAACTTCATCATTTCATCTAAGTCATCATTTCATCTCAATATTTTCCTCTTCCTTGGTGAAGTTGTACATCAAAGCTTGGGTACTCAGAGGTTTACTACTTAACATCCATATAAGACTGGTGCATTTTGAAAAAAAGTCCTGCGGAGGAGTGGACATTACGCTGTGTGTTTAGATGAAAACAAGCTTCAAATGGTAGACTTAAGGTATAACTTACATTACTTTAAACTTGTGTTGCAGTTAGTGTGATTAGGGGAAATGCACAGAATGTATTTAGTTAAATTCCTGCAAGTTCTTGAAGTTCATATCACACAGTTTTAAAGAAATCTGGCCCTAACAGTCCACTGCCATACAGTAATTGAAAACTGAATAGATCTCAAAAGCAGTTCAAGAAAAAACCTTTAAAAAATCTTTCAGAACTACAGTGTTTTGCTGGAATAATGTGACAAAATTTCACACAAGAACTGAAAGACGTTAGTTGGTGACAAAAAGCATTTACAAGCTGTGATAATTGCCAAAGAGGCTGTTACTAAGTACTAACCCTGCAACATGTACTAACCCTCTTTTGCCTCTCTTTTAGAAAATTATGAAATGTGGAAATATAAAAAGCAATATGGCGTAGAATATCAAATAAATATATAATTTTTAACTCTATGCCCTTTGAAAATTAATTAATACTTTACTGACCATGCATGCAAGCAGTTTTGACAGGCTGTCTCAAAACCTTTGCTTACCATTGTAGTCCAATGTCTCTTATTTGTGGTCATCCTCTTTCCTATTTTTTTATGTTCAATTGTGGCTAGTAAGCACTTTGTGTACAAACCCACTGGTTTACTCTCCACCCAGAGCTTTTACACATTGCTGTCATGCAAGATGTGATTCTTATGTCATATCTGATCATTTTAGGAAAATAGGTGGAGCGAGTTAAATAAAAATGCTGGAAACTAGTTTCTGTTTTAGATCAATAGACAGTTCTGTCACGGCTGGGTAACAAGACATCTGAAAATATGGACTCAAGAGACAGTGAGTCAAGGTAAAAGAATTTAATAGGTCACGAAGTTGGTGGAGAGTCGAGGGCTGAATCCAGGTTGGACAGGAACTCTGCAGGTGGAGGGAGAAGATTAGTGGATATTTTCAGGATTGGGAAATGATCCAAATTGGTTGGCTTGTCCTTACTTGTAGTCTGGAGGGAATCCAAGCTGGAGGGGAGGGTGCAGGCCGTGTTGCTTGGTTCTGAGTCAGCAGCGGGGCGAGCAGGCAGGTAAGTGACAAAAGGCGGAAGAGGTCCAACCATGAATGTCGAAACAGGCACGGGGAAACCAGAACACGGAGAGCGGACGAGGGAGACGAGCACACAATGAATGTGAGACAATCTGGTGAAGACTGGTTGCTCCTGGAGCTCCTATATGTGCAGGTGTGATGGCAGGAGCAATCCAGACTCTGCCCAAGGCTCCCAGGAAACCTGCTCAGCCCCCGCTAAGACCCAGAGACCAAAAACAACAACAGCCAAGCATGATCGTGACAAGTTTGTGAACTGCAATGCAGCAATATTAATTAAACCGTATGTGTTTGTATTTGTAAAAAAAAAAGCATGTCACAAACTACACAGGTGTGGTTTTCTTATATGTTGGACTTTGCTGCATTTCTCACAGAATGGGATTATCTGGAGTATGGAATCTTAGGGTGGGTCAAGGGTGAAAGGGTAATAGTACAATGCATTATAACTTTCAGTATACTTTTGTTCATCAATACATTCATTCACTGTTATCTTTGTTGCGACAGAATACATGTCAGCTATCGTGTGGTCCTTCTTCATTCTACCACTGACTGAACAGCCAATTGTCAAGCAGTCAGCCGTCACAATAAAGTCAGCGAGTCTGTAGTTCAGCGATACAAGGTTTCCCTCTTTGAGGCTGAAGCAAAGGGACACACCACAAGGGACAGATAGTCTTGTGCAGAAAAGTATTTGTTGTTTTGTTCAAAAGGCTGCTATCATTTTAGCTTGGAACTTTTTTGGTAAAAATGTGCTAAACTGTTCTGAAAAAATATCTAAAAGTTTTCTAAAAGTCAGTTATGCCAGGGTTTTATATGCGTGTTATATGCAGTCATGCTAAGAGGGTGGTTTGTGTCATCAGTGCTGAATCCAGAACAGTTTGCTGCACTCCAAACAACAAACCTGCCACCCCCTGCAGTGTGTGCTGACCTACTACAACGCACCCTCTTCCCAGCAGCAACGTAGACCACTTCAAGCACTGTTTTGTGCCAACAGCCATCAGACCTCAGATCGTACAGAGCGTCCTGCCCCACCGCCCCAGGCCTCAGCCAGCCCGGAGTGTGCTTAAGCAAGATGCCTGCAAATGCTCTTTCTGCTCTGGGCAACGCTGCAGCTATGCCTGCATAAGTAATATGTTTTCAATGTGCGAATGTAAATAAATGTTAAAGGCTGTCACATTTTTTTAATTAATGTAGCTTCTTTATCGAAAACATGTTCCACCTTTACTCTCTGTATACGATGGCATTATTAGATCATTTATTTCACGAACACTCACCCAACTCTTGTTCGTTTGTGACTTCCTGCAGAGCTGATAATGAAAATTATGATGGAATGATGTGAACACACACGTTGTTCGTTCAGCAATATTTACCATATGCAGGCCTTTCATGTGCCACATATCTGTAATATTATTGCTACCATTCTTCTTTACAACAATAGATAATAATACAAAATGTTCACAATAACTATGTTGTTGATATTGATGTTACTAAATTCATCAGTATACTCAGTTGCAATATTTTGTTAATCTGTCATTCTAATTACACCTGCTCTTTGTATGTGGCTAACATTAAAGTTTCATGATCTAATCATCTACATTGTTATGGTTGGAACCAAGAACTATTTCAGCATCATTTATACAATTTGCAATTCACCAGATGAGCCAAATTTAATGACAAAGAAAAAAGATAATGACTCCCGACAGAAGCCGCCATCTGTTAATCGTAACAGAGAAACAGTGAAGATGGTTGTGAAAAATGGAATAGCTTAGTGTTATCAGTCATACTTGCTGTCCTGTTTCCATACGGTTTTTAGTGATGAACTCTGCATGTGTCATGCAGAACTTATTCTGATAGCAATCCCATTTGCTCTGTGAATTCCCTTTTGTTTACTTATAGCTCAATTCTTTGAGTAACTATCTACAGCCAGCTAATAACTGCAGGCTGTAATTGATGTGCATCATTTAACACTGCTCATTTGATGCTTCCATGGTTCATTGCATGCATAAGTTGAGTGCAATGTAAAATGTCAAAGGCACTGGTGAATGCATTTAGCCAGCACAGCGAGTGATCATATCGCATTTTAAACATTGTGTCTCGTGTTTGTTGACACTTAGGATGAGAGTAGTGTTTTCATTTTGGTCATGTATGTAAAACAGGTCTTTGTTCCTTTTGGATTAAAAATGCCAGATTAGATTTCGGTTGGGTAGCGTGTTGCCATCGGAAAAAGGATATTTGATGCAAACATACACTAAACCACTATTTGTTTAAAGTTAAAGTGACATTGGCTTAGATTACAGGAATGTTATAATTTATGTTTTGTGCTGAAGGTGAATACAGCAATACACACTGTTAATGATTACACTCAGCTAATCAGTTACAAGAAAGACTATATTTATACACATATTTAGAAGGCAGACAGTACTGTGCAAAAGTCTGAAGCCACTTTATATTTGACATTATATTATGTTTATCATTTTGAGTCAATATTTATACTTCTTAAACTATTTGTCAATGACCTATGAATTATTCATAGGCCATTAGAATTAATATAAGTATAAATGAGGTACTTAACTCAAGAAAATGAACTACTTCACAAACAACTGATTTCAAATAGTATCTTTATTAAATGCTAAAGATTACACAGTTTGACAGGCAGACAGTAGCATTTTTTCACCATCATAGTAATTCCCAAAGAACTATTAGCTGCAAAATTGGCATATCTCAGCAGGTATGTAGTATGCCTTTCGAAAATTAAAGAAATTGGACAGGTGAAAGACAAAAGGAGAAGTGACAGGACTAGGGGGGGAAAAAACTATCTATAGCAGATGAACAGTATCCAAAAGTGAGTCCAAAAATCCAGCAAACACCTGTCACAGGACCTGAGAGATGCATCTGGCCCCTCAGTCAATCCATCAACTGTTCGCTCAAGCCTCATCAGAAGTGATCTCCATGGAAGGGTGGCTGTCAAGAAGCCATTCTTAAGAAAGAGAAATTGGGAGAAAAGTCTCGGGTGTGCCAAATTACACAAGAACTGGACTGAAAATCAGTGGCAACAGGTCTTATCAAGAGAGGAATCTTCCCTGGAGCCTGGGCCTGAACATTACTTTGTGAAGCAGTGTGGGATCATCTTGACAGAGAACGGAACAAAGGGCAGCAAACATCAAAAGAAGAGTTTTGGAATGTCCCTCAAGAAACCTGGAGAACTATTCCTGCAGACTACTTAAAGAAATTACAAGAAAGTTTGTCCAAGAGGGTTCAGGGTGTGTTAAAGAATGGTGGTCACACCAAACTTTTCAACCTTGTAAGAACTGTACAGCCTCCTTTACTGTAGTTCAAATTTTATTTTCACATTTCAATAGATTGTAGCAACTATTTAGAGTTTTCCTGACAGTATATGAAGAAAAAAAGGTGATGCTCAGGACTTTTATTGTACTGAACGTAATATATACATATATATGCAATGGACACTAAGCCAGGAAATCAACAAGCCCAGTCATGTTCAAATCCCAGGGCTAACATGCAGTGTCTGTGTCTTCATGCTTTATGTGAGTCTACACAGACATTCAAGCACAGTAACAAGTTGTAGGTCACCCGAGTTTTGGAAGCGCACAGACTGCAACACTCAATCACTGTGGCTGTGCCCGTAAAAAATGCAGCAAAAGAAACTTGAAGCATAAAAAACCCTTCAGGTCATGTTTCCTTGTGTAGAGCACAAGAGGAACGTGAGCCGTCATGCCGCCTGCAGACAGCTGGATTGATTAAAATAGGAGCGTATCTGTTCTGTGTGCGAGAACGATGACTGAAAAATGCAGCCAAAGTACTTTCTATGTAGACACAGCTTTAAGGCATTCAGAAAATCAGTCACATAATTTAGGTTAAAAAGAAACATGTCGACGTATACTGAGCCATAACATAAGCAATGCATTGAACGAAAGTTCAGCTTCATTAAATGTGCAGATTTCACCAGAGACTGTGTCTAAAATGCATGTGCAGCTTATGGTAGGATTTAACAGTGCATTAATTGTGCAATTTTCTGCCTTATCCAATCTGCTCATTTGTTTTTATATGCAAGGTTCCTTATCACTGCTTCACATGTGGGAATGTTTATGTTGACGTACACATTACTGGCACCATAAAGTTCTGATAAACAAAGTAACTCCCTCCTGGCATCATTGTTCATAACTGTGAGATTCTTTTTATACCTACTCCGTGTGTGCAACAGAACTCCCCATGTGTGTGTACCGTATATGAACTGAAATACACGTATTATCTTAAGTATGAAAATAGGTCTGTATGGTGTGAATGTAGATATTCGCTGCTGTCAATAGGGTATGTGAAAGTAAAGCGACATGCAATCACAATATGATCAGCTGGAATGTTTTCTGCTCATATTCAGTTATCCCTTGATTGCGTATGTATTGCATAACTTAAAAATGCACCTCTCATCAGTGCCTTGTTATAATCAGAAAGATAACCTTTACATCAGTAGGTTTTCTGAGCTCTGGTAAGGTTAATCTGTCACCTAAAACCTCTATTAGACTTACTGGACGTATGTCTGAGTATGTGTGTGTATATTTTCATGTTATGATGAAAACCAAAACCTGACAAGGCACTTACTCATAAGGATCTCTTGGAAATGTGGGGACCATTTTGCAGTCCCTACATTGACATTTTGAGTGATGAGAGTTGTTTTTAGGGTCATACTTAGAATTAGATTATGGTTAGTTTTACAGTAAGGATTAGGCACTCAGTTGTGTTTGATAATGTAAGGGTACAGGGCTAAGCAATGTATTGTGTCAATGGAGAGCGAAAGTGGGTTTTTTTTAACTATCATACTAACTATCATTAGCATCCTAAGGAACTGGTATGGGGATTACAGGTGAAGTTGCATGATGCGGTTGATGTAGCACATGACCTTGACAGCAAGAGGCCAGATGGTCCAACACAAATAAACAAACAACGTTTGAACATATGTTTGCATCAGGCCCTGACCTGGAAAAAAAACAAGGAAAGAAGAACATATTTCTTTGAAAAATCTGATACATTTTTCACAACTTCCACTGGTTGTCCATATTCTGATTACCATTACTCATTAAAATGCATATTTTCTACTTCTCGCAGTTTCATCACTGCAGATGTTTACACATACCAGAAAATGCAGCCACTTGAATGTTAGTGTGAACTGGACCTGCCCAGAGATTTGGACACAAACAGATCTGTCAAGCAGGGAACTCACAGAGAGGACTCGGACGCAGAGTTAGCTGACAAAACTTTATTATTTTACAAAAACAGGGAAATCCCGGGGAACAAAAAGCGCCTCAAAAAAGAGGGATGATCAGGAAAAAGCCCTAACTTAACTAAGGAGCTATGAAATACAAAAAGGCAAAAAGCCAACCAAAGATCACTCTTACGGGGAACTAGAAAGACTTGATTATGACCAAAGACTTGACAATGACAATATGGTTTGTGTGCAGAATGACAGACATGACACACTGGCACAGGACAAAGGGAGACGCAGACTATAGGGACAAATGGAGGGAAATGGGGAACAGGTGGACACAATCAGGAATCAAGGAAGACAATCACACTGGTGACACATGAGGAAGGGCAAGGAACCTGAAACGAGAGGAGGGTTCATTTCCAAAATAAAACAGGGAGTCCCAAACAAAGGTGGAGACAGGACAAAAACTCAACTTGACATTACCAGTGTGACAAGATCATGAAAAAATAGGTTGTTTATATTTTATGTACTGAATATCATACTCTGGAAGTCTTTGGATTGTTCTTTTGGCGTTACACACATTAAATCCACAACAATCCAGAGAACAAAACCTGTGCAATTTGGTTACCAAATGGAAGTGAAAGAGTAGGATTCTTTATTCTATCAAAAATATTAAGAAATCAACAATTGTCTTACTTAACTTGTGTTGAATGCATGTATGTATTATTCTTTACATTAAATAAAAGGATTTAACGTAGCGAAAGAATTTAAAACGATAAGATAATGTAAGATAATTTAAGAATTCAAATCCTAAACGTAATCTTTCAGAGATTTGCATATATTACCTGGCAATGTAAGTAGTTAGGCAATGTCTTCTGGCAGCAGAAAACAGGAGTAATATACACAGGTTCACTACCTAAGTAGAACTACTGTTCACTGTATCTCTGGTACATGAAGCACTGGAGCCCAGAGTTCAATATACAGAAGTGTACAGAGGTGTAAAACGCCTCAAGTCAAACATCTGGATCTGTATGGGTTTGTTGAACTGAATTGTCTCAGCATCAAGCACGCACAGCTTGGATAAACCCCTAAAGAGAAAATGTGTCAGGTACTTCTAGCTTCTTATTGCAGCCAAGTGAAATGTTTACAGTATGTGAGGTTGTAATCCTCCCACTGAAGTTGCTGGCAGTTAGTTTCAGAAATGTACTAAAGCAAAATCACTAGGCGAAGGCAAGAGACTTGCAAATAGCCATTTCTTCAAAGTGGCACAGGCAGTGTAGACCGCATACCTGACAATTTACAAGTAACAATGTAAAGGAAACAATCTTCAGTAGCCATTTTTTGCCTACACAGGTATAGGAGACGTTGGAGTGGATTGTTACAGAAACCTCCTGATGATTCATCACAATGCAGATAAACAAGCTATTAACCTGAAACCTGTGTTTTAAGCTCATTAAGGAAAGATCATGATGCAGTTAATGTAACCAAGGAGACTTATGTAATAGTATAGGGGAAGGAAGGCTTTGCTGGTCGTGATTAATTAGTTTAACTGCAAAAAAAGCAACAACAACAAAATTAAAAAACATGAGAAAGCATTAAGTAGAGACTTTGGCATCATTAGCACAATCTTGCAGTCGTACGTATGTACATATAATATATATATATATATATATATATATATATATATATATATATTGCTGGGCAGGTGTGAGAAAGGATGGAGAGGGTTTAGAGCTGGAAATGGGGCACCATTGTGGAATACGTCAGCATCGTCACAGGAGCAGGCACCCAGGTGCAGTGTCTAAAGAACATCAGGGTCAGTGGGTGAAAGGAGGCCATGCAGAGAGGCAGAAATTCAGCAAGAAAAAGCCATGAAGACAAAACTGCATTCAGTTAATCATAGATGCAGCTAACAGCAAAATGTGTCAAGTTCTCCCAAAATCTGAGCTCACTCTTGGATCTTGGTAAATGTGTTCAGGAACAGTTACACTTGTGTTATGATGTACACTGTCAAGACTGTCATTTGCAGCCATTCATTAGATTCAGCTTTCAATTCTTACAAGCTATGATGTGACCTAAAATAAAAGTTTTCGAAGAACAAACTTTTGAAAACATTTCAAACTGGCACAAAAATCCAAATTTAATTCATCAGAATGGTGAATGACTTTTTGTCTTTTTTTCCTCACTTGTCTGCCACTGCGCACTAAGATTCCCTGTCAGATCAGGCTGTTGTCTCAGAGGTTGTTTTGACAAAACATGTGAGGAACTGCTTCACAGATTTCCCCATTTAAGTTGAACATATCAAGCATTGTATGGTAAAGTCTCCCTTCACAAACGTGAATTCATAGCACTGTATATTTTCATTTTGAAGACATTAAATGTCACAACAAAGGTATTTTTTTGTCTAACATAGTGATTGATTACTGCTGAAATCCGTCAAATCAAATATGTCATGTTTAATGAATATTCAGGATTGAAAAGTCTGACTTGTTGAGTAGAACTTCTGTAGGAGAGGAGCGAGATGCTCAGCACAAAGAGTCTTGGCCCCTCTGATTAATTCACAACCCTGTCAGATGTATACTATACAGTGATTCAGCAGCTTTAGGAAAAGTGCTGATTCAACTCTGAAAAATATGTCATTACAATGTCCTGCTTAAATTCTGTGAGTATAATTATACAATAACAAAATATATAATACAAAAACTTACAAATAGGACAACTAAATGAGACCAACAATACAACTCTATTTGCAGCCAATATCTTTTTATTTTATTTGTTCATTCATTAAAGACTAAACAGCTGTATATCTTCTCAACTGAAATACGATTTGATTTATTTTTATTTTCTCAATATCATGGAAACAGTCTCACAGCTCAAAGTGAAACTTTGATAATCTTTGCTTGTCATCCTGTATTTTTACAAGGAGGAAAAGCAACAAATATGCCATTTTACAGAGCCGGAGTCGAGTGTTAGTATTCATTTATGGGAAATGACCTTAACCTTGTCAGAAAGAATGGAAAATAATAAGTCTCTAGACAATCATCCAAACTTTTTGTGATACATACAATTTGATTTGTAACAAAATATTTGTTTTAAAGTTTTAATATGTAAAGTTATTAGTATCGTTACAGTTTTATCAGCTAACTACCTGAACCACTGCATAGTCACTGTTAGATGGAAACCTTGTATTTCTATGCTTATCATTTTTATCCCTTTTCATAGAATAATGCAATTGTTCAACCTTTATGTCCATGAATGGAGTTGAGAGATATCAAAAATTTCAGAATATAACACACAGGGAAATCTACCGTAGGCTACTGGCAGAAACAGAATTCTTTATTCACAGCCATGCTTTCATTAGTGTATATTCAAGTGAAAAAAAGCCATCTTGTGTTCTCATATGTATGAAATCAAGGTGCAGGAAAGGTCCCAAATGCCTACTTATTTGGGTCACTTCAGCTCTACCCTGGTAGAGCACAGATATGTATAATTTTGAGAGAGCCTTCACATCTACATTCAATTTAGAAATACCAGTTGACCTAATACCCACATTCTGGACTGTGGGAGAAAGCTGTAATACCTGCAAAGGGAGAACATGCAAACCAAGTTTCAAAGCAGGTACATTCCTGTTGCACCATTTTTTCAGGTTGTTTTTTTTATTATTTTCTGTAAAGTAACTGATCTGTACAAATGAGATTTGTGACTAACACAGACCCCTTAATAATCCTTCTTCCCATCTGTGTTGATTGAAATATTTAATTTTGAACTGTTTTAGGTTAAGATTTAATTTAGGTATATTGCATTAGTAATACACTCCACTGGTCCATCTGCGGGTGAAGTTGCATTATATCTACTTTTAAAAATTGTACTAGATCCCCATTTTTTTAATGTATGTATTTATTTACTTACTTACTTACTTATTTATTAATTCATTTATTTGTCTTTTTATTTAAAACATTTTTGGAAGTTTTTCTGGAAGAAGAATCCTATAACAGTAAAATAAAAAAAAAAGGTTTTTTTCCCTCACATGATAAGCAATGAATTGAAATGATTACTGACACTGTCCATTTGTCATCGATCAGTTGAGCATAAACACTGTACCGATTTTAACTATGGAACCATACCAAGTTAAACTTTTTTGATGTGTCGTATACTGACTCTTTCTTATGCTGTATTAAAGACTTACTTCTTGAGATCAATTCACTCTTACATTTATAGTAGGTTACATGGAACTAAAAAAAAAAACTTAATGAATTATTTGCAAATTATAAAAAAACACACTGACATTTACACATGCTGTGGATTCCACAGGATGAAGAGAACACACCACCTTTGCTATTTTTCTCCATATCCATAAGGCTGCGTGGTGTCTATTCTAAAGGAAAAATGTTCCCAAAGGTATTAAGTTTGCTTCAGATGTGGTGACTGGACCAGCCATTTAAGTCCTCGGAACTTGTGCTTGTGACATTGTGCTTTGTTACACCTGGATCAGCCATCCAAAGATGGAGAAAGGATAAGGTGTTGCACAACCACGCTACATTTTTTACAGTCTTCAGCTGTCAAGTTTACAAGAGTTTGATTGAGCCTCAGATTTCTCTTCTTGCCTGACAGAAATGGAACCAGTGGTTTTCAGCTGTTACAGCTCATCCGCCTTAGAGTTGTACGTGCTGTGTATTCTGAGCTGTTTTTCTGCTCGGTGCTGTTGTAAAGTGTGGTTATCTGACTTACTGTAGCCTTTCTGACTGCTCCAAACAATTCTGCTCTGACGTCTTCTCAGCAAGGCGTTTCAATCTGCAGAGATGCCGCTCGTTTCTTTTTTTCTTTTTTCTCTCCTTACCTTTCCGTGTAAACTATAGAAACTGCCGAAGTAAAAACCTAGTCTGACACTAACAATCGGGCCATGGTGATAGTCCAGTTTAGTTTTTCCTCAATCTAATGTTAGATGTGAACAGTAACTGAAGCCCTTGACTGGTTTCTGCAGGATGAAATGCATGAATGTCATGTATAATTGCATGAATAAGCTGGTTTGCAGGTGTTCTTAAGGGCTGCTTGGTGTGAGTGGATTCTAATTACATTAAGTATGACACAGTGTTGTTTAAAATATGGTTACAAGGCCTGAGAAAATGCTGTGAGGCATAACTGTATTCACTGGTTTGAGAACATAGTGTCAGTGCCATTTTGTCATGTTCTGTTTACATTAGATACACAGTGAACAATAAGTCACATAGCTGCATGCAATAGAGGTGCATTTATACACCCCAACCATGTTCTCTGGAGATAACACCCATAAAGAATGTTCTTCATTGTTTGATTCTAATCTATGTGGATTTAAAGTGCTATCTGTGATTTCCAAGTGTACTTACAGGCAGTAGATATACATTTCACCCAGGGCCTCAGGAAGGCTATGTGACCAACTCCAATTTATAACAAACGTATAATTACAGTTTTGAAATGATCAAAGTTGTAGTATGTAGTAACAACAATCTATCAGAAAGTTATCATATCGTTAAAACTACATTTCAGAGGACAATGTGACATTGGTGCCACACATCAGTTTATTTAGATGCCATATTGTGTCTCACTTTTTCTGAGAGTTTCTCTGCATGTGAAAAAAAAAATAGGGGGGGCAAAATACCAGCTCAATAATTAGAAATCTTACATCCAGCAGCACAATTCAGATCTTCCTGTTATGGTCCATCTTTTCTCTCCTTTTCTTTTCCCCATCTTTTTCCTCACCAGATGTGACCATTTTTAGTCAAACAAAATAAAAGCTAACCAGCATCAATGGATGTAAACAGAAAAAAATGGTAGAGCAGTTCTTTCAAGATGGTGCTCTCATCCCTGTAAGAAAGTGGATTGGTTATGGATGCTTTTCTGTGTGCTGGAACAGGCAGCTGCATTTGAATTGACCTTGTCAAGAAGCACAAACATGATGAGGCAAAGCGATTTTGGGATAAATGTACAGGGAAAAAAGAACAATCACTAGAGTGGGTTTTTCCAAATGGAAATCACTGATGGAGAACAAAGATCTTCATTAACAAAGATCAAGGATGGAAATTATAGCTTGTGGGTGGAGGGCATTTGAGATGGTTGCCATCTTCGTCTTCACTGTTAAATGTCAGCAACTGTTCCATACAGTTCCTTTGAAACTCTTCTGGGGTGAGACCTAAACAACACAATCTTCTATATATTCAGCCAAGAAGAACACTGAATCTTTCTAAACTTTATCAAAAGGAAGAAAATAAACATCTAACAAGAACTTCAAGAGCGTATTTTTTAGGGCTAAATGGAAATCTCACTGTGATGACACATCAGTGTAATAAATTCATTGTTGCTTGTCTGCAGTACAGATTAGAAAAGAGAGGTGAAAATCTGTCTGCAACAATGTCATAAATTAAAGAATCTATTCAAGAATCGAATCTGTCATGTTTAATAAATGTTGAGAGAGGGTCTGAATTAAGTTGGAGCACCAATTTAATATTTCTCTTTTTCTGCAGTACAATATTTGCTTGCTTTTTATGCAATATGTCTGTGAAATTATGTATTTCTTGTGCTATGTGCGGGTTTATTGATCGTCTGTGCTTCTCTCCAACCTGAAATTGACCCTGCTATTTTGTGTATCAGCTCACATAAGCAGCTTTGCCTCTAATGAGCTGCTGCAACTCAGTGGTAGATTTTATTCTAGTCTACTGTTTGCCTCCTCTTCCCCTTTAATGTAGCATATCAAGGTTTTCTGAGTGTTAATTATTACACTACATTTGTTACCAGTGTTACAGCTCTAATTCTACATCAAAGTAACAAGGGAATACACACACATACAATTTTACTTATTTGGTAGAGAATCTCTCTAAACCTCACTGGTCCCCCACTCTTAAACATAGCACAGTTTTTATTCTATCACAGATTAAATTGAATTAACGGAATACTTCAGACATTTCTCCAAATGTTCTGTCGGACAATTGTCTTACTTTTGGTCTTTTTAAGTTTATTTCTGCGTTTAAAATTTTGTCTGCTAGCTTATATCTGTTTCCACAGATAAACCAACACATTCCCTAAAATTGTGGTATTTTAACCTGTTATCAGTAAATATTTCTTTAAATTTGTGAATGATGACATTTTGACCGTCGGGATTCAAGCACAGATTTGAAAGTGTTTCTTTGATTAAAAAAAAAGTTAACAGACTTTGTGTCTGTAGCTTTGCCATATTCATTTGGAGTCATGTTTTAAGTCTTCTGATATTTTCATTTTTAGTATGAACTTTGCCCAGTTTAATCCTCTGTTTTACCTACTACTTCACATTACTGCACTTTCTCTGCAACACCTTTGGCCTGAAAGACTGCAACCCCTTCAGAACCCCTTTCTTTAGTTGAATTTTTCACTAATTAGCTTTGTTTTTTTAAGATGTGTAATAATGATAAAAACCTCGAAGGTATATTTCAAATATGTATTTTCCCTAAATCTGCTGGGAAATTACTGCTCCAGTGACACACAATTTGAGCCCAGCACTTGGTTTTGTGAGAGCGTTTTAATGTGGACATTAACATTTGATCCCTAATGATTCTATGCAGAATGAACTCATCAGGAGATTAGACACCAGGGAGATCCCTTCAAGTGCTTGGTTGTGCTCACATTACTTCTGTTATCTGCTAGAGGTGATGTCCAAGAAATACTGTATAAAAAAGTAGCGCAACAACAATACAAGCACTTTAACAATAAGGCCTTTTTGTTTTATGTCTTTCTATTGTTTCAGACAGACTAAACATAGCCATATTTCCCCAGAGGTTTCCATTCATTTATCATATTTACTTGAGGTGGTGGTCAGTGAAACTTGCACCTCTTGGATTCTTTTTGCTGCCAGCTATATATAATGCCATACTTTTTCACCATTTATTATCAATACACACAAGCAACAGCAGTAAGGATGAGTAATACAAAACAGATTTTCCAGAATGGATTATGAAATTATTAACTTTCCTGTTTTTTCACCTGACCTGATGTTAATTCATCATTGTAGAAGCAGCTACATTGACCATCCAAAATACCTGACACAAGTTCAAAATTCTTGTTCTTGTGTGATGAATATTAATCGTCTCAGGGACAAAGAGAAATATGTTTTAAGCTGTGGTATTATCATTAATTGATTCTCCACAAACAATGTTATATATTTTGGTAATCTGTTTTCTTTCTTTTTTTGGGGCGGGGGCATTATTGGTTGTTTATTTTTATTTTGAATTCAGCAGAGAAGAGAATCATCGCCCAGTATTTGCTCCTTCTTCTCATTTCAGCAAACGGTCAGAGTTACATTTTACACAAAGAGGGGGTCCAGTTCAATCCAGTGCAGTTACACTGCTGCACTTGTTGTTTTTAAAGTTCAGAACAGCTCCAATGGCTGTAGGGGCCATGTAATGATGCAGCCAAGCAGAAATTCACTTGGTACAACATCAATCCATTTGTAGTGGTGCCTGAGGCCATGTCAGATTATTATTTATTCTGCTCTTTTGTACACAATTACAACAATTTACTCTTGGCTGTGGTGTTAAAAGGCTTATCAGCCTCTATATTTGTGTTACCTTCAAAGATAATTACTATATTGTAAGTTTGAGGATGCATGTAAGTTAGCCAAAAATTATTCAAATCACCTGCCCCACGTACAAATAGAGGGCCCTTAACCAAATTCAGACTTGGGGTGAGGGAGTGTGACAACTAGAATTTCAATACAAGATTGCAACTTGGAAACGGCATTTCAAACCATTTCTTTAACAGTTTTGGTCATTTTCAGGGAGAGATTCCTGAAAAATGACTATACCCAGTCAAGCAAATAACTCAAGATTGAAACAAATGATGTTGTGTTTTTTTCTTTGTGGTACATGTTAATTAGTCGATGATGTCAAGCTAACCCACTGTACTTACATATTTAACTGACGGCTATAAGCGCCATTAGAATCTTGCCGTGTCTCATAGAAAGTACTATGGGATCTAAAGTTGTTTATTATACTTTTGTTTAGTACACAGACATAATAAAGAACACTTTTCTAGGTATTTATAGCTGAATTTAAATATCACCCTAAAGTTTAAACTTTATTCTTGCAGAAGCTGTTTTCACTGTGTTGCCCATGAGACAGGGCTCTCTTTCAATCTGTGCAACTTTTATGTCAGTTTGTTGTCTTCCCGTCCTCTGCTGGAAATCAATAACCGTGCAGCAGATTTAGAATTTGACAGCAGCCCTGTTTCAGTGTCTCCTGTGCTGTGTCCTGCAGGTTCTTCCATCTCTCTACAGGAATGTGTTCAGCAAGGCTCACTGCAAGTGCAATGACCCATGCCCGGACTTACTAGCAATGTAATCGAGCTTTGCTCAAGCGTCAAACAGCATTAAGCAGTCGGATCATTCAGACTTATATACCATATGAAGGGTTGCAACTGTCATCTCAGATGCTATTAAAATGTCAAAAACATGCGATATCGAGAATTGATTAGATTAGATTTGCAAATCTAATGAAAATAAAATTTTATTTATCAGCATGTCTGCAGACATTTTCTTTTTATCTGCCTCAGATGGGATGAGCTTCCTGTTGCAGGTCTCCGAGGACAGGACGCAGAGCAGGCCAGGGGCTTGTTTCTCACAAGAATAAGGAACATCAGGACACGAGAGACGGTGAGAGGGATTTTGTGAAAACGACAAAGAGATCATTTTTTTGGGTGCTCAGATGTTTTTCAGTGTTCAGTTCTGAGTGGCAGTGGTCGTTTTCTAAATCAACGCCTTTCAGCACAAAGTTGCTTAATATATCATTTTGAATAGATAGCACAGTGACAGACAACTCAGTATCTGTTGAAAATTTGAAACTATGAAAATATGAAACTTTATAAAAGAACACCATCTGCTCCTGGCAGCTTCTTTGGAGGATATAAATCTCACCTTCTGGACAAGTTTGTAAGTTTTCTGCTAAAGCAACACTGACCTCTTTCTTTAAAAAAAAAAAAACTGCCGGTTCTTCACAGAGAAGAACAATCCTCGCAAAAACCAACTATTTCGTTTTTCCACTTGCCTACCCCTTTCACAGAAAAGGTGATAACTACGTGTGTTTAGTGCTGTGTCTCTCTCTCCTTGTGTTTCGTGCTGTTGACTTTGTCATGCGCTACCGGTTGATGAAAATCAGTTTACAAGTTCTTTATGATTACTCTCGCGTTTTCCTGCAAACCACAGATTTTCATCTCATGATCCATTGTCAATCCTCAGATTCAACAAACAAATGTTTTCTTATCTTTTAATCTTCAGATTTTATACATTTATGTCTGTTTCTAACTACTGTAAGGTATTTCTTTAATGTCTCCTTGAAATAGGCTAATATTGTTTGACCCTTCATTGTCCTCACTGACAAAAAAAAGCAAAAGAAACATGCATTATTACACTTACTTACAGTACTTAGTTTTACCAGCATATACCTAAACCAAGTGGCAGACTTGGCCCAGGCAGGATTTTTTTGACAAATTTTAACTGAGATGAATAGTCAATGAAAAATGTATTCTACCAAATGTTACAGCAGCGCACTAAAAGGGTTGGGATTGACTTTCACTGTGTATCTCAACCCCGGTAGTGATTTTTCAACTTTATCTAGTTTTATACCCGACATTTGTTTTCATTTACTGTTTACTTTACTTTCATTTTGACTCACTATTTGATTTGGTTTGGACAGTTATTTCAGATTAAGAACATCATCGCTTGCTTTAAAGAAAGAAACATGTAGTTATCTGATTTCTCAAAAGAAAAAAAAACAGAATCGATGTCCTTCTGTGGGAGATTTTAGTTTTGAATTCATGAGGCAAGAGGAGCTTTTTCTGTCATGTTTTCACCTTTAAAGTGGATTTATTCATGGTATCATACTTACATTAAATCTTAGTGAACAGCACAGATGGCCACTTGTGAAACTTAAGAAATACCACGAATAGCCCAAATGTCACACACTGTGTTTTGTTGTAATTAAAATTGGTGTACAAACAGCCATAAGCAACAGATATACTGTATATAATGACTCACAACCTCTTTTTCTATTGTGCAATGTTCTCTTTGTTTATCTTCAGCTCTCCCACTGGCAATTGGTGTGATACTGAAGGCCAACAAAGAACAACTATCCTTGGTGTTGGAGGCAGACAGAGCTGAATTGGAAACCATGGCAACACAGCGCTTGCTTCTCTAATCCCTTGGCCCTGCCAGAGAGTAGACAAATACCTGCGCATGCCCCATCCTATTCAGCACCTGCATAAAAGAAAACCTTCCCAATCTGATCGCAATGAAAATACACTAGAGAGGAAGGGTTGTGATTAGACTTTATCTCCATATCACACAACACCACGGACAGCCTTGGTATTGTTTTTGTCCCTTCCATATTTTTGAAGAATAAGCCTGTGTAATAATGAGACATAAATTACCTTTTCCAATAATAAAATGTAACAAAGTATCATTTATGTCACTGCCTCTAGCTGTTGATGCATGTTTTTGTTTTTTTGTTTTTTTATTGCCAAACATGCACCTGGCAGATGTGCATTCATCTAAAAAGACATGAATTCAATAAATGGATCCCCACATATAAATCATGCGGCATTTCCTAATAAACCAATTTCTTTATTTGATCGTATTTGTAGTCCTTCACTATACTTTAACCTCCACAGGGTACAAAGTTCTGTGTACTATCAACCTTTTCCCTCTTATTTCACATCACGCATATTTCAGAGGTGCAATAAAACAACCAGGTGCCTTACTCAAGTAAAATATTTGATCCTCTTCTCAAATCTTGGTTTGTACATCCTCAATTTATTTCCTTGTGTCTTAGTCTCTTCCACCTGTGATAAAGTAAAGGAGTCAAGAAAGAAATATTGCTGGTCATGACATCTGGTCCTAGAACGTTCTAAACTTCAAACAGCTCTGAACTGGCTCTAGCACCAGCCCAGTACAAGCACCTGGTTCAAGTTGCAATGGTAACTCTGGTGTTATCTCTTTGTGGGAAGCGATTTAGCCAACGAACTTGCATGTATGCAGTATAGACGATGAATTACACAGTGCCACATAATAAGACAATAAAAAAACAAAAGCCAACAATTAATGTGAACCACAAACCAGGAAAGGAATCACCATTATATGTCCGTAAATTAGTTTTTTTTTTAAAACGATATATGATTCACTCTGAAAGAACATTTCACCCAGTATAACAGTGTGGTGCACTGACTTAACAGACTGCTTCTCTTACAAGACCGAGAGAAGCTGATCATTTGAGTGTTTTATCCAGTCACATTTATCTTTTATATTGTCTTGTGATCAGTGAAACTGAGACTCATTTAAATATCAAAGGAACAAAGAAAGTCTGCAAGAGTTGATGTCCTTGAACTTTTTTCATAGTCTATTATTCAAGATGGATTGTGGTAATGTGATGGGCTGTGTAATTACATCTATGATAAATAATTAGAGCAAAATAGTGCTGTTAATAAATCTAAGAAAAATTCCAAAAAAGGTGAGATGTCTAGCATGACTTAACAGTGTCTCTGTGACCCCCTGTGTCACCACACCACCCAGGCATGGAAGACGAGTGTCAAAACAAGATAACTCAACAATTTGAATCATAGAATATTTTTAAAAGAATTAGCTTTGTGTGTGTTTGTCTCTGTCTTTCTCAAACAAAAAATCACATGCTGTATATGGGCTTTGTAGCGCGGAAGGAAGAGCAGTCATCCAATCGGAGGGTCGGCGGTTCGATTGAGGCTAGCAGTGTAAAAGCACTTTGAGTGGTCAACTAGACTAGAGAAGCACTTTATAAGTACAGTTCATTTACTAGAATTCTTCATTCAATAAGGAGAGATCAATTTGATAAAGTGAATGAAATGTATTGATGTAAAAAGAACTGATGGAGCATCATGTCAAAGTGTGACATGATATAAGAAAGAGATAACAGATGTCTCGACACAGGTTGCAGAGGAGTTTTTGAGGAGATGGTAAGCTTCTAAAGAGGCACTTCAAGCCGAGATCACATTAACTGGCAGGAGAGCCAGGTATTGACTGGTGGTTCATGGTGTGAAAAATTTAAAAACAATAAAGCTAGTGTTTTTGATATTTTCAAAGAGTGAGCAGGGGAGGTATAGTTAAGTATGCCGTGAGCGAGGAGTGGTGCCAACATGAACTGTCATCTTGTCTGCAGCCAGGTCCCGCACTGAGAGTGTTGCTCTCTAATAAATTCACTGTAAATTAGCGTCTCACTTTCTTTTTATTGAGGGACACTACCACAGCAAAAATGTATATGTAGCTGTGTAATATCTTAATTTGTTCACATCTGATAGACGTGTGTTTATTCTAAAATATTAGGCAACAACGTGAGAATCGTAAGTGCAGTCACAACTCTTATCTCCAGCAGACTACCCATCTGCTACCAGATTTGATGTGTCACCTGGGACACTTCCGGCTGAACCTCTTTTTCGATGACCCTGAGTCAAACAGGGTGTCACCTCTGTTTGACCGCCCCCCCCCATCTAACAGAAATCTGCTTCATGAACATTCAAGCTGTAACAGGTTACCTAGCTACCCAGCTGATTCCCCTCAAAGTGCTCACGGATTAGACCTCGTCTCAGTTTTCCTCTCACATATAGAACAAATGTAAGTGTGAGAATAATTCATGTGAGAAACTGTCTTTCACAACTTTACCTTCACTTGTTTTTTTCATCAAGAATAACACAAAACTGAATTCTGTAGATTCCTGAGACAGTAAATGAAAAAAAAAGGATAAAATCTGTCTTGTTTTAACCAAAACTCTATACCTGCTGTTTGTTGAGCACAGTTATAATTTACAGTGTTTTCCCTCCAACGTTACTGTCTAAGGGGTCAAAGGAGGGAACATCCAGTACTGTCCGTGGGCATCGCATGCCAGGAAACGCATGAAACAGTTGAAATTTGCAGAAATGAAGCTCAGTGAGTGCCTGTCCTGATCTCAGCAGCCAAGATGGCAGGCAGAGGCACTGCAGCTTTCTGTTTGCTGGTATAGTCACACAGTGGTTTACAAGGGAAGCACATCCACCTCTAATGGAATGAATAAAATGATTTATTTAGTATGTGCTTCCAGGATATTTGATATGCTTGGCTACGTTTAGCCCATAGCCTCATCATAATGAAACAGCAAGCAGTCAGAGTTGCAGAGAGGCATCTTACTGGAAGAGAAGAGAAGAGTTTGCCTCAGGCCCTGTTAAATGTTGCTGCTCGTCCAAAGTCTCACCCTCATTTCTCCTGTTGTCAATACAATGCTCGATGACAGAGAAGGCTGAAATACATCAAAATATATCTGATTACAAATAACTGTTTTAAAAACAAACGCTTCCAAAAATGCACAATTTGCATTAAAACGTCTGCAAATACATTATATCATTAAAAGAATATTTCTAATCTAAAAAATCAGATTTTTTTTTTTTTTATCTGGAGGATATCTTGCCATTGTGTAAATAGTTTTGCCCATAAACATTCATAGTAAATTCAATCCAGTACCACTTAAGCTTAAAGATACTCAAATACTTAAAATGACTACCTGGTGTGGTGCAGTCAACACTAAGTACTATCTTTTAATGAGGAATTTCCATTTATTTTCTGGCTATTTATTAGTTTGGTGGAATTACTTCTGAAGATGTCTTATTTTCCCTAGACTCTCCCTCTCAACTGCTATTGATAATACCATTTTTAAACCACCAAAAGAAAAAATGAAAAGGCTGTAGGGGACTGATTCTGCTTTCATTAGTTTTTTCTTTTTGTGTTGGTCTATACTGTCACTGTCCTCACTAGTTTAAATTAGGCAACAGCTTGCCGTAGGTGTCCATCTCTGGCACAGTTCTTTAGACTCTGTATGCAGCACTAATTGGCCAAATAGTTCCTTATCTTGCAATAAAACCTTGTGACTTTAAAGGATTGTCCATCTTTGAAGACTGCATGAAAGTAAATTGGAGACATGCTCCTCTAAACAAGTATAGTGACGGAACGTGTCAATACTGCCTTTCTGTTCGTTGCAGAGTGAGTTTGGATTATGACTTAAGCCTTATATCTGCCAGTGTTATTGATTTTATTTTCACATTATATTGGAATATACCTGTACAATGCAAGCACAATAATTAGGCAAGTCGCAGTTTCCAGGATCGTTTTCTATTTTGTCACTCAAATATGTATGTGACTGCATAGAGTAGTGGTAAGATTGCCGCCTTTTATGTGGGACAACCCCCGCATGAAAGGCACTACCTCCAGTAGGGGTCTGTAGGCAAGACCTGGGATACGAGTATATATTTATATATATCACTTTGGATAAAAGCGTCTGCCAAATGCATAAACATATCCCACATAAACACGTAGCTGTTCCACACATGTAGACTTGCAGCCTTGCTCTGGTTCGGTCTCTCCTGCTGTCTCTTTGCCTCACTGCTGACAGACAGGCTGGAGGGGGAGGCAGAGAAGGTCTCTGTATGACCTGACGTATGAGGTGTTGGTTAGGCTGTGTTAAAAACTATGACTGAGGTGGAGGGTGACAGGTAGGGTATGAGGTACGTATGTGTTGCTGGGTGTGCATGATGAGTGTTGAAAAACAGGTTCAGCTTATTAGCTCTGTCCAGGCTCCCATCAGTTTGATCCTCTTTCACAGCAGCAACCAAATCCTCTTAATTGTTGGAAGTTTATATTCAGCTTATTATCAACCGAAAAAAAGTCAGATTAGTAGCCCTTACCCACAGTTCAGTTTATAGGCTTGAGTTTTCAGGGCCCAGTTTCAAAGATGTGCCTTCCCAACTTTCCACATAAAACTTTTTCGAATTCTTTTCAAATTACCTCGGCTGTTTTTTTGAGGGGTAGATTCTTCAAGTCATGTAATAAGGTGGTGCAGTAGGATAATGTGTTTCTGGTAGCTTAATGCCTAACTTCTATCAAGTCTTTTGTAATTGATTTTCATTGTTTCTTCCAAAGTTGTTTGATATTAAAATTAATTTGAATGGGACAATACAGTAAAAGACAGTGTTGCATTTAGAAAATCCCGACCAGTATGAAGTATGTAGGACTTCTCGACTAATTTGTCCCAGGTTAGGCTTTAGAGACACACAAAACAAAAAATCCCTAACATAGCAACAAGAACAAAAAACAAGTTCCTGAAAGTGGAAAAAGTGCTTATTCAAACATAGTTTGACAAATTATTCAATATGTCAAACTGTCATGGGAGTGAAACTTGCAGAAAAATGACAAATTTCAGTCAGACTGGCTCTTCACATTCAGTACCAGCCTCAGTCTAAATGCAGCCTCAAGGTTTCTAACAAAGAAAAAGTTAATTTTTTTTTTCTTTTTTCCTGACCTCTGAATCCCCCTTGTGTTTAGCCTCGCCTCGGCCAACATCACTGGCCTTGTATTGATATCAGTGCCCAAGGTCAAAGCCGAGAACTATTGGCGACACTTGCCATCACGACATGCTGGGTTTCAGCTGATCTGCTAGAAACCTCAGGCTGTCACACATTTTAGTTTCCTTGTCTGGTTACATTCCTTACTCTGTTTTTCCACACGCTATACATTATTAAATCCCTCAGACCTCAGTTAAAGGGATAATCCGGAGTAAAATGCACTTTAGATCAATTTACGGGATGTTGGGAGTACATACGTTGAGTTGACATCAAAATCATGTCATTCGGATGTGTTTTGAGAATTTCGATTTGACCGTTTTTAGCCAAAAGTTATTAGCCTGGAGGTGAGAGGGGCATATGATGTCACCGCTACAAAACGCTATTTTTATACCTCTTCTACAGCTCCAAACAACATAACACTTACGTGGTAGTGAATAGAGGGTCCCTAAAGCCAAACCGAAGTGTCCCGAGGTCTTCATGTGGTCGGATAGAGTCTCCAGAATGAATTTAATCAAGCCAGTACCGTTCCGGAAATGTTGCTGCTGCAGCTGCCGCTGAAGACCGTGGTGAAGTTGGTTTGATATTGGATATTCGGATATTCGACAGATATTCACAATAAGAAAATAAGTTGTCTTTTTTTCCAATACCTCCCAAGCCTTGTGACCTAGTGACTTGGGAGGTATTGGAAAAAAAAGACACCTTATTTCCTTATTGTAATATCTGTTGAATATCCGAATATCCAATATCAAACCAACTTCACCACAGTCTTCAGCGGCAGCTGCAGCAGACACATTTCCGGAAAGGTACTGGCTTGATTAAATTCATTCTGGACTCTATATCCCACCACATGAAGACCTCGGGACACTTCGGTTTGGCTTTAGGGACCCTCTACTCACTACCACGTAAGTGTTATGTTGTTTGGAGCTGTAGAAGAGGTATAAAAATAGCGTTCTGTAGCAGTGACATCATATGCCCCTCTCACCTCCAGGCTAACGACTTTTGGCTAGAAACGGTCAAATCAAAATTCTCAAAAAACATCCGAATGACATGATTTTGATGTCAACTCAACGTATGTACTCCCAACATCCCGTAAATTGATCTAAAGTGCATTTTACTCCGGATTATCCCTTTAAATAATTGGTTCTCTTTTTTATGACGCCACAACCACTGTTGAATCAGCTTCCTAGGTGGGTCCGATTTTTTTTCCTTTTGTTTTATGAGATTGTTCTCCCTAGTCTCATCAGAAAACCTGTTCATGGTAAAAACTGTGAGATGACAAAATATCTCTTGTGTGTTGTTTACTACTGGGCAGTCTCAGTTTGGCATGAGAGAAACTCCAAAAAACACATGGTAAAATGTGTAAACCCAAACCATGTATAATTTTTCAATGCTAACTATGCATTCTGTAGTTTGTGAACCAAACCGTGCTTCAATTCTAACCAGTACCATCAGTCAAATCACATATATATTTTATCACATTTAATTATGAGTTGCAACCAATGTTAGTGTGCAATACAACCACTTTGCATCTTGAAGTGTAAGAGCTGTTGCTGGATATCAATGCACAATATCAATATATACGTTTTTTTTATACATATTATTGTTATACAAAAAAACTTTCCACTGTAAACATTGTCATATAGTAAGACTCAAACATGGATGTGTATATATATATATATATATATATATATATATATATATATATATATATATATATATATATATATATACATATATTCCTCACTTTTTTAGGCATGATCATGCTGGTTACTTTACATGTTTTTTTACATCCCACATACATCTATTTCTCACCTATGAAAAATAAACACAATATTATTTTCTAAGGGGAGAAAACTGTAGAACTGTACATTCTCTGCTTCAAATTGATTCACTCGTACTGCTGAAGTTCACAAGGAATACAGAAATCCTGTTGCTCCAGTGTTTTGGGATTCTCACCTTCTTTCTCTAATTAATTATTAAGCAGCACAAAGCTCATCCCTGCTTGGATTCTCTGAGAGCTGCCTCCATGAGCAGAATATTTTCTGCTTAATCCATTTGCAACACCTGGTTAATTTCCTTCCATGTGTCTAACTGAAAATTATTCATGCCACATTGATGAGTTCATGTTATATAGTGAAATCACTTGTATTAATTATTACATAATTTTCAATGTAAAGCCTTACTGCTTGTAAAACTGTTGTATTTAGTTTAGACCTCGCTTTAAATGTATTCAAAACGCAGAAAAATCTAGCTTTTCTTTTGGTGGTAGTGGCAGACAAAGCAATGTGTGCCATATTAAAATCATTTTTGTTTCATTTGTTTCTATTTTTTTTTTTCTTTTTTCCTACTGTTTGCTTATTGCATTGTTCCTCTAATAACACCGGGCAGAGCTCTACCTGCCTGTCCTCAGGGATCCTCCTGGCAGTGCCTCATCAATAACTTGGCTTACTGGCAGCCTCTGCTCACTGACTTAAATTCTTAATGAGCACAACCCATCACTAACGATGGTGTAAAGTCAGTGAAGTGTTGTACATCCCCTATATCAACTGATTTTACAAACTTTTCTGTAATATAACGTGTGCCAATTAAAATGTATATAAAAACGTGCAGATTTATTTATTGCAGAGCACTTATGATGTACAATGCACATGCTTTGCCAGTGTATTCATCATCACAACTCTTACCATTTTTATGTCCATTATTATGTCCTTAGGGATGCACCAACTGTGATACCAATACTGATGTTTTAGTAAAATAATTTGGCAAATACAGATTCTTTTTGTAATATTTTTTCACCTTAATGCCAAGGACACAGTACAATATGCATTGTGAAAATAACTGAGCAGTCTAAATGTTTCAGCTCTTCAATATACCATCTGTAAATGAGCAAAAAAATCTTTTTTTACCAATGCATAGAAATACTTAATCTGTTAAAAAAAAACAAAAGCCAACTCAGTGACTTTTTAGTTCTTACATGGAAAATACAACCTTTTTTTTTTGCCCAACAAAATCAAATATAAATGGTCAGTTTCAAGGCAAATTCAACACAACAGATACATATCAGTAAGTGCTACTGGTTAACATTATCATTTTTGCTGATGGGATGATTGCAGTCAAAAAGTTGAATATCGGTCGTTACAACTGTTACGTCAGTATATCTAATCCTTACATATAGTATATGCCATAAGTTGAAATTTTGAATTTGATACACAAAATTTTCAAATGTCATAAAATTAAACCACATTTTTCAGCCATTTCTGGTCTTACTTTTTGTGCTGTGGCAGTTTATTGGATCTGTAATCTTCTCTCTGTATTCTCATTGGTAGTGACAGAGCTCTATTTCCATAATGAGCTCAGATTGCCTGGCAAAGCGTGAGTCTTTACTGGAAAATGATGCATGAATGTCCTTGAGGACAATTTTATCCCAGTGATGTGAGTATCTCTGTTTATTGTTTGCTCAATTCGCCATTCCATATCAGAGCTGTATTAAAATACTGCTAATGTAAACGGAGCATCCTTTCAGCTTTACAAAAGAGTGTTCAACTGCTGAAAAACAACAACAACAGAAAACATTGTACGAGCAGTAATCTTTGCTCTGAAAGTTGGGGGTTTGTCTGTCGGAAGCACTGATTGGCAGCCGTCACACCAGCCAAAATGAAGGGTGGGGAGGAGTTCAGATGTCTATTTTCAACAAAAGCAGTAATTTAACCATTCATTTTGGTAGTCTCTGTTTAGATTTTGTAAGACCACATGGCATAAAATGATCACTGCAGATGTGGATGTTGGCTCTGATTCTCAGCTCTCTGTCAACATCAAATTAAACCACCTCTTTTTCAACTTGGCATTTGAAGGAGATTAAATAGGTATAGCTGTTCTCAAAAAATGAAGGTGGGGTGTGTCTGTGTGACAAACGCAATGCAGTTTGCGACCTTCCTGCGCAATTGCTACTAAAACTTGGTGTTTTGTATTTTCCTCATTGAAAGATTATTTCTGCTCTGCTACAAAAATCTTGAACACAAAATAGTTTGCTCTTCTGTTGTATGTCTGACAAGCAGGTGTTTGCTGCTGTATGCTAGCCTCATTGTCTGTGATACAACACAGAGATGTCCATGAATTTGAGGGTCCTCTTTGCAACTCTTTGCAACTGAAAATTGAGTATGCCTGCCGAGTGCAAAGAAACACCGATTTTTGGAAAATAATACGCACTATACAGAATTGGTGCAAGCATTGAGATTAGGCATAATCACAGTTGTTGATGCAAGGGCAGAGTTTGCAATTCTTCTGTTCATTAGAATAAAAAAAACAGAATATACATCAACTTGACACAAACAGAAGTTTTACAGTCTGGTGTAATTAATCATTCCCATCATCTCCATCTAATGAGTTATCCACATTGTAAACTGTTTAGCATAAAATTCTTTGCCGTTCCAAATTCTGCACTTGCAGAAAATATGTTGAATATTTCTGTATCAAAGACCAGAGCAGGGCAAGTGAGGCTTTTCACCCACAACCTCACAAATAAATCAAATGAAAAAAGTCAATAGATCTCTTTGTTTCTCCATGCACCCCATATATATGTTCGAATCATACTGTCAAGCTTCCTCTTTGGTAACTGTCAGAGTATCAGTCTCCAGGTTGCATCAGCACAGTTTGAAAGAGTTGTAATGAATGTGCAAAGCACCCTATATTACACAGATATGTAAAGAGAAAATAAATGTGTCGTGCAGAAATGCCACATCAAAACATTTCATCAACATCTACACCCTGAAAATCAAAATTTTTCAAGATACATGTGATCTAAAAAATTAACAAAGACAACACATCTAAGGAAGTGGAAACAGTAACATTAAATATAGTGTAAAAAGATGCTGAAAATTTGTGGTATTTTGTGCTTTAATTTATTTATTTTTTACCAGAAAAGCAATGGCAAAAAAAAGGAAGATGGTTTCAAATTATACAGTCTTTTACATATTTGTCCAACAGTTAGTCTGCTGGACTGGTACGAGGGTGTGATAAATGCATTCATGTGCAGCGTTGTACCAATTTTTTCTGCATGATGGTCTCCCAGCAGGTCGCATTCTTCAGGGGACACAAATCAAGCTTCCATTGTAAGCTCGTCGTTGTGTTTTGGAAAACTGCTCCACTCTCACAGCCGGCAGTTGGCAGTACCACTTCTGCCGTGTCAAAATACTGAATGCCAACTGCAATATTTTTGCTTCATTATAAAGGGTTTTTGAGCGCTTTCAGATATCTTGTGTATGAAATACTACTCAAAGGTATCATGTTCAGTTATCATTTCAATCTTAGAGTTGCTAACTGAAAAGTGTTACCATCTTGGCAAAATGTTTTGCACTAAAGAAGTTGTTCTATCATAGGAGATTACTTTTATTGAGGCTTATCCATACAAATACATCTGACTCAGAATAATTGTTAAAGTTGGACAAGATGTATAATCAAAGGGTTTTACAGAGGGAATTTTTTATATTGCTTCTAAAAAAACTTTATAAGCATTTTTTACTTTTTTAGGAATGTTATTCCGTATATATAAGGCTAGTAATGATATAAGAACAACCATCATTTTAAAAACCCTCAGAATATAGATGAGATTAAAATGATTTGAAAAGGTGAATAGATCAATCTAATACCCAAGCATCACTGAATGGAGGCGAGTGGAGAAAATTCTAGATGTGTGAATGCTGGTACAATTATAGGAGACATGACCTGCGGGAGGTTAATGGAAACAGAGTCATACAATGTTTTACACTTCAACATTTCTGAAAATTTATGTTTGAATGTGAAAAAGAGAAGTTGTCTAATGAAATATGCAGACTGTACGATAAACACAAATATAGTAAAATGAACACTTTTTATTTTTTACAATCATAAAGTCAAGAGCACTGACCAAGAGGGCTGCGGTTTATAATACAATGCAGAGCCTCCCAGTTCCCCGGACCACGCAGACTTTTCATCTCCTTTCTGAGTACTAACAGCAGGGAAACACTAAGCATGACTGCATAAGTCGATTTCCTGAATGTGATGACCTGATTCCACAGACCAAATTGAGAGGATGGATTAAGAACACAGGATCCCCTGTCTTCAATACAAAATGTCCTGCAAAATGTGGAAAAGTCTGCAAACAGCAAAGTTACAATCTACACTATTAGATGAATGCATTCAAACTTTCACTTGTATGCAGCTCTGTCATGACAGCGGTTATAACCAACATGATAAACAAGACTATGTATGCATGTGAATTCCTGACTGGCTTACATCTGTTTGTGATTTTTAAATTTTTCTCTGAAAAGTCTGTCATCACTGTCAAATTTGCCTTTCATCACCTTTCACCAAGTTGCAAACTGAAACACTACCAGATCCTACACTTACTCTTCAACACTGATTTTAAAGGTTGAAAGCGCCTTGCTTACACTTCTTGTCATCCTTTATCTGTGCTTGGGCTAGACTTTTCTAAGCAAAAGAACGGAGACACACAGGAGTCATCTTGGCTATCATTTCAATGTTAATATGTCCAGTTTTGGACAAAAATACAAATGTTCTGCCACATAATTGGTAGCTGGCTAATATCTGTTTTTAAAGTCACTGGCATAGAACAAAGTGAGCAGCTAATTAGGCTGCAGAAGTTGACACAATTTACACAGTCCAAATGATTCCACTGTTCGGGGTGGGTGTCTCTAAGAAGGTGTCAGACTTGCTGTCTTTATTTCTTTTTAAAAACTTTTCAGCTGGAGGTCCATGGGAACCAGCCCGGTCAAGCCAATTCAATTACTCTGCCTTCAAATGGATACACAATTGTCCAAAGTGGCCAATTTCTACACTTATCTGAAGCCCAGAGAGCCTGTGTGCTTCTAAATCACTGGATGCATAGAATTATGTACTGTGTGCTGAAAGCAATGATTCCCCTTGAGATATTGAACATTGTACTTCACAGCACAGTTTACTGCATCACAAGTCCTCTTTAAATCTCTTGTCATAGTTCATTCTACCGCTGTTTTGTGCCCCTTTGTCTGCACACACAACTCAAAGTAAAACTGGAAAACTCCGCAGTCACTGACAGGAAGTCCTCTTGGCACGGATGATTAACTAATTTGAAACTTTACTGTCTTCCAAACAGCAGAGATGGAGGGCTCCATTCAGTGAAAGCTGGAGTCCCAGATTGGGGTTTTGTTGCCAAAAGACAGTTTTCCCACATCCCCCATCTTCACAAGCAGCATATCAGCAACAGGCGGTACACAATTTGTTTGACGTCACTTTTTGTTAACTTCTAACAAATGCATCCCCCTTGTGGGCTGTGGGATTACGCAGTTACTAAGTGTTGCCTGAATGCAGTCAACAGAAAGTGTTGAATTCCCACACCCACATTCCAAGAAACACAAACAGCACACACTTGGCATATATGTAAAGACACACATACTCAATTACAGATATTTTTAGCCATTCCCGATTGTATCTTCTTTTCACAGCTCTATCAGCTCAAAGAGTTGATGAGTGGGCATAGGTGTTTTTTGGATCGATACCACAGTGATACAACAGAACAAATAAAGAAGTGTGGTTTATGAAGTTCTGAGCCAATAGTGGAACCATCAGTCAGGCTTGGACATGGAAACTGAGTGGTGAAAGAACTGAGGATTGATAACAAAAGAAGCACATTAGTGGAGGATAGCTGAAGATTTCTGAGACGTTTTATGTCCCATTTATTTTCAACAAATGCTGTAAAATCACCTCACTAACTTTATGGGGGAAAATGCAGTTATTGGATATTTTTGCCTACAATGCAGCAAATGTATCAGTATCAGAATTACTTCTTGAATTTAGCTGCTCTGGAGCTTTTTGGTGATATTCAGCTACATATGAAATTAGACAGGTTGTCATGAAACTTTCAGTGTTCACTTTTCAAAGTTTTCCGTGTATTTTCATACATAGTAATATATTGTACTTGCGTAACACAGGATGTGGAAAGAGGGAGTGTTGGAGCACACAAATGACTCTGCTGCCTTCACTCCTCTTAAAGACAGTAATCTACTGTAAATCAATTGGCCTCCTTGCTATTGGCGTGCGCACTCGCTGACTCAGTCTAATTAACCCTCTGATCCGACCTTTAAATCACACAAATGAGAACAAATAAATAATGAACAGTTAAAACGCCACTGGGCCGATGCTTCAATCAAAACCAGAATGCACAAATGAATTGAAAATTTATGGAAATGCATCAAGAATGTGAGGATCGTTTTGCATTTTGGGTGACAAATTAAAAGCAGCAGAACGCCAGAGAACTGCCTGTGTGTGTCCCACGTCAGACAGTTCATCTCTACGCTGTCCTGGGCCACTTAATTCCCACTGAGATGTGGCACGCTTGCTTCTGACTCCCCATGTTCCTTTACCCTTATCTCTGTAATTTGGTGTGCTCTGAGAATGGGGAATTTGACAGAGCAGTTGACAGTAGCTATTTCACAGTAAGCTAATAACTTCAAGATTTCAGACAATGAAGGGAATAATAAAAAGGATTATAGTGGGCCTGGGTAGAAAAAAACTGTGCAGACTAGTTAAAGGACACAGGGTAAGAAGTATGAAGGCCCCATAAACCTAGGGAGGCTATTTTTCTTCTATCTGATCATTACTTATTTATTTCAAAATTAGCTATGACCTGAGTTAGTGACAGAAAACTTTTTTTTTTTTTTTTACAAACTAAGGACAGTTTAGTGAAGCTGGTTTGATTGGAGCCTGTGAACTCTGGCTCAATCTGTATTTTACATTATGTGCCTCACCATCTCTATATTAGAAAAATAATCATATTTTTCATGACTTACAAACAAAGTTACCACTGTGCATCAGGCAGGAGTGTGCACAGCCTCCCTCAGAAACTTATATTAAGAAAGGTACTGCAAACAATTTCTTGGTCAATCAAAACACCTCCTTTTACCAAGAGTTTTTTTTACAAACTCAACCTTATTATTTATAGAGTCGCTTTATGAGAATCTTACAAATTTCCAAACTCTACAAACAGAAGATGTTACAAAGCATCGCCTCAACAAATTTGGACTATGGCAGCTTTATTAAGAGTTTCAGAGACTGCTTCTTTTGTGCTTTGGTTTCTATACTTTAAAGCTCCTGTTCTGCTGCACATTGATCTGTGTGCTGGATATGAACACTAACAAAGACCAATCAAGGGCTCTAGCATTCTCGAGAAAACCTGGTGGAATACAGGTATCATGCAGGGCTAACAAGATGGTAGACTATAAAAACTCTCAGGGGATACTAACAATCTAGTGTGCCCATTCATTAGTTGAGTAAGAGTTGAGAGTTTAATGAGTTATTCTGCAATTTAAAAAAAAATACGCAACAGATGTTTGCAATACCCTTCAACACAATCTGGTTTGACATAGTAAATGATCTACGTTTGTTCCATTTTTGTATGGTGCATAAGTAACACCTCATGTCTTATTCCTAAAAATTTATTTATGTATCTTTGATTTCCTCAGCTGAGCTTTTAATTTATCTTGATAAAATAGAGAGGATGCAGGGACAGTAGGGCTCACTAAGTTCAAGAATGTACCACTCTCATATTTCTAATTCAAGATACATACATGAACATATTTTCATAGGAATAGTTTCATTAATTCATCAAGAGAAAAACTGGATAAATGGAATGGGAAATTTTCAGCTATTTCTCATTCCAATAGTGTTACAGTACATGCGGCTGTTTTTACAAGACACCGACTTGATAATACATTTGAACACAAAGGGAAACCTTTAGCATTACTGTACACCAATGTCACATTTTAAGCCAAACCGCAGTCTTTTCCAAAACTTTGGTTCTTACACCAATAAATTGCTTTATTGTTTTATTTTGAAGCAATAAGATGTGCCCAATCATCGACTGTTGCTTTGGTGTAATGAGTCCTTATATGTGCTCTTGTCTACAAGTCCAAAAGTGTCACAATCCATAGTTGTAAATTTTAAGATGGTCCCATCTCCTCAGGCTGTTCATTTCTGTGGGGCAATGTCCATGTGACATGAATATGAAAATCTTTAACAATGTGTTTTGTGACAAGTATGCCTTAGGCTGCGGCTACACGAAAACGTTTTTCACTGTAAACGATACTTTTTCTTATCGTTTCGCTGTCGCGGCCACACGGAGCCGGCGTTCCCACTACCCCAAAACGATAGTTTTTGAGAACGGGTTCCAGAGTGGGAAAGTTTGAAAACGGCCTCGTTTCGTTTCCATTGTTACAGCTAAAACGTTTTTGCGTCAGTCAAACGTTGACGCTGTGAGCCAATTTTAACACTTCTCTATTGTCTCACAGCGTGGCGTGACACAGTGGCGTGTGTACTGCATCGTTTCATCCGTTTTCGTCTGGACCTGAAGCGCGTTGCCGTGTGGTCGCAAGAATTTTCGTACCCGTTTTCAAAAAAAACCTCGTTTCGTTTTCGTGTAGCCGTGGCCTTAATTCCACCTCGACCATGTTCTTTTAATGCGTGACCCTAACTATTCACAGGTGAGAGCACAATCAAAAATGAAGGAATTGCAATTGAGAGGCCAGTTGAAAAGTGCAATTACTGTTGAAAACATTATGTAGGACAAGTCTCAAACCAGAGATCTGATGCTGAGTAATCCACAAGGTCCATGATTAGACCTTAGAGCTGTCCACCATCTTCGCTGACCTCTGCAAAAGTGTTGGCAGCCAACTAAAAACTAACAACACATGGAAAGTGGACATCATCACGTGGAAACATGTATGGAGATGCAAGACATTAACGGAAAAGTCTAAAAATTTACATTTTTAGAGCCTTATTGTGACAGTCCAATGTTTTGTGCTGAGGACCAATGTAGCTATTTCAATATCCATCATACGATAATAAAAATGAATATGTATTTTACCACTCCCCAAGATAGACATATTTGTCATGTCCACCTGTGAAACAGATTTAATTGATGGATCTGTAGTAGGAAAGCAGAACACTGAGGAAATGCGACTTCTTATGATGGTTTGTCATCAGCTTTACTTTGTTTTGCTACATAAAGTGTGTTTTAAAAAATGCATTGCCAACTGTGACTATTTTCATCCAGTGATTTACAGATGAGTTAGTTTGTAGCTTCCAAAGCTGATGATGGTGTTTGGTGGATGTCATTCTGTGATGGAAAAGTGAGGATAGTATCATAGTTTGTGCTCTTTTGTGCTACGGGTCATTAATAGCTCCCTTGGACATGTTTCTGCCAAGTTTCCATTTATCCTTTAATCCTTTTTAATTAATTCTCTTTCATTTACCTTGGTAAAAAGAAATCAATACCACAGGTTTCACTTAATTTGACAAATGCTCCATTGCTTTATCCCTTGATGCTGTGTGTGCAAGAATGAGTAAGTGTGCAGCTTATGTGAAGTGGTGATTAGTTTAAAATGACTTTATTTAGTCATCTAAGGAAATAAACAAGTAACCAAAGTCTGAGATATGTTTCCAGGACTCGTATAGGTGTTGCTCTAATATTAATCTCAACCTGGACTCGAGTTCCAAGAAACTCAAGAAACACATTGTTAGTCAGTGTAGTAGTGGAGCGATCTGACACATCTTTCCCCTTATGTTGTTTTTCACCACTGAGGCCACTGATCCTTTGAGCCCTTTGTCTCTTCCCCAACATTTATATGCTTTTTCTGAAGCTCAAAAGGCAGTCCCAAAGGTTTCAATTAGAAAAGTGCGGTACATCTGAGTGTACTCCATTTAATAGTAGAGTGATCTCCTGAGTGTTGCAGAGGGGTACTGGGAAAAGAGTTACTCTGTCTCTAACTTGGGTTAATTGGGCTTCTTTCTGCTTCTACCAACAACATTAGAAGTAAGAGGAAAAAGGGAAGAATTATTTATTTTTGTGACCTGAAAATCTCAACATTCTGATCCATATAAAGAAAAACATACAGTGTTAACCAGATTGGCTGTCCAAGCAGTCAAGCAATCTGTGTATACTTTACATTACCACTGATCATTTCCATCCATGTTCTAGTGTAGATTCACTATATATTAGACGTTATATCAACTGTGGAATATCACTATATAACGTACAGTAAAACATGGATGTATGGATACTGAGTAGTCAACCAGTTTTTTTATCTTTTTCACAAAAACATTGTATGTTTTTGTTTAATTTAACTTTGCTTGTCTTTGTTAGAACATGTTTGCAAAAATAAAGGGATATGTTACTAAAAGTCTGCACCTGCAAAAATGAAAACATACTGAATGTTATCGTAAGATAAGATGTTGTGTCTATAAGATGTTTATTTTTTTGTTTTACAATGCATATAATCAGCACAATCAGCCATCAATACAATGACTGAGGATTTCTCTCTATCTTTTTTTGTCTATGTTCCATACCAGGTATCCCTGGATGGTGTTTTGTAGATTTTTGGATTTTTTTTCGGGGTGGCTCTGTTCTGTTCTCTCACCTTCCAACCCGTCGAAGCAGATTGCAACTCTTTGGGAATTGGGCTTGTGTAATTCAATTTTCTTTTCCTGAAAATCTTTGGTTGAAACATGTAGGGCTGAATCAATCTGAAATATTAAATAGAGCAATGCATAGACATAGTCACAGTATACAGACAAGACCTGTGTCAGCTACAGGTGGCTGTGGCCACTTAGCATATTCAAAGATCCCAATTCACTGAATAAAGAAATAGGAAATAAGTGAGCGCCAAGCTGACAGACTTCTTTGTGGAAAAAACTTTTAAATATATCAATTTGCGCAACACAGAATGAATGAATAACAGCTGAAGTACCGGCATGTTTTCATAACTGTAGAAAAGTTTTCATACACGTTTTCTGTATTCTCTCAGTAGATGTTGTACACGTAACCTTGATGACCTTGACAATTGGATAAGAATCATTTGCACACCAAGTCTTTATTAACAGTGTATAAAGATAAATTATCTGGAAGGACAGTTTAATAAATCACTGATTTATACTAAATACATTGATTTCAGAGTAGAAAATATCTTAAAATAAATTGGGATTCGTACTCATTTGTGTAATGGTTATTAAAATGTTATCTGAAAGTGAAATTAAGTTAAGATTGCATGATTTAAGATAAAGAGAAAAAATGGGCTTAACCTAAATACTTCAAAATTGTCCAAGAAGTAATAACAATTATATTATTCAATGTAACTTTAGTATACCCATAAATTCCTGTAGTGTTTTACCACCTCAAAAAGCTGCTGAATGGTCTATGTTAATTACCAGTCTGTGCCCTGCGGTGACAGTAGAATGTGAATACAATATTAGCCCTGCTTTGGTCAGGTAAATTCATTAATAGAACACCTCGATTCTCCATGACAGAACAGAAAATAAACAGTTCAAAATGGCCTCCTTTCTTTTGATCTACGCCACAACATCTTCCTTAATGAGGAAGTGGTGAAGCAAGAAAAAAAGACATTTCAAACTATTTAACCAAAGGTGTGAGCATTTGTGGTGTCGTTGTAACAATAAAGTGTGTGACATTGGAATCTGGACTGGATGAAACCTGGATTCAATCTGAAAATGTATTTTAATTGAGACTTTTCATGGTTTAACTGTTTGCTGTCCTTTGGGAGTGAACTGATCTCTGGAATCAACACAACCATGGTCAATGAAATTTGTTTAATTTAAACCAATTGAAATTAAATCAAAGATCTTTTCCACCACTCAAAATGACTGCGGCACTGATGGAGAACCTTGATTAAAGTAGACACATTTTTTTTTGTTTTGTCTGTATTTAATCTACCTCAGAAAACCCACTTTCATCTGGACGAAGCAAACAGAAAGGTCAGGATTCTTTTAGTCAGGATTTTTCACTGCCTTCACTTTTTAGCCTTCACTGCTTGCACTGGGAAAGATTCCAGAATATAGAGGGAGAATATCTCCACAATCAGATCATTGGCACACTCGTTCATTATGTTGCAAGAAAATATTTTCTTGATTGATTGATCACGTAGTATTCTCTTGTATTCTGTTAGTGCCACCATGCCTCGACAGGACATTTCACATGAACTTGTTCACATAAAACCCAGAGCTGGTAAAATGCAAATACTAAAATATGCAACCACATAATAGAAATGTAAATATAGGTCTTTACTGTTCTACATCGTACAAAGTATCAAAGCCGAGCAGCACTGGATTCTGAGCAAAAATTGGTTTAAACCTAAATGCAAAAATAGAGCCTGATAACTTGGAAATAATTAGGTGACACTCAAAGGCAATAACTAGCATTTAAGTACAATAGTTACTTTTTTTATTTACTTTACTTTTTTTACCTGAACCTAAAAAGAAAATGGAAATATTTTTATGTATATTATCCCATGTTTAGTGCTGGTAAATTATAGGACTTAGTGATATAATGTTTTAAAATGAATAGAAAAATAAAAATCCTGACTTGCAATTAATTGTGTGAAAATCCAAAACTTGCCTAAAATCGCATGCGACAGGCCTAAATGCAACTTTGTGCTGCCTTTCTTTGTTTTACACTTTCATTTAATCTAAGAAGATGTTTCATACATCTGAAAGACTTTTAGCGGGATCACCTCAGTGTCTTAGGAGCAATCAGTCTAACTGGGCTTGTCACAATTCGCACCACCTTTTACACTTCCCACAGTCAGTGGATACCATCCTAATAACTAAAGCAGGTCTTATACTGCTAACTTTGTTTTATGGAGATTAGAACTGAGGAAAACTGAGGAAAGGTGAGAAAACATAAAACAACATGGTGAACAGCTTTTTAACAAGCTTCCTGATTAAACTGCAAATAGCAAAAACATTTCCTTTGGTTTCATACACTATATTGGCATCATTTTCTGAGCAATAGTGGCCTCGATGGTGTATATGTGCCATTACATTTTACAAAACATAATTTAAAGTCCAGGTAACATCTGGGGACCTGCTGAATCTGCCAAAAAGGTTGTGGCAGCTAAACTCGAATTCTATAGTAAGTGAGGAGTTACTATACAGGAATCTACAGCTTCCCATATAAAAAAGAATCTGAGAAACAATAAATGGCAGAACTGCGTCTCAGACTGCCCATGGTGCAGTAAAACCACATGAGCAGAACTGAACTCTGACAATAAAAAAAAAAGGAATCAATGTGAGTGCTTCACATCTCTTACCCCATTGACAGATTATTTCATGGATCGCAGCAAACAAAACTGTGGCTCATTCAACAGAAGGAGTGTCTCAGCTCTGATTCTCTGATATGTTCCTTTGATTACTATAATGCTGAAGCTGTTTAAGCTCAGGAGCAGAATTAGACAGACACCACAGGTCATGGGAATGCAGCAGCCTGACAAACTGCAGATGCCAAAAAGGAGACAGCCAGACGGGGAGATTCACATACTCGAAGTAATTATCAGACGTAAATGAACAGAAAGTGCGACCATCTCAAACGAACAAAGTGATTTCACAGATCACTGATGCCCTTTTCTGGAGATGGCAAATTAATGGCTGCACTATATATTTTTTTTCCTGTGCTGCAAGTCCTCCTGAGTGCAATAACACTGAGTGTAAGGGCTTGCCATCAAAGAGGTGAAATCGTTTTCTGCCCTGGATGTAGAGTAAAGTAAATGGGTGAATTGATAATGGGATTCACTTAATTGTAAATTAACAGAATCTTGTTAATAGGATTCTGTTAATTTTAGATTTATTTCCTTAATGATTCATTTACTCCTTTTGCACTGTGTGTAAAATGATGTTAGAGGATAGTTACTAGCAACCTTGAATTAGTAAGTATTGAATCTAAAGCATGTCATTAATCAAGCAGAGGATCATGAATTAGAATGCAAATCCACTTCCTGCCCACAGTTGTTGTGAGAAGCAGCCTGTGAAACCTTATTCATATTTAGGCATTTTACAGGATAGGCTTTTATGTTAAACATATGTTTGTTTCAGGCACATCAAGGACGTAAATGATTTTGATACAAAATGACAAATATTTGAAGAGGGCTCCTATATGACATCTGTTGGATTAGTTTAGATCAGTTTGTTCACAATACGCAGCAGCTGGATTCTGGAAACACTTCTTCAGGACCTTATTGAACGAGTAATGTGAATCTATAGAAATTCCTGCAGGGAACACACAATTCATTATCCTGTTGGAGCTGCCGCTGTGAATCTGCATCAATGCAGTCAGTGAGTTACCGCACATTTTGTCAAATTTAAATACTGCTTGTCCCAACCCACCTTCCAGAATCTTTTCCTATTCAAAGTTGCCAAGCTGCCACAATGAATCATGCTTTGTTTTTATTTGTACTTTCAGGCACACAGTCTGGAGGTGTTCGTGGTGAAGGTGGGGGCAACAGCTGCCAGAAAAAAAGAGACAAGTTGAAAAATACTTGGGCATTCCTACTGCTGTGGGAAATATTAGGGAGAAATAGATTATTCCCCAATAGTAGTTTGACCAATAGGAGTCGACTGTGATTGGAACACAACTATAAAAAAAAATTGCAATCACTGAAATACAGTTCATGGGGGTTTTCAGTATGAATTTCTGTTAAATATTAGTTAGGAGGGTTATACCAGTTTTAGTCATGTCAGTAACAAAGACAGAGCCATTCTACATGAATGATGAAACAGTCCAAATATAGATACACAGTATTTTTTTTCTGTGTCATTGACAGCACAAATAATTCAATCAGACTTTTTCAGTAATGACATCAGACACTTTCACATGTGATCTTGCATCTTGTATCTGATTTGTTGCAATACAACCTCAGGCTGAGCAGTCATACTTCATGCATCTTTTATGAAGCGCCCTGGCATTAGGCAGAGTCCGACATCCTCATATTCACCATTTAAATCTATCCATGTAACTGCCTAAACCAATGAAGACTTAAATTTCACATTTAAGTATCCGTCTGCACAAGAATGACCCGTGCTGTCCCACAAAAAGCCAGAACTAACATTTTGGCCCTTTTTGTCGCACAAATCATTTTTGTCATGCTTCTGCAAATGTGCAGCAGTTGGACGTTTAACCTCAAATTACACAGCACATGATGGCATTAGTCAAAGGAGACTTAATTTCAAGTGTTTAAGATTGCATGAAAAAGCTTTGTGTCTCTTAAGAACAAGCACACATGCAGTGAATAGGGTGGAGCAGGGGTTGACTGGATCTGAAGGACAACAAAGATATATGTGGCTTCATGACACTAAACACTGATTTAATATACCTTCATTTCTTATTCTTCTCAAGCATCTACCATTATAGAGACATAGAAACAGGGTCCTGGACAAAAGCAGCACAATTATAGTCACTACAAAGCACAAAAACTGTTGTAACACCATGGGAGGAAAGGAATGGTTTGAGTAAGCAGTATCAAAAGTTAATCACTCCTCGGCTCCAGATGTCACTATAATGGCTAAGTCAGGGTGAGGAGGGAAATCACCCAAAACCTAATGTACACAAGCTGTCAGTTTAGAGACAGAGTGGATTAAGAGAGGTGTGAATGACAAGTCTAGAGGATATTTTCATGTAAGCTCGAGAGAAAAGAAATCCTTAGTTACCCAACACAACTGCAAAAATGCTCTATGCACATGTTCCACTTGTTTTTCAATATGTTACTAATATCAAATTCACAGTTAGCATAGATTTTAAACGAACAAACAAAAAAAAAAATAAGATATGCTTTTATCCTTTGTAGCAGTCACAGTGCCGTGTGGATTAAGAGTTTTCAAACTTTGACAAAACCAACATTCCTGTGGGGGATGTTTACGTATGTGGATACAAACCAGATCTTCATTTTCTTTCCACAAAGGAAAGAGAGACAGAAACTGCCTAATTTACGTTAACCTTCTACCCTCTTAAGAGCTTTTGGGAGTGAAAAATAACGAACAAAGAACTCACTCTTGGAAAAGTGGGACACTTACTATCTTATCTGGACCATAACTCGAAAGTTGACACTTTAACACCCCTTTTCACCAGCAAACCGACCAGATGGCTACATACGAACTGAGAAGACTTCATAAGACTCACTTTTAGTCGAATCTTAAAACTATATTAAATGTGTTTGATAACCGTGTACAATTTCTTTCAGGTTTCCAGCTTGATCACAAGACGCATATAGAGACAATTTGTACGATTCTGGCTTAAATATTGACGAAGAAACAAACTTGTTGGAAAATGCCCAACCTGCCTGATGGAACCACATTGCCCCCTAGTGGTCTGCAGTGTTGATTAGTTGAACATTTAAATCCCAGAGGACAAATGGACAAGATATATGCAACTATTAACTTCTAACGATGTCCCTTCGGTATCTATTTGGTATTTGTTTGGTATCCCCATTGTTAACACAGAAAATTAACATTGTGTGGTTCACTATTCATATGTCACGATTTCATAGATATTCATCTGAATTTTGAAAGTCATAATCATCAATTACGTTGTGTGTTATTTTGATGTCTTTATATTGCAAGTCTATGTTATATCTTTAATCTGCATATCTTAACAAGATGTGGTGTTTTCAGAATCACCGAGACAAATGTTCTAGGAGATGGGAGTAATGGAGAAATAAGAGTTTTCTTTGTTCTATCCAGAAATTCCCATATAGCACAGATCATCTTACACAGACACACAGGCAGACACTCACTACAGTTCAGGCATATCATTGGCTGTGTAAGCTTACGCCATGCACCCGCCTCCGAGAGTCAAAACCCGGAGCCCGGGAAAAACACTCTCTCTAGTTCTCTCGTTTGCTGGCTCGCTTCAGGCGTCTTGTCTCTTGTTTCTTGCGCTCTCGTTGTTTTCCAGAAGCACGCTCTTGTTTTCAGAGGGAGAACAATGGAGAATTGATCAGATGAGTTGCTCAGAGAGATTTGAAGAGCACGGAAAGATGAGAGTATGAGCCGTGGAGAAGACGACGGAGGGGAGGAAGGAGAAGGACGGAGCAGGACCCAAAGAAAGACGAGGAAGACCCGAACAAAGAAACAGATTGAAATACTCTGAAGATGCACGTTTTACGTGTTTTTGTTCGTCCCTCGCCATCCACGTCCTTCTACGTCGCACGTCCTAACCTCCGCTGTTTCACGCCATCATCACCTTTTCCTACCAAGAAGCCAACTCCAAGCAACCTTTTATTAATCTTCTGTGAACTTAAGTTCACTTCATCAGAGAAGCAACGGACCCACTGACACTCAGAAGATTCGATCATCTAACCACAGCCCTCGGCACCATCGTTCCCGTTTCCCAGTGAAAGAACCAACTGAGAAGCTAAAAGGTCAGCCACCACAGCCAGGAAGGCCCAGAGAGCGGAAGAGAAGTCCCCTGGGACCCCGCGTGGCCGCTGCCGTGTTCCGAGCTGACTAAGCAGAACTTCAGCACAGTAAGACCGACCCATTTTCACCTTAAAGTGGGTTTGATGGATGTCTCGAGGCTTTCACAGAATGATAAATTAATCCGAAATGTCAGTATTTAGCGTCAAATAGTAAGCCAACCCAAACTATTTGAATACATCCAGTATCTCCCCATTCCCCATATTTTATTTTCCATTCACTAAGTGTTTTATATAATCACCCATATTCCATGCATCTCCTGTTTGTTTAAAGGCTCATGTCTAAGATCATATCATTGTAATAAACAGCTCACATATCTATATATATATGTTATAATCACAGATTGTGTCGTATGCTTTCTTTACGTAATGTCTGTCCAACCAAACGAGAACTTTCACGAAAGTAGCGAGATATGAGACTGAATATTAATTGATCATTAAATTAATTATTAATTTAACATACCAGGATCGTAAGATTTTGAACAGTTTTCCTACCTGACTGTGACTTAAATTAAGTTAAAACCTAGGTAGGTGGTGCCCTGAATTCGAGGTAAGGTTTATTTGAGACTGTAAGAACATCTCATAAATCCTTATATTTAATACGTATATAAATACCCAATAACGCTACACCTTATTAAAGGTGAAATGTGTGTTCTCTACCCATTGTTTGGTATATGTCCCTGATTCCAGCTTGCATTTGTAGGGCCTCTGTGGGTAATAAAGTGGCTGAAAAATGGGCCCGTACGGAATTGTTCACATGCTCTGTATTGGTCCAATGTTAATTACTCATATAAATTTGACACAAGAATGCAATGAGTACTTAATGGGCTCCACATGTGTTTCCTCCATCCATTTTTGAAACCTAATAGACCCCATTTGTGTTGGCCATTTTGACCCCATGCACGATTCTCTCATTAGTTATCTAGGAGGAACCTATACGGGGGGCCCATCTGGGTTTGCCCATGTGGTTGAACCATGTGGATCCAAAATCAAACACCCATTTTGGGTCCTTGCCCATTTAATATCCATGTATCTGAGCATAACTTATGTGGGCAATTTGAGCCAAATTTGAACTTGTGGAACCCATTTTTTTTGCGGATTTATTAAAAATTTAAGGCCTAAATATGTGTTGACGGGGATGGTACACCAAATTTATTAAATCCATATTGTAATTCCTACCATTAGATTGTCTCCAATGTTATGCAAAATATAGTGCCTCAAGAATTTGCAAATCGCTAAACTCTTTATTTACATTTTACTTAGTGTCCTAACATTTTTATAGAAAAAGTTTTAAATCTGATAATTTTTTTGTTTAACATGATTTTATCTTTCATATTGCACACAATACTGTGTCATGACCTACTTGTGCAACTTTCTGAAGCAGCAATGAGGTACTTATGAAGGCAAGTAAAACATCAACATTACAAACAAACACATTCTTTAACTCTTTCGATGCCATTGACGTCTATTGTCGTCAATTTAAAAAAAAACGTTGACTGCCAAAGACGTCTGTAGACGTCAATTGCGTTTTTTAACGGAGCGGGCTGGGGGACAATCTAGCGGAGTTTGTCACTAAATCTTAGGCTTGTAAACACTAAACAGAGAATATACTGGCAAAATTACCCGCAAGGTGGCAGCAGTGCCACTTTGCACAAAAAAAAATAAAGCGTGTTTTCTCCATTTTTTGGGTCAAACAGCTGTTTTTGGTGAAACCAACCTATGTTCTACTGTCTATTACTAAAGGACTGAAAATGGTAGAAACAAACTTTTTTTTCCTGATGAAAGAGGAGAGTCTACTCTTTCGTTTGGTAATTTCGGTGTGTACATAGTCATAAGACACACTTTTCTGTGGGTCTTGGAAAATCAGTCAAAATACTGCAAAAACACTTGGCAGTATGGGTATCTCTGCACTGAAAATGGCTGGCAGCCAATGAGTTAAGAACCACTGCAGTTTTTCATAAGAATGTCCTTTTTTTTCACAATTATCCTGCTCTGTCTTGGCAAACCATTGATTAAGTCTTGCCTAAGATTTTGCCCCAGGGTCTAGAAATGACTTTAATCCTCTTCCTTTAGTCTCTTTGATAGGTAAAACAAAGGGTCTGATTTGCAACCTTTTAGATGTGAGCCACCTAATCAGCAGCAGAATCCAGTAAATATACTGGCCTTTTGATAACATTAACATGAATCTTTCCTCAGCAGAAAACAATATTTCTTGATGTAAATTATTGGTCAAAGTACATGATCACACACACAATTATTTTAGCCAAGGTTGGGAACAGAAGGAGTTGATTTCTGTGAATTGATTTCCTTCAAAAGCTTTACTCTTTATGTTTTACATTTATGTTAGTGTTGTCAAAAAACATCATTTCTACACTCCACTGGAGACAATCGGATTAACCATGCACACTTTTTTATCTTTGGTCAACTCAAGTTTCGCCATAATCATTCACACTTTTGAGAAAAAAGGAAACCCGTTGCTCTCAATGGCACCCTTTATACCCCGTTCAAACCAGCTCAAGCTGCAGACCCCGGCCTTCTGCTGAGCGTCACCCTAAATGAAAGTGAAAAGGTTTTAGCTGCCCTCACAATTAGAAGGAGACACTGAGCTGAGTTTGGCTTGATTGCCTGAAGTTATTAGCTCACGGTAATTAAGTTTGCATTATTCTCTCCCAACGTCAAAATGATTTCTTTCAGCTCTCTGTCATTATGGGCCAGGCATTTGCTGGTCTGGCTTGTGGAGATACCCATGAGCCAACCCTATAAGGATATGAAGACAGAGAGCCAGGATTGGGATGGGGTGACACAGTGACAGAGAGACTGTCTTCAGCAAAGTGAAAACCTTGCCAATGAATTAAAAGGTTGATCTGTGTTTTTGTAGGATTTTGATTGCAAGGGTTTGGGACTTGAATGTCTGAGACTGAACTATAACAAGGGGTGAATAAAATAAAATAAAACTCTGTCTTCTCTCTCTGGAAAATTTACATTTCACCTTTGGTCAAATACTGACTTGGTGACACTAATCTATTCATGCTGGTGTCTCACTCCCAGTGTGTCACATACAGTACATCAGATTTGTTCTTAGCATCTGGTACCCTTTTGCCCAGTTTGCCAACAAATTGTGGGGTTAAATTGAACCTTACCATACAGGAAAGTGTATTGCATAGCACTCTGTGTTTGCTGAGGCAAAACACAATGAACACAATGAGTTAAAAATGGTAACTTTATTTAACACCATTCCTGCTTCCTCCTCATGAATACTTTGTCATATGTTCTTTAGGCCCATTGTGTCAAATATTTAGCACTGATTATAGAAAGTATGGCTTTGGCTTTCAAGACACAATCATTTCTAATTTGCACATATGCAATTTTCTGTCATTACTTTTATCATAGGTTTTGCAATTTGATCGCATGACAGAAAATGAAATACAACCATTGGTCCAAGGCGCAAATTGTTGTAGTTTCATGGTTATTGCTCACAAATTGTGTGATTTTCATTACACCGTTCCCAACAAAGACACTATAAATGTTCTGATCTGCCAGCATGTCAACAGTCTTTGTCAGCATGTTTATGTCCTACTTCTACATACCCCTATGCGCTGGGTCCACTTTCCATGTCTTACCTGTATTCCATTGGCAAAAAACATGCATAATGCCAGAGGATAAAGGGACCAATCCCCAGAGACTACCAACATTCTGAACATCTCTGTATAAGAGATTGCAGGTTCAAGACTAGTCTCACACAATGTTTTCAACAGTCATTGCATTTTTCTACTTCCTTCTCACTTGTGATTCCTTACTTTTCTACTGCACTCTCACTCAAAAACGATCAGGTCAGGCATTAAAAGTACATGTTCGTGGCAGAATTAATTTACATGACTAAGTCATGTTACAAAATGCATGTTTGCACAGTTATAAAAATCGACATGGTTATCGCTTACACATTTATATATTCATGAACCACAATTCAAGTCATGCCACATTGATGCTGCCCCACAGAAAACAACAGCTTCATCATCATCAACCATCTTACAATTTACAACCATGAGTTTTGACACTACTACATATTGAACAAGTGGAAAAATGCACACATTACATATGTTAGCTGGGGGAAGCTGGTTTTTTGTCACATTTATTGCTGTAAAGTGTTTATATAACAACCCTAATTCCACAAAACGATGGCACACTGTGTGAAATGTTATTAGGAAACAGAATGCAGAATTAGCTAATCTCACAAACCAATAATTTATTCAACATAAAACACAAAAAGCATCAAATGTTCAAACAGAGACCATTTACTATTTCATGAAAATTATTGGCTCATCTTGAATTTTATGGCAACAATACATTATGAAAAGATGGGAAGAGGGGCAACAAAGGAAAGGGCAACTAGGAAAAGTAAGTGAAACTAAAAAGAAAAAGCTGGAGGAATATGCTGGAACTGGTTAACTGGCAGCAGGTTAGTAACATGATAGGCTATAAAAAGAATGCCTTAGAGGGGCAGATTTTCTGGAAAGTAAAAATGGGCAGAGGTTCAGAAATCTGAAAAAAATAAATCATTGAGCAATTTCATGTTCCACAATGTGAAACTTTGAATATCCCATCAATTATAGTACATGATGTCATCAAAGGATTCAGACAATCTGGCCATGTGCAGGGGACATGGAAGGAAATCAATGTTGGATGCCAGTGATCTTCAGACCCTCAGGTGGCCCTGCATTTAGAAAAAACATGATCCTGTCATGGAAATCACTACATGGGTTCAGAAACACTTCCAGAAATAAATTTTCTGAAAACATAGTTCACTGCACCATCTACAAGTGCAACATACACATCCGGAAAAGGTACCATCAGTGCTGAAAGGTATAAAGAGGTTTTAAAGCAACATATGGTACCATCCAGATGCTGTCTTTTGCACGGAAGGTCTTACATTTTTCAGCAAGACAGTGGTAAACCGCATCTAAACTGCTTTTATTACAACAATATGACTTCATAGTAGAGGAATCCAGGTGCTGGACAGGCCTGCCTGCAGTCCAAATCTTTCACCTATTGAAAAGATTTGGGAACCACCAAAATGGGAATGAGAGGCTATTGTTGTTTAGAGACCAAAAAACGAATTGTGCTACTGTCCATAAGTCGAAAGTATCCTATAATTCAGCGCCCCACTCTTGCAACTGCAAAATAAAACTTTTTCTGACAGCGACAATGGCATAAAACACATGACTTTCACAAAAACAAACAAGCCCAGTGCAGGAACACATGTACAGTAAAATGCACTGGCGCTGCCGTGGGACTCTACAGGCTCTTCTTGTTCTGTCAGAGCAGCAGAAAGCTGGCTGCGAAGGCAACTAAAATAAACACAGCCTTGTCTTCTCTCAGCTCTGGTAAAAGCTCATACCCTTTATTAATTCAGCGGCCTTTACAGCGTTTTTGGATGACTCTAGATTCGCTTGTCAGTTTGTCTTTGTGTATAAATAAATTAAAGGCAGCTGCTACTTTAGCTTTAGACACTGAGTACTCTAACAAGGCAGTCTGAAATGTCTTTTTCATCCTCTTAGCAGTGTCTTAAACTTGTATTTTTACATAAATCTAAAAAATAATTATATGTTTTTGTTAATCTTTTTTGTGTATCCTGAGCTACTTGATTGCTGTTTTCCTGAACTTTTAGTTTAAAACTGAGAAGGGGACACAATTTATTGGTAGATTGTTGTCAGATGTTTCCATACAGTCTATGGGATATCTTCTTGACTCAGCATGAGCTTGTAAAATGTTCTGTAATGAGCTGAGAGACTTATGGTATCCCAAAGGTTAAAACACCGGGCATCTGGGAAGTTAATGAACACTGTTTCCTCTTACTCATTATGCTACCCACCTTTGAGGTGCCCTTGAGCAAGGAACTTAATCCTGCTGAGTGGCCTAAACTGAGGTACTGGAAATGTAGTCATACGGTGTCTGGAGCTGTTAGCCATCACAGCTGTTGCCAGAAAAGCTACTTTAAAATCGCATTTTTTAAAGTCAGTTTTGTTTTCTACGTTGAGAAATTACATTTACACACTCCCAGCTAACAAACATAGCTGATGAAAGTGGAGAAGATTGTTTATGTGGAATGGCATCATACTGTTTTGGATTTGCTTTGACCAACTATTTTATGTTACCACTACCAACAGCAATAACATTTCCTTTAGAAGATTAGCGTTTACATGACAAAAATTAAGATTTCCCATATTTCTGTCATCTAGGGGCAAAAAAAAATGATGCAACGCGTTGTTTTTTGACAAATGAAACGACCGCACTGCAGCCTTTAATTTTTTCTGTGCATTAACTGGAGGATCTGCTTGTGAGAGTGCAAATCCAAATCAGACAGAGCAGATTGTGCAGACCAGACTTTGTACAAACTTTACCCAGACAAATCCCTAGTTTTAAGTTCAGGAAATCGACAGCCATTATCAGGAGAATACACAATGAATGAGTGCTGTGAACTGTTGCTGCTTTAAACTCTTTCTTTATAACGTAACATTTCCTGACAGTCATCCTTGCATGTAAGTCTGTGACAGAAACTCTCTTGATGTGCTGTGTGTAAATCCTGTGATTTTTGAAGCAAAGACGGAGACCACTGAGCAATGCCTCTCTCGTAAATGTCTGATTTTCTGGATATTTCATTATGAAAACACCAACAGCTTCAGACATCAAGTGATTGTCTTATCTCATCACAAAGCAAACAGGCAAATTTCAAACAATAATGGTAAAATTCTCAGAGTTAATTCAAAGCAACATTTAGACTGCATCATCACAAACAAGCTTTTGAACCTCTTGTGCTCTAATTTGAGCATTTCTGGCTGTAATGCCCCCCAGTGGTAGTATAAAAACAGACCAAGAACAGAGCAAGAACCCGGCCCGATCTGCCGTTTGAGCCTGTAGCCCAGAGCTTTGTATTAAAATTTCAAGCTGTGATCATTTTGTATCATTGTTTTATAGCCATAGTTTCATTGTGGGGCTTTTTTTAAAACATATTCAGCAATGTTGATAAGGTATTGTGTAATGATTACAGCTTGCTGTTGTTTTGAGTCATACCTCAGCTGTTTTTATGTGGTGTGTACCTGTGTTTTACAGTATCCCTTACCACCCAACAGTTGATAATTTAGGTCAATAGATAATGATAACAGAATCAAACCTTATTGGGTAAAACCTCCAGCACAGGTATAAAAGCTCTGTGGCTGTCAGTGGCTCTTTAAGAGTTTATTTGATATGGCTGTAAATCCCCTCCAGGGCTAGATGCTGACAATGTGAACTCTTAACATCACAGTTGCTTTCTTATTTCACAGTCAAAGAAGAAAATTGGGCCAAAGACCTTGTAGTGTACTCTATCTCAGTACACTGCTCTGTGTGGATGCCAGTATAAAAGTGCTGAAAGGGAGTTTGACCAAAGTCATGTCAAGCAATCAGTTTATGCCGGTAGCACCTGCTTTGTTCCTATGAATGATGAATAATATCAATGTAACTCCATTCTGCTCTCAAGGGCAAAATGCAATACTGACATGCATTTATAAGTTGACTTCATTTTGGCAGACATCTCTGAGGACAGTTGTTTTGTTGTCAGCTTTAAGATGGAGGAGCTTTAAGTGGATTCTTGTCTTTTATTGAAAGAGGCACAGGTTGCAGAGCTCCAGGTGCTCGCTTACTTTGGAGACATGAAGCAAAGGAGACACAATGGACTTGACTATTTACTAAACATTTGCTTCTGAATACATAGCCTTGTCCTTCCATTCATTGTGGCGAACAGTGTCCTACAAGATGATATTGATTTGTGAAAAGAAATGAAACTTATTGCAGGAAATAGTTTATATCTAAAAAAAAAATTTGAACATTTTGTTGCCTCACATTTGTATTTAACTGTGGGAGGTTATGAAGCCTGTACATATCTGCTTGTTTTCTAATAAGGTACAGTGTAAAATGTTAGTAATACTTATTATTTGTTTTTTGTTTTGTTTTTGAAGCTGTTTTTCATTGCTCAACAGTTAAACATCAGCTCATTCAGTTGGGTATATAATCAGGGTAATTTGAAGATCACAGTGTATATCAGCTCTATTTGAATCAACCACTCTTGGCTGGACAGGAGGAGGATTGATCCGGCCTTGGAGTGTGTCCAGCGATTATACACTGTGGACGACTTTTCTCCACTGAAAACCATCATAGCACCCCTTGTCAAAACTTTGTGAACCCCTGTAACTCCTCAGGGGGCATTCACAAATGATGCTGCTGTCGTCCTGCGGTTTCTTCTTGGTGGTCCATCTCTCCAGGAAGAGGTGTCCCAAAAGTCTGCTCAGCTAATCCAGACCTTCCAGGAGAACTGCAGAATTTAAGCAAAGACGTCTGTGTGACATACCTTGATAGGTGCACGCATCATACACTTCCCTCCTTACTGTGCCATCAAGTTCTGAAAACTCGGTCATCTTCTCATCATCAGATCTCTCTTACTTGGAAAAAAGTCAGCTAAGTTTAAGCGCCTGTGCTGACATTCTAGAAAGCGGCACATTGTTTGGATTAAGGTGGCTCATAGTGATGTGAACTTGAGCTGAAAATACTCAGTACAATACTGTACTTTAAAACGTCTGTTTGTAACTGCTCAGCTGAGCCTCTCAGCTAATAGTGTCTCCCCAATGTTGATGAAAATGGAGCCATGCCATGCTTGCTGGAGTATTGCCTTTAGCACCTGGCTGTCACATCAGTGATGGCTCTTTCCTCCCAGTGCTTGGCGCATGAGATGTCTGGGAGTCTCTCCTTTGAGGCACGCAGGGCATAATAGTCACTCAGCGGAAGAAGTTGGAGCGGCTGAAGAAGACAATATGAACTGACATATATGAGGCCTCACTGAGGCCTGCGCCATCAGTAAAAAGAACAAGAAGGCTCATGGTCCACCGCCTGCCTTCAGCCTGTCCATGCACCTTGTTGCTTTATTCACACCAATCTAACGGTAGATGTACTTCAGCGTCCTCCTGGACAAATTATCAGAGGACCTACTTCTCTCTTTTTAACCGGATGACATTTTCTCAGAAGCTGAATGTCATCTTCCTCCTGGATTCCTCCTAATTCCCACATGGCTTGACTCTTCACTGGATAACTTCTCTTCATTGTTTACACATTCATTTTATCCTTGTCGTCATATCCAGTCTTCCAGTGAGACCATTCATCTGTAAAGAGTAGACACATTTAGATCTTGAATTCTTAATTGCTTCACTGCCTTTGGTCTTCACTATTCTTAATAATGTGTTAAAGGGAGAGCTTGCTTTGCTGATGGCACCAGTTTTGAAATAACCAGTGCACATTCAGCTTCATACAGATGCCTGCAATTTTGACAAATGGCCATCATAAATACGTCTAATTTGACCTTATATTTCTGTTGCACTTTCTAATCATATTAAACCCACAGCTGCTACATTTCAACCACTCGGACATATGAGTTGAAGCACTGGAGTTACCCCTCAAGTAGAAAAATTCATCTTTCTTCATCGAGAGACGGATAAAAAATATCACACACTCATAAATAATACATTGTTTTGCATTGTTGCAGAGCACTCAGCAAGAGGAGAGAAAAGCAAACCTGACATATTAGAAACATTACAGTTTGTTCCTCTTCCCGTTCTCCTCTCACTACATAGACCATTTTCACAGATCTGTTACAGCATAAGGGGCTTCTGTTACAGTCATGAAGGCAAACAAGTTCAAACAAAATAGTCAGTTACTGTAGGATAGATAAAGTTTAGATATGACACTGAGTTTTCATAAACAATGACTCTCCCTGCATCATCTATATGCATCTATGCATCATCAGAACCAGCATGTGTTAGTGTGCAAGAACTAAATACAACAGGTAAATCCCCTTTATGTGACTGGTTTTGACACTTTATGGCCTTTGTATGGTCTGTTCATATTCACAATGACACACATCATGTTTTAAAATGGTTTCCTGGAGATGTAATTGATGCATGCATCTATTTATCAAAAATAATCGTCAAAAATCCAACATGCAAGTGAAAAGGTATGTTTAAATTTCAAGGTTATACAAACTAGGAAATACTATAAAAAAAAATCATTGGATCCTTGCCATGTTATGAAATTAGGTCAGCAGAACCTCAAATACACAACGCATGATATAGTAAAACATTTTTAATTTACAAAAAGTAAAGGCAGAAGCAATGTGTGAAAAACTAAGTACATCCCCTAATTTAACAGCTTGTAAAACCATCTAGTATAGTATCAATAAGTGAAAGTAATTGTTTTATATATATGGTATTATCAGTCTCTCACATCATTGTGGAGGAATTTTGGCCCACTATTCTTTATAATGTTGCTTCAGTTCATTGAGATTTGCAGGGAGGTTTTTCGTTTTATGCACAGTTCTTTGGAGGTCCCACCGCAAAGAACTGTGCAGGGTGTTGGCCCTATCCTCTCATAACTAAGCACGGTTCATGTGGGACCTGTGCCATATGTATTGCATGCGCATGCACACATACACATTCATTCGCCCTGTCACATCTTTGCTTCGCAGTTTCTGTGTCGTCCTGTGGTTTCGGGCCATCTGTATCAACGATTGTGTTGTATATGCCTGCTGCTGGTATTGTTGCTGCTTGTGTTTTTTTTGTTGTTGTTTTGTTTTGGGGGTTTTTTGTTGCTTTTTTTTCCTTTGTGTGTCTGCTTATAAGTGCTCCTGGTGGTTCTCCACCTGGATTCCCCACAGAGGCCGTGGAATGTTTTCTTTTTGGTTTCCGTAGGTGTAGCAGCAGGTTGTCTGGTTTTTCATTGTTTTCTCTGATCGTTTCTTTCTATTTCTGTCCCTCTTTCCCTGTTCCCCTGTCAGGTTCTGCACTATAACACTGTATATTGTAAAGTATTGTAATAAAAATAAATAAATAAGCAGTACTTGGGAACCAAGGGCAGCTATGCATTCATAAAGCCTCCCTTGGCAAAGCAAATAGGTTTGGCATAAAACAGTATTCAGATTACAATTCTGCTGCCATAATGCTGGACAGGACAAAGGGAAAAAAAGGAAAATATGGCCAAAATTCCATGAAAATTAAACCTCCAATAGTTATGATAGCAACTGCATGTGAAGGGTAAAATTGGCAAACTTGACAGTACAGTTTTTCTGTTTTTAAATTCTGAGCATAAGAATGTTTGATGGCCACATCTATACACTGATTTGATTGTAACTTACACAGAGTTTATTCTAAAGGCTAGAATTTGCAGTATGCAAAAAATATGAAATTCACTGTTTTATTTGCTTCATTTACAGAATTTTTACATCAAAATCAAGCAAATGTATTCGCACAGGTATCAATAATACCATTTAGTTTTTTTTCTTCTTATTTTTTTTTTGGTTCAAACAGGAGTATTCCCATGCTGTGAGCACAACAATTAAACATTTTGGATGTGGTTCGTGTCACAGGAGTGTAAGATTAGCACAAGGAAAATCTTTTATGATGAAATTTCATCCCCATACTGCAAAGATGATACCCATTGACTCATTGCAGCATTTAGTGCATGTGGGTGCAACGAACGACAGAACGCTCTGTGTGAGATAGATTTGCTCAGTGACCCTCCGTGTAATGCTAGTGTTCATTACTAGATAATGTGAATCTTCAAAGTTTTCCAGATGGTGTTGGTTGTTGTCATTCATGCTCACTGTTCAGGCTTCATGACCTGTAAATGATACTCTTAACTGTGTTGTTTTCAAAGCTGAAAACATATACGGGAGACTTGCTTCTTTTATGGCGTTTTTACATGCGCCGTCACACTGCTACTGCCGTCATGCAAAATGTGTTTATGATTTCCCTACCTCATTTACAGTATGACAAGGCTGGTGTCAGTAAAGTGACTGACTTTAATTACTCCCTGTAGGATAGTTTCAGAAATGATCAGCCGAAGACAACATTATGCAAACACTCCAACATTTACACATGAATAAACGTAAGTACACTGGCAAGCCCACAGTATGGCGCAACAAAGAGTAAACATTGCCTTGAATAGGCTGTTAATAATAAAATCGAAGCAATAACAGAGGAATTCTTAGGAGCATAATTCCTGCATACATAAATGTCAATACCTTAGCAAGAACAACGATATCCTGATTCACTGGGGCTCATAAAAGTTCTGCTCGGAAATCAAATGTTTCAAACTGCACAGCACCATGTTACAAAGAAATGCAAGTTCTGTAAATATGATTATGACATTAGGTATATTCAGAGAGGACTTTTATTTGTTGGACAAAGTAAAATATAAATGTCAATGTTTATGGTCACGGTTCCTCTTTTTTTTCTTTTTTATTTATACTATGATTAGGAGTATTCTACAGTATTCCAGTACCTTGTGATACAAGTCCTTGTCCGCTACTTTAAAGCCAAGATCCAACAAATGAAAATCTTAAAAACAAAACATCACAAAAAAGTTATGACCCAGTTTATCGTAGTTTTTTTTTTTTTCATCCATGTCATGTTAAAAATGATTAATATAAACTTTACCAAATAACCCATTCAGGATTCCATAATTTTAAATCAGCCGATTGTAACACTGCAATGGGAGCTTAATTATAAAACAAATGCACTTTGATGGGCATTAAATGTTATCTTCTCTATTTGTGATTTTTTTTGGGTTTTTTTATATTTATTGCATTTTCTTATTCAGCAAATAGAGCCTCTCTGATGGAAAAAAAGCTTCAGATATATCTGATAAAGCATCATCATCATCATCATAATCAAATCCAACAACCAGCCAGAAACAGGTACAGTGTATGAGACCCAATGACAGAAAAATGACAATACTAGGGTTGTATGCCACCAAGAAAGAGTCAAAAACTACACAGTGAAAATCGTACAAATCTGAGGAATCTTAATATAAATGGCTGTTAATTTCTCTTTAGCTTATATCAAAACCATTGCAGGGATTTGTATTTGCCTTCTGGAACAAAGATTTGAGATAAATGTGAGACCCTCCTGTTAAATATCATGGCAAAATTTGAATACACCAAATCTGCATATTCAAATCTTTCTGAAGAAGATGAAGGTCAAAAGTGAGCCCTCATTTCTTGTCGGGGCTTGTTGGTCATGCTGTCTGCTACCACCTTGGATCTTGTCTGGGTTGTTAAATAGATTTCTGACAAATCAATTGTATTTTGGTCGGCATATTCAGCTTATCAGTAGCTCAGTAAATGTGAGCTGCAGAGTGTCTCTGCACTGTAATTTCGATTAATAAAAGAGTCTCTTTAGCATGCAGGTGTAGTTAAGGTGGCTATTAGAGTAGCTCTACACCTCCAGAATCAGAAAGAGGTGCTGTTAAGCCTAACTGATCATATGCTCCAGGCAGGCCTCTACTACCAGCACAATGACTCATCTTTTCATAAGATACATTTATGTAAGGGGTAATATTTGAAGACATAAATCCTCTTTTTGCTGTCCTTAAATGTACAATATTTTCTCCAAAGGCAGATGTTCTAACTGTAGTTTTACCTAACTTGTTCTGGCTTTTTACTAAATCTGCCAGCCCTAATAGATCTCACGAGGCCTGAGCCGGAACATGTTCTTCTTCCAGTGAAAATAATCATCTTCTTTTGTTCTTTTAGACAACATTGTGAGCTTCCCAGAGCTGTTTGTTTTCTCTTACCTCTTAAAAGAAATACCTCAATGCACATCACAGATGGAACTCATCAGTGGCTGTGGAGGTTGGGCGAGTTAACAGAAATCTGGAGTTTAGAATTTGAAAATGAATAAATCTAAGTTACACTGTGAAATGGCCGCGATGAAGAGGTCATATTATTCCTTTAGGGTTTTTTTTTTGCTTTGTTTGAATTATTTATAAAGCTTTTTCTGCATGCAGAAGGTTTCCAAAGTTATAAAGTTTGCAAGAAATGGAGTTATGTCTTCTCATAGAGACACAGTTCTTGAGCTTCTGAAGCATCTCATTTGTGCTCCGGGACATTCTTACAACACTTCCCTACATCATTATAAAAATGTTTGTGCTATGCTCGTAAAGTGATTAGCTTTGGCACATGGAAAACAGACAAAGTCATTTTGGAGTGTCACTTTTGACCAGTCGGACGTGTCCATTAGAAGGACTTTAAAGGTGACAGGAGCTTGAACAGAGCAGCAGCCGATGATGCAGGAATGTACACTGTGAGAAAAATCCTGTCTACATACACTTATTTTAGAAGTGTCCCCAATAAAACAAAAAACTGGAATCAACGAACAATCTAATGTTTTTATTAAAAAGTTAGTTTCTGTGACTTATCCCGATATTAAATACTACCATGACAGGATAAACTGAGAGCTACAACTCTTCACAACCCTTTTGCTTTGTTGTTGGAAGTAGAAAAGCACGATAGAAACTGCAGTTTGTCTTCATAAATTTTAGGATAGGTCCTGGCATTTTACCTGTTTTTTTAAGAAACAAAACCGTGCTCACCTTGAGTTTAAGGGTGACATGAAGTTCTGTGATTATACTCTGGTTTCAGTCTTTCATTGTATCTACAGTGCTGTGAAGTGAACACACACATGTACAACCTTCTGTTCACAAAGAGTTGGAAATAATGAGAACTCAAACATTTGCAAATCACATGAAATCTTGAATTAGTCTAAAAGCAGTAAAAATACAATGAAGTAGATGTAAAAACTTAGAAATCCTAGATTCTAAAATCCTTAGAATTCTTATATTCAATTAAAACCCAGGAGCACAAAAACAAAAGGAATAAGTAGACAAACAGTTTTTAAATAAAATTAAGAATTTTCTTAACCTCTCTGATGGAACGAAGCAAGTTTGGCCTTCACGACCCTGATAGCCTGAAGACGATCTTGCTGTACTGGAAGCTACTACTAATAGTTTTTCAGAGGGTCTGTGAGAGAAGGTTTTCATCTTGTCATTCTTTTGTTTGTTTGTGTTTTTGCTTCCCTTGGAGAAAAAATAAGGTGTTGAAAAAAAAGTTTTTCACTACAAATCTACTATAAAGAAAAGAAGAAGAAAAAAAAATCACAGTGTCATCTATGGTGCATTGTATGATTAAAAGTTCAAATCATCTGGAGAAACTTCTATTCACACAGAACTAGTTCCAAAAAAACAAAACGAATAGCTGTGATCGTCATACTCTTGGACTGTGCTGCGTGAAGAACACACAGGATTCTGTAGCTGAAGTCATTGTTTGGGTTCAGCAACATTTCTAAAAAATATCTAAAAAAAAAAAAAAAGCTCTGAAAACCAGTTTGTGGCTTGATCTCCAAAAGGAGGTTTAAACTTCACCATGCAAAGAAGGAAAACGTATTCACCTATCCGCCTTAATGTTATGACCACCTGCTTCTGAAGGTTCTCCTCATGTTAAAAAGGAGCTCTGACCAGTCGGGTGTGGACAAAGAACATCCGAGTCCTGTCTTGGAGTGTCTGGCACGAGAAATATAAGCAACAGATATTTTGGCCTATGAATGTTGTGAGGTGGGGTTTTTGTGAACTGCTTCCCACAGCTGCAGTCAGATCTCGTCAGCTTGGAATCAGGCGAGTTTGAAGGCTGGACTCTCATCTCAGACTACTTACAGGCAGTTTTTGTGCTCACTTTCAGCCCCTCTGAGGGAGACTAACTGTAGGGGAGTGCTGTTGCAATGTTCGGGGTATGATTGGCATGAAAAAATGTTAATGTAGGTGGCATGTATTCAAGTTCCATCCTTGTGAATGCCAGATTGCAGTTAATCCAAGCAGAGCGTTGCGTTGCAACACATTTGACCTACCAGTGATCATAATATTATGACTGATCAGTTTGTAAATGTGATCCAGCAAGGATGCCACTCTCTTTGGGTCCAAGACTGAGACAAAGTTTAAAACCACCCTGTAATCTGAGAAATAAAAAGTCTGACATTATTTTTGGACATCACTTTGCTCTCTATGTTAAAGAGGACAGGGACCATCCAGCTGATGACCAGCATGAAGTTCAAAAGCCGGCATCCGTGATGCGATGGGGGTGCATTAGTGAGCTCAGAGAGGGAGTGACTTTCGCATCTGTGAAAGAATGATTAATGCATGAATCATATACAGAGAGACTTACAACCAAGACTTTTTCAAGGCCTTGCTCATTGCAAGGACACAATTTCAAACCATTTTTAGCACTTATTGCAACAGTATGACTCTGTAATAAGAATCGGGATGCTAAAGTGGCATGTCTGTAGTACAGCTTTGAAATAGTTATGTAGTCAGTTAACACAAACTTATTCGGAAATGAGAAGACTTCTTTTTTCTGAATCTTACCTGCTTTAATTGTTTTACACTCTCATGCATGAAATGAATTTCGAGGCTTTGCTGAAAGACAACAAGGAAGAGTGTTTTTTTAAACACATGAAAGATGTTCTCATCCCAGATTCAAAGGTGTAAAACTATTTTAATTGCCTGGGGAGCAACTGTATTCCCATATAAATCAATTTGATAAATTCCTCTTAACATATCCCAACTAGGATATTGAGCCAATTAATTGCTCCCAGGACTATGTTCATTGGGCAACATTTTGTACACTTACCTGCCAGATAAGTTGAGTCACATGAGTTAGTGGTATAGAGTTTTAGATAAAGTATAAAGTATAAAGTAAATACACAACATTAAAATCACTCAACTTGCTTTTGCAGTGTTACTTGTACATCATACATCCAGTAATGTGTCATTTCCAGAAGAATGGGTTGTGTAAGGAGAATACACAAGAAATAATCTGATGATGAAAACAAAACCCCAATGAATTATTGTTCAAACTAAAATTTCTGTTTGAGCCCTGTCTGCTGAACCAAACCACTGAGTCAGTGAGGTGGATTTGTTCAGTCGTGTCATTGTAAACTAAATGAATCTGTTTGATTTCCAGCTCACATAGTCTCTGTTTAATATGTCCACCCATCTGTTACATCCAACATGACTGATTTCAACCTCTTCAAGTTCAACAGAGGAAGGACATGAGCAGTTAGTGTCACACCCGGGCTCACCGAGTCATCCATCCATCGTCTGTACCTGCAGACTTATGTTCAACCAGACCCAAACTCAAAGAAACACCCAGGACAGGTCAGCAGTCTATCACAAAGTAACACAGTTTCACACCCACATTCACAAATGTGAGAAAGTCAACCTGACCTGCATGTCTTTGGGCTGCAGGAAGAAACTGCTGCACCCAGAGGAAAAGCCTTGTGATGTCAAGTCAAGTTTATTTGTGCGGCCCAGTATCACAAAAGACATCTCTTTGGGCATCACAGGCTCACAGCAGCACCAGTTCCTGACCCAGCTCAAACGCTCTTTGAAGACATGGAAAGACCAGTAAAAAGAAACCATTAAAGAAAGAAGAAGATATCTCAGGGGGATGCATTCAGTGAGACGTTTCCCTTTCTCTGACAGATGGAAGAAAAAAGGCAAAAAAAATAACAGATGTTCAACAGAGATATACAGTGAAGAGTGGGAATATTTGGACTCTGACATACTTTTAATTTTCTTATTTTAGCTGTTTACTAAAAACACACTCAGGTTGCAGTAACAATAATGAACATGGGCTTAAAGTGCAGGCATTCAGCTTACTTATGAGTGTATAGACGGGAGGAAGTGTTTGAGAATATGTAGCATCTTATTTTTCAGAGGATTAAATGTAACTAGATTGAGTTTTGAGTCCTTTTTGCTCTCTGGAGTATGGCAATTAGATGATAATTGTGCACTGAACAAAAGTGGCTGCTCTTAAGTGTTTTTTTTTTACCCCACTTTATGAATACTTAGAATTGATTGTGTTGTGTTTGATTTCCTTGATTCTTTATGTACACACAAATTTACAATTAATATGTTAATTGAAGGTTTTTTATAAAATAACATTTCTAATCTTACTGTATATCTTATTAACATAATATTGTTCTATTATATACATATACATTTATATATGATACAATATATATACATGTATACATTCTGGGCTTTGTCATTCTTGGGCTGTGTATACATGTTTTAAACAATATTTTAATGAATTTATTTAGCTTTGGCAAAGATCTTAAATCTTAAATCTTTTTAGTTGGAGAGTTTGCTCATGCAACCTCATCATGTGATCATTGTCCTGTAATGTGCAGGGTATACACAGGTTTTGGTAACCCACTTATTTACACATTTTTTTGTTAGCGTTGAATATGTAAACACCTCTAAAGCTTGCAACACGGTGCAGTGCATTAAAGCTTTGCACTGCATTATAAAAGCAAAGACATGACACTGGTGGAGCAATAAGAGAAGAAGAGAAAACATTGGGACAGCATGCAGGCAGTTTGTCTGCCTTTGTCTGGAAACCATGCATGCCCATGCTATCACATTGCCTCCACATGTTTTAAAGGTACATTCTTTTATCATATCTCTCTTCTCATATCTCCATAAAATGTCCTCTTGTCATTCGGGTACAGGTTGACCTTAGCTTCATTTGTCCAAATAATAGTGTTCCAAATGCAGATGTCACACTTTGGATCCAATTCTGAGCTCTCACCTGCTTTATTTATGAGGAAATAACAAAGTCGTAGCTCACACCCATCCATGACACAGCTGTTGAGTCAGTTTTCCAAACACACTGAAGCACCATAAAACAGTGCTTTTCTCATTAAAGAGCTGAACCCTTTTTTTCTGTTCCAATGTGAACGGCCTAAAATTAAAGCTTCGAGTCGTGCTAAAGCCTCACATCCATTATATAACGCTAACTAGAGTACCAGTGAAAAGTTAATAATAATGGGTAGATGTATCCACATTTGAGCAGAGCTATAGATTTCCATAAGCTTCCAGAAATAGCAATGAAAATATATTGTACTTTTTTTTTTTAAATGTGTCAGGGCCTGAATATTTCAGGACCCAAAACTGTATATGTAGGACCCTGTATCTGCAGTTCAAAGAGCTTCAAGGCACAAACTGTAGATCTGTTTTTTTGGATGGATGCTCTTAATGCTGTTTAGTCTTTCTATCATGTTAACAGCTTTTACAGTTTGCCTGAAGCTGTGCATTTAGTTGAAAAATGGCATGTGGGATTAATGTGATTCCACTGTGTAGGTAATCTGTATAGCAATTCAGTATAACTGATTAATAATACAAGAATCCACAGGATTTTCCCTCAGTTTTGCCAATGTTTTTATTGATGAACACTCATTACTGTGATGCTAATAAATTGATGTAACTGCGTCATTTAACATAATCCAAATTATCAAGCAGAGAGGAGACTGCCCCGCATGAAAAATAACCCTTTAGGTCATTTATTATGACCTGCAGTTACATTTTATTGTGGCAAAGCTCTCCGGTGAGCAAAGTAATTATGTCAAGAGCAAAGAAGGAAGCTGCTGTAGAGATGCCAAAGCAGATAACATTGAACTTTAGCACAGGAGACCACTGTTCATTTCCTGCTTCAAAACATTAGTCAGCATTCTTTTTTAACCATAACTATTTCAAAACCAGATGTTGTGTCCTCCCTTAACTGTACTTACTTATTCCCTCTTAATTCCATTTTTGGATCAATTTTCACACGACTCAAGACCTTTAGCTCTAAAGACGGCCCAATCTCAACAGAAAATGTGCTATAGGTGAATTGTTCACATGTCTGGAGCATGGAAGAGTCCCACTCTGAGATAGCAACTTAATGCTCAGCTGTTTACTGGAATCATAACAAAGGAGAACTGCAACGTGTAACCAGTAGCAATATGTACTTATTTTTACCCCAACCATTTCAACATTAAACCAAACTATGGGTACTGGTTCTAGCTTTAACCATCTACTTGTAACTCCCAAATCTCCAGTAGAACATGTCTCTGTTAATACAAAGAAAAATTACTGTGAAAAGATAGTCATGAAACTATATTTGAGTTAATTTGCCATTTTTAAGCCTCGTCATTATTAAGTCAGTCTTTCACAAAAAGCTTATCTACAAAATTAGTTGTGGTCTTTCATCAAAAGAAAATTAGAACTATCTTTCCAGGCATATTTTTATCTTAATCTGTCAGACCTCACAAGAGTCATGCTATCATGCAGACAGTTGGGACCACAATGGCTTACGTGTACAAAATGATTGAAAGGGCCTCACATGGAGCCCTATGGATGTCAGCCGAGACAGACGCCAAGCTGTCAGGGCAGGTAAGATCATTTTTATAAGCCAATGTTTTTACGCAATTAGAAGTTAAATTGGATTGTTCAGGCCCCCTATGGAACGCTGTGACTGGGGGTGAAAAAGAGAAAATAAATGTTTCTTGATTCGTCCTGCTTTTATATTTGAAAGAGCAGAATGAGGTCCCAGAGATAGCCATTAGCTCAAATTACATTCAGGTCTCTTCAAAGACCCACAACCACTTAATACAAAGGCAGATGTATCACAATATAGGCAGGATTGTTTTAGCAGTCAGCTATAGAAAAGAGCTACAGCCCTCATCTGAGCGAAGACATTTTTTCAACAAAGCATGTCTAATTTGAAAAAGAATGAAGGGAGGAAAAACGATTTCAATGAGCCAGGAAATGTAATGCATCTGGCCCAGCAGCTTTGATGGGAGTCTATCAACTTTGATGTGAATGTGAGTATTTGCATGGCCATCCATGTGTCATGCTGTCCAGATGAGAAAGTGAAAGAACACAGTTGTTCTATTACCTGGGTTGGCAAATCTGTGGAGACTTGCTGGACATTTTACCCTCCACATCCTCTCCTGCATTGTCACTGCTGCTGCGAGTGATGTGAAGTCAAACAAATAACACTTTTAAGATGAAACTGGAAATGGAAAATGTGTTATTTGATTCATTTAGGAGCTTTCATCGAGTCATCAAGAGGCAAATGACAGGAACTCTTTCATGGCCAGTGAATGGGAGACTAATTTGTAGACATGGCAACAGTGCCCAGGTTGATTTTACAGAAAACATGGGGACATTTTCTTGCTCAAAACCGAACAATAAAAGGGAGCTAAAGAGGTTCATTTACATGTCAAATAGAATTATTCCACCTTACAGTGTAGATCAGTATTCAACCTATCTTTGGATTTCACAGGGGTTCATAATCGCTAGTGTTGTTTAAATTCTGCATTTGTTTCACGACTGGATTATGTTTACATAATGAGCTAATTTTTGTCCTTATTTACAGGTTCCTAATTCTATTTATGGAGTCTTCTATAAAGAGTTAAAAGGCTTTAATGTTTGAAGGGAAAAAAAACATAATTTCTTTCATATTATTACTTGTCTTAAAACATGCTTAAAACATGTGATACCAAAGTCTGTTCTCTAAATAAACTGGGAAGCTATAAGATATGTACTGTATCTCACACATATACTTTGCTAAATATTTTACTTGTTGTTCTTGCCCAAAAGTTACATAAAACGTATAGCACTTTGATGTCTCTGAGGTATACATAAAGCTACAGTCTTTATTAGAAACCCATTAGCACCTCTAAGCTCAATCGCTGTTTTTACAATCTGAGAAAAAAAATATGTGAAGTGAGAATTAACGAGTTCTAGAGCTGCTGCTTGGCTGATATTAATACTTTTAAAGAGAAGAGACAGCTGTGTCCCAATTTTTCTCTTACATTTGACTTCGCCAAGATACCTGTTACTGTTACCTGTTCATACTTTACAACTTAGGGGTCACCTGCAAATGTCAGCTTTGCCAACCAGCAAACAGGTTGTCATTTTGGAGGTCGATAGGTTTTTGTGGCGAATGGATCTAACACATGCATATACAACTAACTGACCAATGTTTGAATGCAGTATGGTGAGATTTTGGGAAATTTGGGAAAATAACCAAAGATTTTTGGTTAAAATCTTTGTCGATGATGATTAAGTAGGTGAGCGTTTGTCCTTAGAGAGTGATGGTTCACTGTCAGACGAGAAGGAGAGTGACAGATGAGAGGACGGCGAGAGCAGTGATTTCAACCCAGATCACAGAGTGGCAGAACAGTAACTGCTCATCAACACACACTTAACTTATCAAATAAGCCTTGATTGATTTTAAACCGCGAATGAAACTCTTAAGAAGAAAGCTGTTAAGTGTATTAAGTGTCTCTATGGTTTTAAAGTATCCGTTCTAGGACAAAGAAAGCTACACATATTAAAAGTTTCTCGAGCTCTATTGTTCCTTACTGTATTTTCTTGAAATGATCTTTCTAAATCACAGACAGAAGAGGGAATTAGGAGAGGCGAAGCATTCAAACTTGATGCGGCAGTCTAGCAGAACAAAGGGCATTCAGGTGAAATGAAGAGTATGCAGAGGCTGGAGCTTCTCAAACAAGCAGCACACCAGCTCACCAGTGGTGGGAAATAGAGGACATCTTGCTAGGTTATGACTTCAAATATGTAACAGCCTCAGCAGCTCCAGGCCAATGGAACAGATTGCTCCAATTACAGCAAGCCTCACGCACTAGAGTCCCCTTGACACATACAACGGTCTATTGGAGTGGACTTTGGGTTGTGGCATGCTGCTAGGGACCACTGGGGCCCACACATCCCACTGCCAATCTGTATTCTGTTTAAACCTGCACACATCTCCTTTTATCCCTGCTTTCCTCTCAGATTCTATACAGACTGGTTGTTTTTGGCTGCCAACACAGGTGATTGGCACCTTCTCTCTGAATTTATAACAAAATCAATTCTTTAACGGCATCCCTGAGCACATCAATCTGAGAGAAATGTTCTCAACCCCCTAATTTTCAGCTTCACAAGCAGAGAATAGTTGATGAATCCCTCAGTATACTTACCCATTTCGGCTCTGAGAGCAGTGGCAGAGCACTGCCTTAATTGGTGGTGTCAAGTAATGCACAACATGTAAGGAACCAACTGCATTGGGAATCACCTTGTTAATTGAAGGCCGCATTTGAGAGATTGACTAATTGATCAAGTTCTTTTCAGAGGTAGATAATTCATGGCGGCAACACTGTTGGGGGAGGAGCTTTGTCAGTGATGATTCATGTGTCTCTTAGAGGAGAGTTGGTCTCTGTGGTCTCTTTTGTTCAGCAGGCCCAGAGTGAAGGGGATTGTATCATCAGCCCCACCATCTAACCACTCATTTCTACCTCTGAATCAGAATTAAAAAGGTGAGGCAGGTGTTGATAGGTTGCCACAAATGATACAGTGGTGCATGTCTGTATGCTTCCCTGGATGCTTTCTGCACTCCCTGAGCACCATCAAGACACCAGGAAGATATATGATTGTGGTGTAATGAAAGCATGAAGTGGCCTCAAGTCGCAAAGGAAATGTCTCCATCACACGCGTAGAGAGGCAATCATGCCCCAGTGTGCTGTACTCTGGGACAAATGTGCGATGTATGGCAACAGTGCAAAACTCATGGATAGAAGGTGATGCAGAATTACCTCTGATCTGAAATTTGAGCTGTGAGCTATATATTGTCTGAAGTTTGTGTCTTTCTGTTTGAATATATATGTGTGGAAATGATAAAAACGTGATGATTTGCCGGACATTTGTTTAGTTTTGAGTTAAACTTTTACCGTAAATAATGGAGGAAAATAATTTAAAGTAAGGCTGGAAATGTTGTGCATTTTTCTCTTTGTACTTTCTCATTTTCTGTTGTTTAAATAATATTGAAAACATTGGAATAGTACATATATATATATATATATATATATATATATATATATATATATATATATATAAATATACTTATATAAAAGAATGTTTTGTTTCATTTTCTCAAGTTAGTGCACATATCATAACCAATATTGACCCTCTATAGTTTGTTTTAAGCCAACTCTTACCCATTCCAAGCTATATCATCATCTGTAAAAGTTATTGGCCCTCCGAAGCAATCCTATTCTACATGATTTGATTAGCATATATCATTTTTTTAAAGAGATTAAAAAAAAAAAACTGGTAGCAAGAATCAAGTAGCTTGAAGAGTAAGATATGATATTCAGCGAACATTTAAAACACCCAAGTTACTGAAACAATGGCAAGTGTAATAAAAACGTTTATTTTCTTTTTGTTTGTGCAACTACTTTGAGTAATAATCCAAATCATTCTTCTTAGTCCATCATCTGTTGCACACATTCAGAAAACAGGGCTATAATGCTTACAGTGGAAGGGTAGAGGACATGTACTAGCTTTGAGGCAGCTGTACCTCTAAGTACTTAACCATGACTGTGACAGCATTTGGTGAAATGTCTTGTTTTACGGTTGTGCATTGTCCTTGAACGCTCTTGTTGACAACACAAAACAGGTATAGGTCTTTGTTTTTGACATTCCAAAGACCCAGACAAATCCCTCTTTGAGAAACACCACCATAAGTCATCTGTTCAAGCTGTTAATACAACCTGTAAGTACAGCACATTTTAAAAATAGGTGACCTCTATCAGTCATGAGAATAAGCAGCCTATATGTGAGAATCTCCTGTGGCCTCATCACCCAGGCAACCTAGAAAAAGAAGCCTTCTAATATGTATAGAACACCGTGATAGGGAGTATTCTTACTTACTCATTTTGGTACCTAAACCTAACCAAGTAGCAAGTGAAAACAAAAATCCAACAAATGTAAGGAAAAATAAGCAGTTCCCAATTAGTTTTTTCCGAATCTCTTCATTCAGAATGGTTGAAGGAAAGCAGCCAAATGTTGTTTTTAGGAATGATGGGCACTCAACAAAAATCACTGACTTTGACCGACGTTGATGGACACAAATTGTACATTTTTCCTGACAGTCAGTACAACTTTCCAAGAGTAGTATTTGCAAGTTTCTTTCATGCATGCCACACGTTTGAGTATTACAAAGGGGGTGAGATTTAACTCATCCTCACATCCATACAACCTTATAGATGATTTGCTCATACTCTTAAATGCAACCCATTGGAGCATCTATAAACTATAGCCCTCTACATCATGTGTTGTATATCTCAGACTACAGAACGTTCACAACTCCGTCAAATAGAATTCAAATGAGCTTTTCCACATTGGAGCAAACATCCCTCTGGAGTCTTCCCTTAAAACGCCACAAACTCCTCTTAAGAAAGCAAGAGGAGGGGCGATGGTTCCATTATGCGGAGTGCTTTCAACAATGGTTAGTTACAGCCAACTGAGACCAAGATAAGCCAACTGTTGTTTTTATTTATTTATTTTACTTTTTCCACTTTCATGTAACATTTTTGTGATAACACAACAGTACTTTCCTGAAACAATTTTGACGTCAATTTGAAGGGTTAGAAATCAAAATCACTTGTTTAATACTAGAAGAGTTACGGTTAAGGCTAAAATGTATCCTTTTTAGATTGCAAACGCAACATTAATGCACCTATTTGGTGTCCTGATGACACTTTATGAACTTTTGACTAAATTATTTTGTTACGATTGGTAACACGATTGGTAACACTGCCACGCCCGCAGCTCTGTCTGATGTGTACTCTTTCTCTCACACTCCCAGAGCTGCGAGGCGGGGCGGTGGTACTGGCCTGCTGATTTCCATGGACTGGAAATACTCTCTTTGTTCCCTCTTGCAATTCTCTCCCTCCTCCTTTGAATTTCATGCTGTCACTGTCTCTCACCCAGTCAAGCTCACCATCGCTGTAGTTTATCGCCCACCAGGCCCTATTGGGGACTTCCTGGAGGAGCTGGACACTCTTGTCTCTCACTTCCCTGATGATGGCTCCGGCCTCATCCTTCTCTGTGATTTCAACATCCAGACAGAGAAGCTTCACCCTCTTGTTTCTTTTCTCTCCTCCTTCGACCTAGCTCTCTCCCCATCTCCTCCTACCCACAAGGCTGCCAACATACTGGACCTTATCTTCACCAGGCACTGTACTAGCGCCAACCTCTCTGTCAATCCCCTTCATCTCTCTGACCACTACTTCATGTCCTACACCCTCTCCCTCTCCTCTCCTCCCTCCCGACCTCCCCCCACCCACTTGGTATCTTCTCGTCCCAATCTCCGCTCTCTCTCCCCCACTGACTTCTCCTCTTCTGTTCTCTCTGCTCTGCCTGCCCCTGAATCTTTTTCTCTTCTTTCCCCTGACACTTCTACTGATCTTCTTCTCTCCACCCTGTCCTCCTCTCTGGACAAACTCTGTCCCCTCACCTCCAGGCCTGCACGCTCAGCTCCACCTGCCCCTTGGCTGTCGGACTCAGTGCGTACTGAGAGGCGGAGCGTGAGGGCGGCTGAGCGCAAATGGAGGAAAAGTAAACTTCCTGAAGACCTTCTTGCCTTCCAGTCCTTGCTTTCCACTTTTTCCTCTTCTCTCTCTGCTGCAAAAACTGCCTTCTTCTGTAACAAAATTCAAACTTCTGCTTCCAACCCCAAAAAACTCTTCCAAACTTTCTCATCCCTCCTCCAACCCCCACCCCCTCTCCCCTCCTCCTCCCTCCTCCCTGACGATTTCGCCGACTTCTTAAACAAGAAGGTTAACGATATCCGATCTTCCTTCCCTCACCTCCCAGCTGTCCACATCACCCACACCTGTCGCCCTCCCACTCCTCCCTCTCTACCACCTTCTCCCTCACCTCCCTCTCTGTCCCACTTCTCTCCCCTCTCTGCAAATGAGGTCCTTCACCTTGTAACATCCAGCCGCCCCACCACATGTTCCCTTGACCCAGTCCCTTCCCCTCTCCTTCATTCTGCTGCACCTGGTCTTCTTCTTTACCTGACCCACCTCATTAACACATCTTTGACATCAGGCTCTTTTCCTTCTGCTTTCAGGACTGCCAGAGTCACTCCTCTTCTAAAGAAACCCGCTCTTGACCCTTCAGAGATCAAGAATTACAGACCGGTATCCCTTCTACCCTTTCTGTCCAAAACTCTTGAACGTGCTGTCTTTAAACAACTGTCCTCTTACCTCCACCAGAATAACCTCTTGGATCCCTACCAGTCCGCGTTCAAGGTGGGCCACTCAACTGAGACGGCCCTCCTAGCAGTAACTGAGTCACTCCAAACTGCTCGAGCTAACTCTCTCTCCTCTGTCTCGATTCTCCTGGACCTGTCTGCAGCATTTGACACAGTGAACCACGACATCCTTCTCTCTACCCTGGAGGGAATGGGTGTTTCTGGCTCTGGACTCTCCATGTTCTCATCCTACCTGACAGATCGCTCCTACCAGGTCACACTGAGAGGGTCTGTGTCGCGTAGGCCCACCACTGGGGTTCCCCAAGGTTCGGTCCTGGGTCCTCTTCTTTTCTCCCTCTACACATCATCTCTTGGTTCTGTCATCCACTCCCATAACTTTTCCTACCACTGCTATGCAGACGACACCCAGCTGATTCTGTCTTTTCCCCCTTCTGACACCCAAGTGGAAGCACGCATTGCTGCGTGCCTGGCAGACATCTCGGGGTGGATGTCGACGCACCACCTTAAGCTCAACCTGGACAAGACTGAGCTGGTGTTTCTCCCGGGGAAGGGCTGCCCGTTCCGAAATCTGGCCATCACCATGGATGACTCCGTGGTGACATCAACCCGGACCGCGAGGAATCTGGGTGTAACCCTGGACGACCAACTGTCGTTCTCGCCAAACATCGCATCAGTGACCCGTTCCTGCCGATTCCTCCTCTACAACATCCGGAGGATTCGCCCCTTCCTCACCGACAAGGCAGCACAGGTGCTCATCCAGGCTCTTGTCATCTCCCGCCTGGACTACTGCAACTCCCTCCTTGCTGGCGCCCCGGCTTCTGCGGATTCCCTCAGCCACTTCCCTCCCGTTAGAGGTGGTGGTGCTGGGCAGCACCGGTTTTACGGGCATCTGCCTTCTTTCTGTTGGCTCAGTAGAAGTCTGTGTTGGTTTAAATAGGCTTAATTATTTAACAGAACATGATAAATTTTCCTTAGGAGTGAGTGTGAGTGTGCACGGTTGTTTGTCTCGTTTGTCTCTATGTGGCCCTGTGATGGACTGGCGGCGCAGGGTGTACCCCGCCTCTTGCCCATTGACCGCTGGGATAGGCTCCAGCCCCCCCGCGACCCGACTGACGGATTCAGCAGTATAGATAATGGATGGATGGATGATATAGATGAGAAGACATAGTTTATGTGTGTGAAAACAGCATTATGTTGGGAATAAAATAACTGCACAGTCAAATAGCCACTTAATATTTACTTTATAGTATAAAACGTGATCAAAATGAGGTACCTCCATGCCGAGGTCTCACCTGTTTGAACAATGTTTTTATATTTCATCTTAAACTGCTGCCAAGTGCGCTTCTCCCCCGCGAGATTGCACCTAAATGAAATAAATGAATGGGCCACCATTCAAGCAGTTTCCCTGTAATATTATTGGGATTGCAGAGGACAACATTTAAATTTACACTTTTGCTGCTGCAACGGTGTTGCACTTATTTCTAAAAACGTATTGAAACTCGCCTTATGAGCGCATTAAGATTTCCAATTCGAGGTTGGTGAAAAACATAGCCCCTCCTCTTCCCCGTTGCCAAGGTGACTCGTCGAATCGGGGCTCCATTGATGCTGGCTTTTTAAAGTTGTGGTGCACGCGCTAAACTCAAGGTGAACTTACTCAGAGTTGATTAACCTCACTCAAATCAGCGTTTCTGGAACCGAAAACTCAGCGTTTTCTATCTCAGAGTAGATCAACTCAGAGATCAGGAATAGACTCAGAGTTGGTTGAACCTGCTTTGTGAAACGGACCCCAGGTCGTGTGTTTATCAAACTTGATTATAGGCTACTATTTTTTGCATGAATAAATAATCAGTGGGCTTGTTTTTTTTTGAGGGGGGGTGTCTTTATTAGCAATTCGATTAGTCAGAAAAAGAAGATTTGTAGTATTGTGTAGAGATTGTGCGCAAATCTACTTTTAGGCAAACTAGTATGTTTTTCCTGCAAAGCAATTGTTTTATGGCAAAGCTTAACACAAAACCTGCTGATTTTTTCACCTAATACAACTAACAGGTTTATTGGGTGGTTGTGTCACAGTGCACAAATCAAGAGACTACTAATCAATTATCATTTTAAGTATAGGATGTTATAACGTTACTTTAAATCAAATCAAATCAAATCAAATTTATTTTTATAGCACATTTCATGTGCAAACAATTCAAAGTGCTTTACATATAATAACAGCATTGCAGCAGGGAGTGGAAGAAGCATTAAAATACATAAAAGAATATAAAGAGAAACAAATAAAATCATTTAAATGAATTTAAAAACAAGCAACAGTCAACATAAGTTAAAAGATACCGTGCAGATTTCATGCATAGACACATGAGAAAAGAAATGTTTTTAACCTGGACTTTACCTTGTGACTTTACCTTCACAAGTTGCTTTGAGACTTTGTTGCCTTGACACAGAAGGGAAAAACAACCACTATGGTCACTATGTTAGGTCACTATGGTAGGTGTGAGGACTCGTTGCATCTTAAATACTCTGTAGCAGTTACCTGCAGGAAATGCCAACCTGGCTTTGTTATCATTATTGTTTTAATTTTCTTGATGAAACTTGATGAGTAGGAAATACCAACACTGTTTGCTTTAAGCCATTGCATACAGCTCTGACAGCCAAGTTGTAATGAGTGATAAATGCTCTGATTAGTCGCTGTTTGATGTGCCAGCCCTGGAACAGTTGAAGAAGCCAAGATGCCAAGCAAAGCTTACTGTACACATACATATATAAATATATATATATATATAAATATATATATATATATATATATATATATATATATATATATATATATATATATATATATATATATATATTAATTGGGAAATACAGTTGTGACAGATGACAGATGCCAATGCTTTGTTTTATTTATTTAATTATTGTAACTCAATTTTCAGTGCTTCCCAGGGTCTACATTTGTATTCATTATATGATTCATTGCATGATGTTGAGTGCATCACAAAACCATTTATGACTATGGCCTACAAACCGTTAACTTTAAGTAGAAATGATTTTAAGAATGAATCTGGCAGGAAATTGTTTCTCAAGAAAAACAAGTTATTTACTTTTCCTGCAGATTGAGATGGTTGGTCAGATCTTCATCATTTCTCAGAGAATAATTTCCAATGTTGGTATTTTCTCTCAGAATCCAAATCATCAGGCACTTCCACCTCATATCAGGCAGGCTTTGGAGGGTCTCCAAATTTAATTTGTAAACATCACATTAAATTTGGCAATATTCTTAACAGTAATTCAGTGTTTGATACTAGATTTGTAAAAAAAAAAACTTTTTTTCAGTATTCTATGTATTATTATAATGTCTGGTTAGATGTTTATTTTCTATGCATAAGGTAATGTAGGTACATTTATAGTATTCATGTATAGATGCAAGTGTTCATTACCTCTCTTAATTAGTACATACACATACACATATATGTATGTATATATATGTGTATTAATGACTACTTTGACTGTTTGTGCAATGTATCAGTGAATAAACAAACTAGCCTTCAGTGTGGCAAAATATTACAGAGCCATGGTCTTTTTTGTTTGTTTGTTTTTTTCTCTTCCTGTTGTTCACTCACTATGTGTTTAATATAATATGAGACTTGATTATTTTTCCTGTTCTGGAAGAGGAGTCACCATCTGCCCTGAAGAATGAGATGAAGTGAGCTCAAATTATTTCCATAATTTCACACAGGCTACTCTCAGCTGCAATATTACCACACTGAACCCAAATATTGCTATATTTTACTTAGCATTACCATCAAGATTAGAGGGGCATATCAAGGGAGAGGCTTGAGTTTGCTCTTCCAGTCTGTTCAAGCTGAAACATAATGCATGCCAAGTTTGCCTGCAGTCATTGAACTGCCAAATCTCTCACATCCTACAAGCAAGTGATTCATCTCAGTGTTTCAACAGCAGAAAATATGGAAACTGGATGTTTTTTCTATGGCCAGACAGAGAATCAAAGAGTCTTCCCACTCATGTTTTAACTTTTCTTTTTTATGGATTAAGTCCACAAATTAAACTATTGATCTGTGTGCAAAGGCTACACCATCTCAACTTTGCTGTAAATTCTAAATTATGCAGCTCTTCAAATGAGGAAATGATCCCTAAAATCCAAATATATATTTTTTTATGGAAAATCAAGATGATGTTGAATTACCGTAGCAAACTTCTTAATTTTCAATGTCAAAAATAAAAGCAAAGGACAAATAAAACAAATTGAGTTTCACAGGAAACCAAAGACTAATCTCCCTCGAGGTAAATCTTTTCTGAGCTATCAGAAGGAGCTTGTGAATTGCTTGCCTCTTGATTTGAAAGGAAATATAAGAAGCTTATGAAGGACAGCAGTCTTATAGCCAGTTCAACAGTGTGTCCCAGTGATGTTTCAGACATTTCCTTGATTTCTCCCCTTTGAGGAAGTTGTGAAATGATAGCATGAAGCATGAGTATACATCATATATTCCTATAATGTAATATTCATGACATATTTTCACTGTCTTTGCAGCAGGAAACCTGATTAGACTAAAACATGTGCAAAGTTAATTCAACACACTATATGTAAACATAGAATATGAAAGTTGCAGATGGCTGAAAGGATGATGTTACAGCCATTTCAAACAAGGCTGCAGTTTCCAAGGTTACAAGAAATGCGGCACTGTTGGTTTTATTTGTTTATTTTTTTTGCATTTGTTGATTTAGATGGGAGAACTTGGGAATAGATCACAATTTGTTTTTGATGAAGAGTAAAAGGGAGAGGATATATTTGTAAAAGGACATCTGTAAAACTCTTGCTGTGGTTGGTCGAAAAAAAGGGAAATGAGCTGGCTGCATTGTGTCTGCGCTTTCCGTTACATCCCTCGATGAGACAATAAACGCCTAATAAAGGGTGACATCTACATGTTCTAACAGGAAAACAAATGAATATGCATTACAGATGGATACTCGAAGAGAAACATTTTTCTAAAATGGATTTTAGCACAGAAGCTCTGCACATCTAGCTCAAACAGATACATCAAAGATTTATTCAGAGAGGTCAAAGTGTCAAAATATGAACACTGAGCTTGGATGAGGGATCAGCACTCATTTGACAGCTGGATGTGATAAAATCCCCTGGGCATGTTCAGGGAGTTGTCTGTCTGTGTATTTGTTCATCAGAAAGGCAGGTGGCTGGATAACTGAACCACTTTGCTCCTCTTTATTCATATGTTTGCACCAGCTCCCACACAGCATCTAAAGCAGGAAGAAAATGTATATTTGGGCTTTTATGGAGCATGTTAATTGAAAATGATTATCAGAAATTATTAGATGGCTAAAGATGAAAAATGAGACTCTTGCGCACGTGAAGAACTAAAGCAGGAGGCAGTAAGACGCCTCATTGTTCTGTCCAGGGTGGAAATCATCAATCAGCACCTCAGATTTCCTAAATCAATACCATGCTCTGGCAATTTGGCAGCTCTCTGCATACATCCGGCCAAGACTGTAGGGACAAAATACAAGACTCCGCCACAGAATCTGCAGCAAAACAGCTTCGTCTCTGCCTCCTTATTCACTCAGGCAGTTGTTTGTGACAGAAACAGTGGCAGGTCACAGGTGCCATGAAAATGAACCATCTTCTTCCCTCCGCTGCAAACTAGTGCAAACATTTACCCTCCCATACACCGACATGCAACTCTGTGGATGCATTCATTCAAAGCATTCAACTGGTGCACAGCTGATAAAAAGACTCCTCTTCACAAGTAAAGGTGACTGCTGACCCAGTTCGAAACTGGTAATATGTGCCAAGGTCAGACACCCACAGATTTGATTTGCTCACAAACAACCAAAAGGCATTCTTGACTCAGGTGAGTTCTCTGTTATGCGGTTTTAGAGCATGTTCATTTTTATTTCTGTATGCCTTTTGGTCCTCTGACACCTGTGGGTGCATCTGTTATATAAAGAAAATAATAAAGCATATTTTTTTGTACTTGTAAGTACTTGTAATAGATACAAATTGTGCAAATTTTAATTTATTCCTCATGCAGCACTCATACTTTAACTCTAGATTTTGTTAAAAGGCTTGCTGTGGTCAGGTTATGTTGACAATGTAGTTTAGTGCTTCAGATAAGAGTTCTCTGTTGAAACTCTTCTTTCTACACCTGTAAAACATACATTTCCTTTACTTGAATAAAACCATGGTGCTGTACATTTAAAAGCAAGGAAACCCTTTTTATTTTTTTGTGGTTTTAGGAGTTTTATGTGTACATTCTTGTTTCTTCACTGGGTGTTGAAGTCTTAATCTCTGCTTTACAGCTTTACGCTGTTGTGTTCCGGATGTCATTTATAAATCTGACCTGATGAAAAGTCTTTGGAGTTTTTCAACAAAGAAAACATGACAACTATCTGTGTTTCCTCTTTGCATACTAAATTAGAGTGCAGTGATGGGGAAGCACTTCGCTGTCACAACACTGCTCTCTGCTGGTAATTGAACCTCTTATCTTGAACTGACCTTTTAATAGTTGCAGGACAAGTCTGGAGAGGATTAAGATTCTGTCTTGCTCGAGGAAAGAATAAAAACAGCACTGTTGTATATATTTTGAAAAAATCCCTTACTGTACATTTGCCAGTTATGAGAAGAGGACATTGTCAAAACCAGTGTCGTTCAGCCCTTACTGTTTCTTAGACAGATCCTCCAGCTTATAACTTGTAGATGTACAGACTATGTAGCAGGTACAGTTTCTGTAGCTACAGGGGCCACCAGGACATTTGGAGTAATATTACTTTGTTCAGCTGCCATGGTTGTATGTATGAGCTTACACCTGCACCTTGTCAGGAGCTAAGAGTTTCCTGCAGAGCCCCTGGAGCTGACCACCCACCTCTTTTGAGCCCTGTTAGAGAACCAAAGGGAAATCATATTTCGAGATGATACCCTCTCTCTTCATATGCGCCATGGTTATTACTGCATCCAAGAAAGATCAAAGCTACCTAAACTACCCTCAGAGCTTGCAGCCCACTGAAGATTCTTCACAGTGCTAGAATAACGAGGTGAAGACTGCCTCCACTTTTATCCTCACCTTGCTTAGCAAGTGAGTCATATTTGTCAGAAGTGAATCTTTTTTTTTTGCCAGAAGCGCAATACTGCTTTTATAAACATTCTGCAGAGTTAAAAACAGGGGATTATTCAATTTGGCAAACACACTCAATGTCGTCATTATTATTATTTCATACCCTACATGAGGTTAAACCATATATTTCCCTGCTGCCCACTATTGATTCATGTACCAGCATTACCCAAGGCCTGTGTCAATAATCAGATGTGACCAGTATCAAGTGCTGAGTGAGGAGGCAGACTAACCTGGGGAGCCTCCCCCTCTCTGTCTATCTTGAAACAGCTGTTTGTGTTCTAATTAAAGGGAAGTAGCAGGTGTCACCTGAGCTCCGACTGCAGGGGCACACCTGGTTGTATTAATATGATCCAAAGTGGTTTTGACGGACTGCCTGCGCTCCAGCGTCCTGTATTAAGCCACTGGAAGTGAGCACCTGCAGGAGCATTTTGCTAACATCACTCTGAGGAACACTACGCTTAGAGCCCGTGTCTTTTCAGTGACCCAGGGGAAGCTCCATCATCCCTGCCTCTGACTTACCAGAAACATCTGTAAGTGAGTAGACCTGCAACGTTGACCCGTAGTCACACTGAGTTGAGGGCTCGGTGTGCTTGAGATAATTGTCTTTGGAAACCTCCCCGAGGCTGTAAAAGCAGCTTGTTTCAGATCTCCTGATGATTTCACAGGACATTTAACTTTACACCTCTCATTTGTTACCTCTCCAGAGCATTTCCAAATATCCATTACCAGGTTTCCAAGGAATGTAGCAACCCTTAACTGCTGCAAGTTTTTTTATGTATGCATAAATTGCCTTCTGGATAAATGTGACACTGAACTTGGCGACTCTTGCATGATGTATGTTTGTGTGCAATGTTAAGAAAACACATGACCTCCAAAGCAACACCAACAACCAAAAGCTAAATTTGTAATTACAGATGTGACATTATGCTGCACATTCTGACACTTCAATCGCATAGCAAAATTTACAGGATCCAAGAATGAAGCAGCAGGAGTTCAAATGGTTACTGCCTCAGGTCGTGCTGCACTCTCTGTGGCAACAGTGTCTTTGTGCCTCAACAATACATTAATTTCATGAGTCAACAGGCTACGACTGGCAGTTTGTGTCAAACTAAACAGTGTTTAATTGGATTCTGATCCATGGCAACGCCACCGGAGGCTTGTATCCATCTTTTATTTCAGCAGCACCTGGAGCGTAATGGTGGTGATTACATCCCTCCTGTGGCGTCCCGGTGGTTTTACCCTCGCAGGCCCCTGGGAGTGTGTTGCTGGCAGTTATGGTCTGTGCAGCCCTGCTGCCCTGTTTGACTGCTGGCAAACTCTGAGCCGTTGCTGAAACCCAGGTTGAAAAGGATTTATAATGGCAAACACCAAATTAATTGTTTACTGCTCAGAGTCAGACACAGCTGAGATTCCAAACAATGTCTCCGAAAATAACCCTTTACATCAAAAATCTAGGGCTGGGACGAGTTAACTCGTTATTATCGCGTTAACGCATTAATTATTTAACGCCGATAACTATTTTATCACGCATTGACGCATGTTTTATTTATTTTTCTATTTATTTATTTTTTTTAAAAATAAAAAAAGTGTATTATAAAGAAAATAATTGGGGGGGTTTTGTGCTTTCAATGGATAGGAAAGTTCAGAGAGACAGGAAGAAGGGGGCACGACACGCAGCACAGGGCCATCTGATGCGGGACTATTGCCTCTTGTACATGGGGCGCCTGCTCAACCCACTACGCCACAAACCACCTGTTTTATTTATTTTTTTTTTATTGTAAAAGTCTGTTGCTCACAGGCTTTTATTTTGTAAAAGTCTGTTGCTGTCTGCTGCGGAACCAGAAATGAAAGTAATTGGCGGATCCACCAAACATGGAGAAGGGTACGGAACTTTTACTCGGCCATTTTCACTTTAAAGTTCTTCCAGACGGCGGAGTCGACAGAACCAAAGTCATCTTTAAACACTGCCAAGTTGAATTGTCTTATCACCGTTGTAGTTCCAGTCTAAAATATCACTTAAAGGCAAAACACAACTGATACAAGTCATTCAAGGAAACAAACAGTGGAGCGAGGCTTCTACATAAAAACTACATAAAAATACTGATGTTAAAAGTGTGTTTGCACATCAAATGTTATGGCACTTTCATTCATATGGCAGCACATTTAAAGTAAAACTAAATGCTAAAAGCTATACACTACTTTTGAATTCATTTCTGGATTTTGCGTACAAATGCGATTAATCGCGATTAATCAGGGAAATCATGTGATTAATTAGATTAAAAATTTGAATCGTTGCCCGGCCCTACAAAAATCTTTTCATGAAACTGAAATATTTCACATTTGATAAAAGCACACAATACTTGTTGTTGTATTAAATATAAAGGACTTACGTGCTAAATCATTTCGGAAAACAAGCTTACATTTAAATCAAAAGCAGTTTTTTCTTGATCTGAGTGGAGAGATTGTTGGAATTAATGAAATGAGATAATTCCTTGTGTCAGAAACATTTAACATGTTAATACAATGTCCAGGACCTTTTCAGCCATGTCTCCTACATCAGATCAATAATTGATTTTTTTAATTGGAGGGCAAATAAAATGACTTCTGTATGATGCAATTTATATGATCAATTTCAGCTTTTTTAAAACAATGCTTTGGGATTGTGAAATTGAATTCCCTTAAAAAAATGTATCTATGGCATCCCTTCCAACTATATCTAAACCACTGTGTGTGCATAATCTATGCAAAAACTGTGTGTAAAAACATCTAATTGATTTTCACTGGGATTCATGTACTGCCCTTAGCCTTATCGCTGTACCTTCCAGTTGTCTTCTCTGGTCAACTGGGTCTGTGAAGGTTCTTTTAAAACTTTTTGAAAATACCTTAAGGTCCATTTAAAAAAAATAGATATGATAACACAATATTTTAGAATGAAATTGTGAAATATTCTCTGAATGACACGCGCTAACAAGACCCTGAGAGGAAAAGACAGCAATCACCTCTCCTTCCACATAAACAGGAGAAAGGTCACTGACCCCTGCACATGAAGGCAGCCCTGACAGCACAGGGAGGAACAGCGTTGCCAGACTTGTGACCTTCAGCGCAGCCCCACACTGTCTTTACAACCACGGAGTCGGACATGTGTGAATAATACATCAGTCTTTTCTGCTGGGACCACCCCGACTGTTCACATAGGCAGAGATGCACAATCGCAGCATTCACATCATGTTGTTAGTACTGTCTCTCTCGGATTCCCAAACAATAATGAAGACAGTGTGTTTGACCAGTTGAGAGTGGGTGTCTCCGTCTCAGAATATATATTACAAATACAGATACATCTGTGCCAGTGACCTTTTTTTAGTTGCAAATACAAGCTGACATTGATATTCTTTTTCATATTACATGCAGGGATATGTCTTATTTTAGTGCAACTTATCAAATGCTATCTGCTTTGTCCTTTTTCCCTTTCTCCGTATTTCATAAGCAGAAGCAAGAGCATACAAACCCCCAAAACAATGAAAACACTGCTATTGTGGCCATCACAGTGATTTCTCACCTCCGTGAAAGTAAGAGAACAATAGATCGAGCCACGAGAATTCTGCTGTTTACACAGCGAGAGTGAATAGAAATGCCTGAAACGTTATTTCAAATCCCTTGAGATTCCTGGAAAGGCAGCCTGTCTCTCTCTTATTTTCATCTGCTTTACATACAAGAACAGCTCTGCGCTTTGCACTGAGAATATTTGAATTGCAGAGAGTGTTTGACATTTGATAAGAGTGTAGAGAGCTTATAGATTCTAGACGTAGATTCTAGAAGGTTTCCTATCATGTTTGCTCAGGTTATCTCCCAGTTAAAAAGCAATTGACTATGAAGAACTCAAAAATCTTTGTGTGACGTCAAAAAGACGTCTCAGCTTCTTGTGAGGAGAAATGTATGAGTCAGTCCTTGATCTGCATTTACCTTCAGGAGCAGTGAAAGGAGAGGAAAAGAACATCTGTGTAAAAACTATGCCAACATTTATCATGACAGCTGTTGTCTCAAGGCAACATAGTGATGTTGTCCACCTGTTGAGACGGATGTAAAACCTCTGAGTCAAAATGTACGTGAATGAGGCTGTGCTGGCACCAGAGCACTATTTTGTTTTAACTGAGCGAGCTTGGCTACACTTGGTTGAAAATCTGAAAGACAGAGCTCAGATGAGAGATGAACAGATTTCTGTGTTGCCACAAGACTACGTAGGAGGCTTTGGGCAAATGTGTGGGAGTGGCATGTAGGAGGGTGTAGGCATAGCAGAACACCACACATGACAAACGAGTATGTGTAGAGTTGGTAGTTTTTCTGTTGGCTGGTAGGTGTCCGGGAGTTCAGTCACATTACAAGATGCCAGCCTGGTTTTGCCAGCTACCTTATCTGTTTTTGCCAGCTACCTTATCTGTTTTTGCCAGCTACCTTATCTGTTTTTTTTCAGGTTACACATGCAAAGATGTTGCCACCATCTACTGGACAAGTGAATGAATGCATATTTACTTCTTAAAAGAAAGAAAAAAAATACCACTTCATGCTTGAAATTTGTTCATTTGTGAGAAAATTGAGCTGTTGCAGTTAATCGTGTGTAGATCTTGGTCATTTCACACATTTATGACAACCTTGAGTGCAACGTGGAACCAATGTTTCCCATTGTTCGAGTTTCCTTCCGGTGTGTTTTTCTTGTCCCACCGGCGGCGGCTGATAGTTGTAGCTTCATGAGCAATCCACTTTCTGAAACTATCGGATTCGCTGTGGAAATCTGGAAATAACAGGTAAATGCGGTCTTATTGGTATTTAATTCCGCTTTAGCTTCGGTCGGCTTTAACTGTAGGTGTTATCAAACCAAACTAATGGAAAACTAATATTACTCCTTAAACTTGCAACGTTATTTTCTACATTTATCTCAAATTAACACCAAATGTCTTTGTTTTTTTCAGCCTTTGCTGATTATAAACGGTTGCTTTAAATATGTAATAGATTTAGGATCCTTTACCTGACTTTAAATACCATATTTTAAATATTTGCACGTGATTTTTCATTATTTTATCACTTTCCAACAATATATTTAGTTAGGGACATATGCTCAACTTTTTGGAGCATTACTTCGACTTCACAGTGAATATGCTTATGGATATTTTTATCATTAGGTGTCATGAGTTCCCTGATTGATTTGTTTCTGAAAGAATGGTTTGTATCGTACCTTTTCTGAAACTGTTAGAATATGGAAATTGGACATTATGTAATGCATACATTGCCAGACGGAATTTTAACATGGGGATATAGTCAGGCTAAAAATGAGAGTTCTTCTGATGTTTTCAGTTGAAAGTTATTAATGAGGTCATTTTGGAGAACTGTGTAACTATCCAATCCTAAGCTCTACTGAGCTTCTTCTTCTTTAGCTTAAAAACTGGGGATTAACCAAGTGTTAGGACTTGGACACAAGCCTAAGTAGATAAAAAAAAAATAGTCTTTGAAATGACTGGAATTTCTTTTTTATATTCAAAGCACAAATGTCCCTTGTGGCTTTTGAAAAAAATCTGCCCCAGGGAACTTTCAGGGTCACACCTTCGGCATGTAGCAAACTAAATACAGTCATTAATTTTTATTATGTTCAGTCTGCCTCAGCATGAATCAGGTGCTCGGAGTTGGCTGCCTCATACACTGTCAGTATCTCTAGCAACGCAGATGATCCAAACATGGATGAAGTTGCAGGGAGGCAGAGTTGGCTGTTCCAAAAATCATGCGACAAACTGTCGTCGACACATGCACAGCTCTGGCTTAGGATACACTCACCTGTGTTTTGTGTTTGCCAGTTTGGAAATTGGGTGTCTAAGCCTTTTTCCCTGCAGCAGAGAAGCTTTCAGTGATGGAACAAACAAGTGTCCTGTGTGTGCATGTGATGATGGAGGGTAGTTAGAGCCGATTGTTTCACTGATGGGCCCATTGCCAGATGAGCACACAAGCAAATACTTTCCAGCCTTTCTCTTTGAAAAATTTCAGAAAATTGTTCCAAATTAGACAGTCTCCAAACAGTGTGGATGCAAATTCAGTTCAGATAAGAGCTTAATCATCCTGGCTTCAGTCTGAATTAGTAAGGGGCCTTCACTTACCTCCGTTCTCCATCCCACAGAATACATAAAGACCTTCTCATCAATGGCATTATTGTGGTCAAGAATATCTTCTATTTTGCCTCCGAATGAAGAACAGTTTCCACTGCAGTTCAGTGACAAAGTGGAGTCAAGTGTCGTGGAAATGCTGAAACGGTCCAGACGGCAGCTGTACTGTGACACAACAAGCGCCAGCCGAATGCTCAACGCTCAGATCGTCTTGGACATTTCGTGGGAGAGACTCAACACGGGGACGTGGAGGCACGTGGACAAAGAGTGGCGGCGAGTTTACTCCTACGGCTGCCTGTTCAAAGTGGCCGCGCTGTGTCGAGAAAATCCTTCAGAGGATGAGATCCTGCAGGCTGTCAGGACTTGTGACATGGGTTTACTCATGGGTGCAGCCATCATGGAAAATATACTTCAGACTCTTGTTCGGATTCTGCAAAGTGAGTTTAGGAAAACCGCTAAAGATGAGGATGAAAGTGAACATGTTGAGGTCAAGGTCAGTCGCCTTTTTATTAGTTGTGCTCATGTGTGTTAGCGACTTTATTTGATCATAAATTTTTTGTTTATATGCTTATCACTAAAAGTAACTTTAAATAATAGAAAATATTTCTTGACTTATCCATGGAAATTTGGTTAGTTTAGTTTTATGTAGTGTGCACAGGAAATTGTTTGATTTTTGTGGTTTTTTTTACATTACATTCTAAATAATTCAAAGTTACCTTCATGGCCGAGGACATTTGAGAGTAAGCCGTTGGAAATCTTTATAAAAGCATTTAATTTTTTGCCCTTCATCTTGTTGTGGCTGGTCAGATGTCAGTGAAGATGAAGCGCCACACATTCTCAAAGGTCAGGTGGCTTTGTTTAGACCAGGGTTAGCTGGGTTGTTTTCTGGATTACGTGTTTTTGATTCTCTGCCTTTGAAAAACGTCATCTAAAAACTGTAGAAACATTGAGGTGTCGGTGAGTAATCGTACGCAGAGCAGGGCTGCAACAGCTATTTATCGTTCTCCTGTATCTGCTATTTCTTTTCTACGTTAATAAGGTCTTGAAATATCTGAACGAAGTGAATTAATGCCAGTCGCATTTTCATACCTATAGTCGTACTTTTCCCAAATATTACAATTGTTTTGCCCCAGCTGTCCAAATTACATTAAATTAAATGTCATAGAATATAAAGAAAATCAGCACATCCACAGGCCTGAGTACCTGCTCCTTAGTCCTTTCAATTTTCTAATCCTTTCAGCAAAAATCAAAACAGTGAAATATGGATTTTGGATCTATAAAACTGAAATGGATATATAGATATAATAGAAAGCGTCCCAGGTCAGCTGTCTGCTTCAAAAATAATTCCAGTAGACAAACTTAATTCATCACAAGGTTCATGAAAAAGGTGAGAGGTTAACAAGCCCAACTGCCTTTCAGTTAAGCAGTAATCTTCACATGAATTTAAGGCAGTGATGTGGGATGGAGCCTGAGAGCATCCGGGCAGTGTCCCCTCCTTTAGATCCTCGATTTTTTTGGATGTTCAGAAAATGCAGCCAAAGCTGTGAATGCTTTGACATCTGAGCGCTGTGCTGTCATTCGAACCGCTTCTCAAGCACAGGCAAGCTCTTGTGTGCCATCGACATCATCCACTACAGTACCACAGGCCAGTGAACTTAATAAAGAGAGCCGTTGGGTTGTTTTTGACAGCAGGGTAGGTGTTACTGCTGATGCTACTGTTGAGGTTCAGCGCCATCTCTCAGCCCCGTATCTACCCAGAGAAGACGACCCTCTAGATTACTGGACCCATCGCACCGCTATATTCCCTTATCTGATCCAGCTGACCAAGACATATCTCTCCATTCGAGCTACCAAGCAGGGATTTTAAGCAAGAGGAGAAACCGTCTCAGTCCTATCACTGTTGAACAGATTGTTTTTCTGAATAAGATATTTAAACGTACAGAAGCACTCTCTAAAAATACTGACTAATTGAAATATAATACTATAAACAAACACAAAAACACATCACTGTTTATTGAGTGTAATATTTTCAAATCTGGCCACCGGATGTTGCCTTGGAGATATGTTTTGAACGTTCCAAAAGATCGATTCTTTGTCCAAATCAGTTGTTCCAAATGATTGGATCTCTCAAACGTTTTTCTTTCTGCCATCACTACTTTCAACTTTCTTATAAAAAGATACTCTCCCCTAAAGCATGAACTGAACTGACATGTTCCCACCACGTTTGAATCTGACACCATTAACAGAGAGCAAAGATTGTGAGCCCACGTGTTCCTTCAATCAAAGAAGAGTTGGCCATTTCCAGGATCAAGTGTCCCTCGCTGGAAAGCTTCAATACAAACTACCTGATCCCCCTCAAACCAGTCATTTTAGAGAGAATCGTCGACCACTGGCCTGCACTCAACAAACACCCCTGGAGGTTGGTTTTCTCAGAATACATTCTGCTTCAGTTGAACATTTTCCATTCCTTCAGTATTGTTTGGCCTGCTTGTGTCTGTGATGTCCACAGAGGCCCTTTTATTATTTGTGCTTTGTTAAACGCAAACATTCACAAGGTTAAAGTAGAAAGCTACTTTGTATTCTGTCTGTCAAAATGAGCTTTGCAGTATTAACATTAGCCTCTAGCTTTGTGAAACATAACAACTCCACTTATATTCAACCTAGCCATGTAATCAGACTGACATACACTTGTGATGACAGCTAAGTGCACTTAATCAGCTGAGGGCAGGGGAAACCTGGAGGACCCTCATACAGAGGGACAACTAACTAGAGCTGACGGGGTGTTCAGCTGTTTCTGCATTGGGCTTGTCACTGTGTTGTTTCCACCATTTGATAGGGTTCACAGACTGACTGATAAACTTGAAATCCTTTTTGATGATGTCATCTTGTTGGTGCTCCCACTTCCTGAAAAGCATAGATTACCTGAGGTCTGTGGCCGGCTGTCGGACTGTTCCTGTAGAGATGGGATCCAGGTACACGGACGTGGACTGGTCCCAAACGCTGCTTACGGTCAACGAATTCATTGACAGATACATTCTAAATAAAGTGAGCGCATCCTTGTCCCTGAAGCCCTGAAGCTGCATTCTTCTCCACATTCCATGTGATTTCTAACAATTTTTCTCTTTTGCAGGTCCAAACCTCCCAGGATGGTGTGAAAACTTTGGGTTATCTTGCTCAACACCAGCTTTTTGATCAGGTCTGCCTCTGGCTTTTCTTTTGATATTACATAGGTTTGTTTTTTAACTGTTAAGGTTATTTAGATTTAGATTGCCTGCAGCTTTAAAGAGCCAGAAGTGACACCAAAGAGAATTATTCTGTCCCCTGAAAAACGCCGTTCAGGAGGAGGCTTCTAAAATGCCTCGTTTGGAGTCACGGTTATTCTTCCTCTACTTTTCAACAACACCATGAAACACATTTGCCTTATTCCTGCCTTTTGGCTATTTTAAAAACACTGAAAAGGACAAATCAGTTACTATCATTTCAGATAAGAGAAAACAGGAGGTGCTGCAGTATTGAACAGTGGATAGCCTTTAAACTTTAAACATGTAAACCTAATAGAAGAAAGCTTAAAAAGACTGTAGATATTGGGATTATGCATGATATGAGCTCCTTTAAGCCAATTTAACCTTGTTTCCTTTTTTTTTTTTTTTTCCTTTTGGAAGAATCGTGTGATTCTTATCACAAAGATATCACATCATTGGTCAGAATTGGCAGTTGTGTCCAAACATTTTGCCTGGTTCTGTATGAAATAGGCATGGTTGACCCGAGGAAGATACTATACGAGTGAATGAGTTTGAAGTGAATATGTCATGGCATTGAATGATTTGACCGTTTATAGTGGAGCATACTTGCTGGGAAATGTTGAAAAAAAAATTTTGTCAGGGAAAAATATATCTACTGAATGAAATTAAGCAAAATTTGTTATTTTGTTTATTTTCCCTTAGATACCAGAGTTAAAGGAAGATATCCGCATCCCAGATTATTGCTGTCTCGGTGAAGGAGACGAAGATGATATTACAGTCAATGCATGGTTTGGACCTGCAGGCACAGTATCTCCTCTTCACCAAGATCCTCAGCAGAACTTCTTGGCTCAGGTAACAACAACCACCCTGCCTCCTGAATCTAGTTACTGTCAAAACATGTTACACCTGGTCACAGTTTGTTAACCACATGGGATTTCCTCTTACATATATATCAGGTGGTGGGAAGCAAATACATCCGCCTGTATTCCCCGGAGGACACAGACAAACTTTACCCTCATCAGTCACAGCTTCTTCACAACACCAGTCAGGTGGGACTGACAAGTCTGTCCATACAGAAAGCGCATGTGGAACTGTCAAATCAATCCAGTATTTTCCATTTCTGAATTCCTCTGTGCAGGTGGAGGTGGAGAATCCGGACGCTGAGCGCTTCCCTGAGTTTGCCAAAGCTCCCTATCTGGAATGCGTGTTACAGCCCGGAGACGTGCTGTTCATCCCCGTCAAACACTGGCATTATGTCAGATCCTTAGAAGTCAGCTTCTCTGTCAGCTTCTGGTGGTCATGATTGAAAATTCCGAATAAAAATGTTTTATTGTGGTTTTCTGATGCTGTGGAGGAAATCTGTTAAGAGTTTTTTGCTAATGGGAAGCTAATTGCCATCAATGTTTGGACGACTTCCGATCACCTGAACCTTTGAATCATTAACGCCGAACACAAACTGCTGAATAATTAGTTTAATAGAGCTGCTGATGAGTGGAACAACATCTATTATGTGGAAAGCTACCCGCAGCTAAAACAAAATAAAATAATAAAAAACAGTTGTGAGTCATCTAATCTGAAACATCTGAAATGTTTCTCCATTTGAAATTGGCTTTTTAATTGTGCCCTCAACCTTACTTACACAGCTATCTTACAATGTGTCATTTCCATAATTAATGGAAATGAGGCATGTTCTTCAATTTAATAACAGAGTGAGCTGCAGGTACAGAAATGTGAAAACAAGTGCAGCACTCCGGGTAAACTGACAATCTGAGCCAATCAAGCAGGTGACAGATTAAACTTGGAACTTATTCAAAGGAATGAACCATTCCCCTGGCCTAAGACAGACTTTGAAATTAAGAGTTTCTCTTGATAAATGCCCTCTCAGTACAACTCTTGTCTTGCACCAAAATGCCCCAGTCCTTTGTCCCGCAGGTCCATTTCAATCAGGCCTGCTTATTACAACTATAATGCGAGGTTGTGACTCAATTAAGCAGATCAGGCCTGATGTGTAACTTTGATCTGCTTTCCAACCAAATGCAGTCGGCTAAAGTGGCGCTTTGGGAAATCAAGGCTGTGTTGGCCAGGTGGAGCTTTAGAGTTGTGGGAATACTAAATTAAAACAACAGCTCAATAAACACAGACAAGAAACATACTTTGTTTGTAGACGTTGTAGTCCCGCATAATTTAACATGCCCAAAACCCAGCACAAGTGAAGTCATACGTGAACATCCATTCCTTTATTTCTTATCTTCATTGTGCCCGTGAAGATGCCTCATGTTTTAAACATGCAAGTGTTCAGGTAATAGACTTATCCAAACCTAGTTACTTTCCTTACAAGGTTATCTCTCTAAGCCAATAACACAAATCCTGCCAGGATTTAATTCCGAGGGTAGACGTTGTACAGTTTTGTTACCCCTTCAGTGCTTTGTTGATATCAATTACGAGGCACAATAGACTTAAGATCACACAAACCTGCTTATTTTCATTACAATTTAATCAATACTCAATTAAAGATGAAGTTATGTTTGACCTCAGGGCCTCTAACCTTTTCCTTTAAACTTAGCCCTGAAGGATCCTTTTTCTAACTAACAGCCTCAATGATTTTGAAGTAAATCTGCCATTTCAGGATTAAATGCAGCAGATTTATGTAGCGATTGTATAGCAGTTGGATTTAAAAGATTTGGTGAGAACTGGTCGACTTGTAAAATTCAAGATAATTCAAATTAGAGCCGCTGCAACCACATTTTAAAGTATTATGATAGGAATGTATGCATTAAGAAAGCTCAAGCTTTGAGCAAAGGGAGCAAAAGTCAAATCAAAGTTCTGATTATTAATTTGCCCAGTGTACAAGTAAAAAGCAACTTAATCAAAAAGCGTGGCCTCATAAAATGTTTCTCTGAATCAATATTTATCCATAGTCAGTTGTTTCCAGTGCCTTTCATTGTTGGTTTCCTCAACATCATCTGAGCTCCATGATTCATCTAAAATTATACAAAATAACCCTGTAAACACTTGAGCTTTTATGTTTCAGTTAAGTCACAAAATGCACAAAAACTTTATTCAATAAAGATCCACAAAAGTGAAGAAAACATCCATATGCAAAACTAAAAAAAAACAAAAAAACAATGAAGTGTAGTGATTGTCAGGCATTAATTAGTATACTTACAAACAGCTTTAAAAATTCTAAATGAACAGCTTGGATACATAAAATATTTTCAAAAATATCGCTATCATTATAACAAACCTGAGCTGGAAGCAACGCAAAGGTAAAGGGAGTGGGTGTTAAAACAGTTAAGTACAACTGAGGCTGAAAATGACACTAAAGATTCGTCTTCATCACTTTGTAATGTTGCGTAATAAGAAACATAATCTAGGCATCGTGATTATTTTATTGACTATTTTAAGCCGAGTGTCATCGAAATGAACAAGACCCTCAATGGAGAGATTTCAAATCATGAAATCAGGAAGCTGGGAAAAAAACAATGCTGAAATGGACACATCGTCTTTCTAATATTCCTGTAAATCCACAGGGAAGTCCTGCATCCTCTCCACCACGAAGAAGCAGAGTGTTCCAGTGAAGCCCAGGACGACCATCAGCAGGAGCTGCCACATGAGCAGCAGGTGCCCGCTGTAGAAGAACGCGATGGCCGCGCTGACAGACTGAGAAGATGCACAGAAATTTGACTTTGCTTAATAGAGACAAAATCCCTGCAACAGCTAATCTCCATTAGGAAGCAACAATCTCATATTCTAAACTACCACCAATTTGTTCGACCAATTTTTTCAAACTTGAATTTACACGTGTGAATCGAGCTTTGAATTTTACTGTGTGTTGTTGGATTATTACTCTGTTCAAAGAGTTCATTCGAAGTTTGGTCAGTTTTAGTAACTCTGATCGAACCAAAAACATTCTCTTTTTATACAAAAAGGTCAAGAAAATACCACCAATTCCTATGTGCAATTCTATGGTAGGCCAACTTTGCAGCACACACACAAAAGCAAAAACGAAAGATGCACCTTTCTCTCTCTTTCTGAATTTATTTAACACTTGACAGGAGAACACTTTGACTGTGCTTTGCTCAGCTCTGCTAACAGTGTCTGAGAATAGACAATTGAGGATTACCTGGATGAATTTGAAGATGGCAAAAGCAGGCGTGCTTTGTTCAGCATAAACATGGCCCAATATGCTGTAGAGCTGCGTGTTGAAACAGCTATCTCCAAGTCCAAGCAAGAAGCTGCACAGCAGGGCAATGGAAACACTGAGAGAAAACATAGTCGTCATTAAATCATGACACGGACCGTGGCTGAGTGTCAAATTATCCGAGAAATCACCTACCTTGGACTTAAATATGGGTTCTTTTGGGTGGTGGTTTCGAAGACGATGGGGGCGTCATCTGGGATGTTGAGGAAGATCAAATAGGAAGCAATGAAATGGACAATCATCCCCAGAAACACCACAGATGTTCGTCTGAAGCGGCTGTTCTTACACAGCAACCCAAAGAGGCCTCCACCTGACACAGAAGAGGATACTCCGTATGAATACAAAGACCTTCATTGACTTTAAATCACCTGAACGTGCTTCGAGAGAGGAAAGTAAACCCACCTACTATTTCTCCAATGCCTACCACAATCCCAGAGATCCCAATTAGGCCTTTTGCTGCATCTCCAAAGTGTGTAGTTGCTCCAATACATGTTCCATACACACCGCTGTAGAAAGCAAGCTCGAGGCCTGGAGAATAGGGAGGGCGTGCTGTGCTATAGCTGCAAGTCTTTAACTGGAGGCTGAAAGATTTACTCTATTAATGCATTTGCCTTACCACTGTATGCCATGCACGGACTTAGGAGCATAATAGTTTTAGTCTTCAGCAGCTGCAGGATAGTTTCTGAAAAGGAGGAGATACAATACACGGATTTTAATTGTTAATAAAAGCCATATTTCTTGAACTAATACACCTCCTTCACCTCTGTATTGAGCTCTGATGAAAATGCAGACATTAAGGCCCTATTTCCCTCTGACAATTAAAGTTCAATGCAGGTAGAATATGGGAAAATACTCTGTCGCAGTCGACCAAAAAGCCACATTTAAATGCAGACAGAGAAGCACCCTGGAGAGACTTCCACTCAGGTTGTTAGAGAAATTCAGATTTTAAAGCAGAAATCCCACCAGGCTTGTTTATATATGCCTTGATGCCCTTTCTTGACATGAATCAGCATACATCTTTGATAAAGCTGAAATCTCCAAGGCAGGTGCACACAGGTCTACATGTACAAAAGATGCATACGAGACAAAGAGCAATCTGATCTTCCAAACGACTTAGGGCGGCACTGCAGGCGGGAGCAAGTGCAACTGAGTTTCCAGATGACAAACGGAGAGATAATCTGAGATAAACTCAAACTCGGGCAGTTTTTGTGTATTCTGTTGTGATGCCGGAAGATTTTTATCCCCATGAAAGCAAATCTGACTCGAAGAAAAACAAAAAAAACCTGCCTATGACTGCCTGCAGACTAGCAGTAGTGAGATTTAATGCAGGTGAAAATAACATTTTTTGGGGATTCTCAGTGAAAACTATGAAAACTTTGAGATGAAGAAAGCACTGTATTATTAAACTGTTATCATCATCATCATCATCATTTTTTGGAACACTAGCAGCTACTGGCTTAATTGACTTTCTCATTGTGTCAGAATACGTTTACCTAAAATGTTTAGAATGCCAGAAAACACGGCAAAAATTGTGCATCGGGCAAATCTGAAAGGTTACGTCTGAATAATGGTACCGCCCAGGGCACTGAATGTGTTTGTGAATGTACAGAGACATCCGTCGACGCACTGATGATGCTTGTTGCTCAGCTGACAGCTGGCTGCGTGGTGTGTTTTTGCATGTACGGCGCGGTAACAGATCCGATCACAAGTGGTCACTAAGGATGCATGTCGGGATGAATTTTCATGTCCGGCGTGAACACACATACTGAGTGCTAACCCCTTGTGATCCGATCAGCCGTGATACATGTTAGCACTAAATGTGACTGTGTCCTAAACTATAAATATTTCAACAAAATATGCCATGTTATCTTTACTATCGCAAGCTGTTTTCCTGTTGTTAAAATCCAACAGAATCTCCTTTTTTATACTGAAAGGACTGGATACAACAGCAGGATGTTGCCTCAGAAATGAACTTTTTTTTAAAATTGATCTCTTTTTTTAAACTCTTTTTACATATATAGCTTATTTTATGCTTTGTAAAGCAATTGTGAGAATGCTGATTAAGCATTCTTCTTGTCTGCCAGTGGAGATTAAACTTTCACCAAATGTAGACATTTTTAAATCCAGGTTAAAAACATTTCTTTTCTCATGTGTCTATGCATGAAATCTGCACGGTATCTTTTAACTTATCTTGACTGTAGCTTGTTTTTAAATTAATTTAAATGATTTTATTTGTTTCTCTTTACATTATTTTATGTATTTTTAATGCTTCCCTGCTGCAATGCTTTTATTTTATTTTATCTAAAGCACTTTGCATTGTTTGTACATGAAATGTGCTATACAAATAAATTTGATTTGATTGGTCACTTTTCTCGCGTCAATACATTCTAAATCGCTCATCAGAAGGAGTGAATGTTATCAGAGGACACTGTTACAATGCTAAATTCTTTACAAATCTGTATACATATATGTATGAAATGTGCTAATTTGAACTTCAGCGTCAGGATGAATTTACGGTATTCATTATCTATATAATTAATGCATGTAAATGGGGAATTTACATGCTTTAATGTATGTAAGGTATTACAATAACCTCTTAGTGTTGAATTTCAAAAGCACAGATTAAACTTACTGAATTCTGACTTGGTATCCTCCAAAGCAGTGTTTACTCTCGTCTTGTACCTAAACAACAGAAATAACATCAACATTACCTTCTACAACACTGAAAATTATCAATAGAAATCAACTGCACTCACAGTGAGTCATGTGGCTGAAACTGAGTACAGGAAAGATCGAATCATTTGCGATCAAATACAGGGAGGATTTGTTCCTGCAGGATTCCCTGATATTCTGGTGGAGTCACTGTTTATTCTTAAACTCCACCATTTAGCAAGAATTGAATGCTTTGGATCTCAGGCAGAACCGAAACAATCAGCTGCTTCAAGAAAGAAACGGATGGAGAGAAAATGCTTTGCCTAAGCTAACATACGAACAGGGTTTCTGTGTAATCCACCGATTTCGGTGTTGTGTTTTATTTGACAAAGCTCCATTGTGTCCTACACTTTTTGGCCATTTACTTTTCTCATGACTTTCAATTGTCTTTGATGCGAGCTGCATCCCTGTTCACATTCATGAAAATTCAAATATGTCAGAAAAACCGTTGAGGGGCATTCATGTCACTCTCAAAGAGAGTCTCCATCCCAGCTGCCCCAGATCTGCCTGATTGCACCCTACTTGTATGAAGTGCTATGATTAGGCTTGACTCTGTCAAAATTGCCCTGATCATAAGAAAAATGGCCACTGTCATTTTGTGAAGGACAAGAATGTCTCAGAACTCCTGCACAACTGCAGCATAAAGTCATCTTGAAAACACTTTCAAATGCAAGGCGGGTTATTTAGAGAGGGAAGTTATCTCTTGGGTAGTTTCGGAACAGCTTAACAAGGTCAGCTAGATGGAAGATAAACCGATAAACTTTTTGTTCACGTTAGCGACGCTATATTCGGCCCTTCCGTCTCTGTCCTTGCTGAGAGGTTATGCAAAAGTTTTTATATCTTCTGGCTGATTGTGTGATACCACAACGAAAAAGGTATAATTATGTGAAGAATGGTCATTTACATTGTGCGAGCTGAGAGCAATGACTGCCCCTCCTCTTCAGAGAGCATCTCCTCTTCGCGATGGCTCTTTCTCAGCACCAAGAAGCTGAGTGTGCCGAGGGCGGAGGCGACCAGCAGGAACAGAAAAATGTTTCTCCTGCTGCTGTCTGAGAGCAGGAGATTAAAATAAACTGCTTCATTAAAATGCAGCAGATATATTAAGACCATTAAGCTCGGGCACATTCAGAATAACCAGTCACTCGTATAATGCTATTTGATGATATTTTACCTGCATTTTACCTTCACATCAGTAACTCCTCCAGTCTGACCCTACCTGATATTTCTGTTCTTCCGTTCCAGTCCAAATAAATGTAAAGATTGCCAAAGAGCATACTGTGAATAAAAACAAATGTTGCAAATTAAATATCATTAACGGCATTATCGCACACATAGCTGACGCTCGCTGAAATTACTGATGGGTGAAATCCCTGCGCCTCCAGTGTTAGTGATTTTTGTGGTCATCAAGGTTATGCATGAGTTTTCACCCCACAAAGTCAATATTATTGCCTTATTGAGTCTGGACAACAAATCCTTCTTTACATATTATTACTACATATACACTGTATGCCATGTTGTGCCAGTGTCAGCATTTCTTGAGTGAAATTCACACACTAATGCACCCGCAAAACTCCACACAATGGAATGTAAAAGGCAGTCTCTGCAGTACAAATGCTTGAGCAACAGTGCATCCATGTGTCATCATTCAGTATGATTAAGGTTCAAGTCAGCTGTTTAGGGTCATGTGACGTGGTGCTTTTCTATTTTGAATATTGTCTGCATAAATGACATAAATCACCACCAGATTTTCACACAAATCATTAAATAAAACCAGGTTAAACTTATTATACAAAAATATTGAATGATCCAATAAAACATGCTGGGGGGTAAAAGTATGTGAACCTTTAGGATGAGAGCTTCATTTGAAGGAGTGAGCTTAAAGTCAGGTGTTTTAAATCAACAGGATTGCAATTAGGAGCGAATGGGCCCATTTCAACTGATCAAAGCCGGATTTAAAAAAACACATTTGTGGAAGTGTATCATGGCGTGGAAAAAAAAAGGAGATTTTTGAGAATCTCAAAAAAAAAAAGACTTGTTGACACTTGTCAAGGTAAAAAAAACCATCTCTTTGACACTGAAGACTGCCCCCAGAGGAAAGCTGAGAAAGTGTGCAAAGTCAACAGAAGGCTTCTCTCATTGGCGAGCCTTAACGTTCATCATTGAAATATTCTAGCTGGGTTTCCGTTGCCATTTTTGATTCACATTTAGAAGACATGAGCAACAAATGATTAATGTAAATGGGGACAAAAATAATTTTAAAAATTCCACTAACTTGCAGAAAAAAAGTCTATATGTTTGATTGAAGTATTTTTTGTCTGTTGTGAAGAAGACTTGCGTTTGACCCAGCGAAATATTAAAATGACATGACTCGTGAGCTACTTTGGGTTTGGGTTGGCACGCAGTAAAATCATGCGACTGACCGGCATTCAGCCAGATATGATATGATAACCCAGCTATTTCCAGAGATGTAAGTTGGTTCCCGAAGAAGAGCCCTCTTCATTTTCCCCGTGTGGATTGTGATTTTATTGTTTCCAGGTAGAACAACTATTTCTTCTTCTGTATTAGAACCAAAACCTATGTCACCACACGGTCTAGTTTATTCACTTCAGACCATTTAAAGCAAAAGTGTCTGATTCATATTTATGAATAATAATCACTTCAGATTTTGTTGACTCTAGTCCAATAATAGATATGCAATGATAAAATTCCTCAATAAATAATGAACCAAGTATAAAATGTTAATCTCATTTGATTAATTGGGTACTTTTTACCCACTTTTAGGACTCGTGGATATCTGACAAGGTTTAAGGTCACATACAGGCCCAGGAAAACAAACTGGTGGGTGTACACTTTGGTTTGGTTAGTAGTATTGTACATGCAGAAATACGGAAAAGTGTAAAGAGTTGACTAACTTTCAACCAACACTGTATGTTACAAAGGGGAGCAGGGCATGAGCGAACGAGGACGTGACCCCTGTTTCTCTCACGTCAAAAACAAGGAAAATCAAGTTTTATCATAATTGGAGCACAAGTGTGTGAGATGTCAAGCAAAATTTTAGCATTTATTTCAAGCACTCTTGTGTGCACTTCGGGTTTTTTTGTACCTTAAAGGCTCTGTGGGCCTTTCAGAGTGCCTTCAGCATTGTAACCTTTAAAGCAATACTATGTAACATTTCTACCTTAAAATAACAGCTTGAAAAAAATTGTGCGGCTAGAATGAGTTTTAATATTACCATTGGCCTGTCTCCTATGCCCTTCGGGGGTCTGAGTTGGAATAACTGCGCTATGTAACTTTGCTGGACCGGCCCGGGAGCTGAGCGGAAGTACTTCGACTTGCTTTCTGGCACACCTACCGCAAAAACAAATAGACCCCTCTCACGCTCCCAGGTATAAGGCTAAGCTAGCGCAACATTGTCAGTACGATCATCATGGCAGAGGCACCGAAGAAATAGAAGAAGACGTTGACTGATGAATAGTGGTGCAACGGATCATCATTGATCCGTGATCCGTTCGGATCAATTATTTCGGTTCGGCACACACATGATCCGCGGATTGCTTTATGAAAAAAAAAAAATTGTGCGCATGTTCAGTCCTCACACAGCCGTTACCATTCCTGCTAGTTTCCAGGGACAGAGCTACTTTCCACGCTCTGGGTAAAAGTCTACAACAGTTCCCTCTTCAATAAGCAAACAGTCCTATGGCTCGTTTGTGATTTATTGTCCTCAGCGTAAAACATGTAGAACAGTGGGCATGGAAAATAAAAGTAGGCTGGACTTTGGTGCAGACTTTGCAGCGACATCACCCCGGTGTTTCACTGACAGGAGTGAAACCGAAAACGGGTGAACAACCGCTCATCACCGCGGCATTTAGGCAGCCCCTTCCTTCACAATCTGACCGGGCTAAAGCGATCACAAACGCTATCGGTGTGTTTTTATGTTGCACTTTAAGTTGTTTTTCTTTGATTATGTTGAAAAGAAGATGTTAATTGTGCACTTTCAGTTGATTTTATATATTTCAATTTAATAATTTAAAAGTGTTAATAAACAAAAAGACAAAACATGTTTATTTGTCTTTTCTATTTTTTTTTTTTTTGCTGATCCGAAAAATGATCCGATCCGTGACTCTGATCCGAGGAACGATCCGAACCGTGAGATTTTTGATCCGTTGCACCCCTACTGATGAAGCAAGGAAGAGAAAGAGATTTACGACAGTGTCTTAAACGTACATTACCTCCAAGCCTGTAGGGGGAGCTCCATAATGGGCTTTTTGAGAAGTTACATAGTATTTCTTTAACTGAAGCACTCCCATTTGGAATAATAGTGTTGTTAAAGAGAGACAGAGTGAGGTGCTGGATGAGCCATTTGAGAAACTATGTTTGACAGGCAGAAAAAAAAATGGACTCAGTTAATTTTTTGCTGCATTAAAAACTGACATTAAAAACATGATAACCTGCATTTCCACCTGTGCGGATGCTTCCTTCAGCTTTTGAAGCTGTTTATCTGCCTCATGTGGTTAAAAAACAGTGAGTTTCTCCAAACCGCTCAGATCTATTTCTGTCTTTAATCACAAATCCACCTGAACTAAATAAATGTAGACGAGCCAGCATTCTATCCAGGAGCCACAGTGAGGGGTAACAAAGGTTATTCATGAAAGACAACAGGGATTTTCAGTGGAACTCCACTTGTGTTTGCAGGTTGGAAGAAGTGAATCATAGCTTTTCTATGGCAGTGATCACCACTGAGGAGTCAGATTAGCAATGCCTTATTGGGAGCTTTGGCACAGGTGACAGCCAAAGTAATTAGAATACTAATTCAATTAGCATATTTGAGCAATTATGAATTAATTTTCCAAGCCAGTATGGAAGAGCAACAGTCCAAATATAGGGAAATAAAAGCTCTCCCCTTCAGATCTTGTCAGTTTTGATGTTTTGGGATTGTGCAGAGAAACTAATGACTGCAGCACGATTTATTAAATGTAGCTTTTGAATAAAGCATACAGCAATATATTCTGTCAAGGTGAAAATGCAGGCTGGATGTGAATTTGGCTGCCGCAGTACAATTATACCTTTGATCAAGTGCAGGATTTGCATTGAGCATTAAAAGAAAAGAAAACAAGAAAACACTGTGACAAGAAGTGTTTTATCCTCTGAATCTCATAATGGGATGGAGCAACACAATGCAGACTAATTTAAAAACAACTTTTGGGTGGTTTGGAGAGCAGATGAGTGGGAGGACTGTTAGATTCTCTGATAAAACATTTATATTCGATTAACTAAAGGCCAACGTTAATTATTCTCACATGCAGTTGGATCCAAATATTGAAACGCAGTGTGCTTTTTTAAAATTCTAGACTAATCTAATGGACAAATATGACCCGTCTGCATCAACACTAAATGGAAAGAGTGAAATATTCGTGTGTCTGTGGCTGCATACCTGCACTGTAGGAGAGCCCAGAACATCCCAGTGTTCCTGTTGATGGTGGAAGCTTCTGAGTTTTCCACCAGAAAGTGTCCTTGAGCCGTCCAGAGCACTGTGGGAAGTTGAAGAGGAGAGAAATAAGATATTAACCACTCCGTTAATTGCCCACACGAAGCAAGGAATTATCTTTCTGTGTAGGTAAGTAATGCATCTAAGCATTTAGAAGCCCAGGGACATGATAAAAATTCATCACACTGCAATGGTTTGAGGTGGTATTAAAAAAAAAACAGCCCAAATCATTTTTCCTCATTTTCTCAGTAAATGCTCTGCGGATGGCTTTCGCTGAGGTTTATGTGCAAGCTCAAGGTGCTGTGCCACTACGTGAAGCCACATTTGTTAACCCATTTAGGGTCTAATTTGGGTTATGCTGTTTCTAGCATCCCAGCCATGTTAATCCCTATCCGCATGATTAAACACTTTCTGGATACTAACACAAAAAAATCGAGCTTGCGTGGGATGAAAAAGCCAACACCAACCACTGAGGTTTGTACATGCCTTAATATCATGGGCTATTACTAATACCCAGTATCTTGCTCCAGTGCCCATTTTTAAAGACTGGAATGCAATTGAAAACATGGAAACCTGCCTATAGTGAATTAAAAAAAGATGAACTGATCCTGAGCCAGTTAAAACTCCAGATATGCTGCTCAACTAAAGCAACAAAAACAAAAGAGTTGGCATTATGATCAGGGTTTCAAGTCAATGCATCTTACGCGGAAACTAACAGAAAGTGAAAACTGAGTAGATAACAATCTTTTGTTCTAACTATCATACTTTGTTGTGATCATAAAAGGCTGAAATGAAAGAACCAACAATAATGATGTCTATCCAAATCTTTAAAATGACTAATTAGTGCCTTAGGTATTACAGGCATAATGGTACAAACATGCATATAAGAGAAAATTTCTTCCACGTTGTTGTAACCAAATATGAAAACACTGGAGTAACTACTCATCTGCTGAAGACAACTTGCGAGGAACTTACTGGCTGCTCCTATGCCAATGAGGACGGAGGTCAGGTAAAAGGACCATGTGGTGGGGATGATGAACACCGCAATGTAACCACTGTACACAAACACATGAATAAACATTATGTTTCATCAGCATCCCCCTCAGTATCCCTTCTGTACAATAATCAGCACAGCCATGCTTACCTGTAAAGAAGGCCACTCAAAAACATAGTCAATTTGGCTCCAATTACTGTAACAATTGAAGGTGCGAGCAGGTTGGAAAATGAAAAGACGCCATAGATGATCCCAAGACTGTAAAGGAGGCAAAAAAAGAGAGAAAAAGGTGAAGCCCTCTTTGCATGAAAGTGAGTAAAAGTCATCTTTTTTTTTCATTTGTTTTACCTGTGGTACCCACTCCCACTCAGAGTAGAATTTCCCAGACTTTTCACCACAGTTTGCTGCAACAACAAAATAATTAAATGTATCTCTAGGTAAAAAGGTTAGACATCTCAAAATGGGTCATATTGGTCTAATGACATTTGGTTTGATCATTTCACTGGCCATTTAAGAAAATCAGAAACACGTGACGCGCCTGACATACTCCTCAGACTGGCCCGTTTCCTCCTGCCTAAGAGGCATCTGCCGTCCGAATTTTTCTTTAAAAATACATAAAATTGTAGAAAAGTGTCGACTAATTTAGTTTAGCTTTGATTTGGGCACTCGTGTGGGCGTGTGTGCGACTAAGGATTATCTTTGATTATCCTTGAGTGTTTCAGCTCCGTCAGGAAATCTGTTAAATCAATTAAACTAAAAGCTCAACTCAGCTCAGTGTCTCCATATCTAACAAAGAAAAATCGCTTTTGAGAAAACAGAAATAAAGGAAATCTGTTACGACCTCCAACGTAAGTTGGATAAGTAACCACAAAGTGTGTTAACTTACTTCAATGTTCCCACAGGTGGTGAAGGCGGTGAAAATGAATAGAAATCCCACACCTAAAATCACAACGTTGTAAGTCCTTCTGTCTGCCATGGTGTCGTCTTCACGTCCTAATACATTTTAAATGTACTGTGGTTTGTAATATTTTTTTTCGTCGACTAATTCGAACTCTTAAGACGCCCATGAGGACCCGAGTAAATCCATTTCAACAAAAGTAGCTCCGGTGTTAAAAGTTCTCTTTACTATCTGTTTAGTTACAGTTTAATGCGCAACTGCCAGAGGAGTAGTGCTGAGTATGGATGTACACAAACAGTAACAGTGCAGCACTGTCATAAGGAAACTTCCCTCCTATTATACAAAGTACACATGACAACTTGTGACTTTAATTACGAGCAGTTTTTTTTTTTTTTTGCTCTTTTTAGTAAGACTTCTGCTGCTTAGAGCTGTAACAAAATCCGGGTTATCCGGTTTTCAACCCGGATAAATACGTCACCCGGGCAGACCGGATGGTGGCATGCATTTGATCCGCCTTAAAAAAAAAAAAAAAAAAAAAAAAAAAAAAAGATCCGCCCAAGTCGAGCCAGACGGCATTTCATTATGTCAACAAATGGCAGTTACAGCGCTCTTGCACCTTAGTCGTGAGAGAAATGATGAAACCGGAATATATATCCCTCTTTAGTTGCCTACTAGGCTACAGTCATTCTTTAGCATGGTGTTCAGTCACACACAGTCACACACTGAGTGAATAGAAACCTAACTCCCGCCCCGTTTGTCACGAGCCCGTGAGTGAGCCATGCCCCCTACTGATCCGTCCTGACTTGCGATCCGTCCGTTACTTACAGTGAGGGACGAATCCCCGCTGACTCGTACCACCTGGGTGACACGGCCCGACAGCGAAAATCCTTGCTGCCGCGACCGGGGGCTCGCTCGTCAAGTCACGAGACAGAATCGAAACTTAAAAAGATCCGAGTTGGCTGAGTCACCCAGAGCCAGCGATTCAGTGGTCAGACGGGCAAGTAGCGGATCCATGCCAACTCGGATCTTTTTAAGTTTCGATTCTGCCGGCAGCAAGGATTGTCGACCCATCTGACTGCTGAAGCCTCTGTACCTCGCTACAGGCAGCTACAGGCTCGGTTAGCGTGGCTTCATGCATCTTGTACAGTCGTTGAAAAATAATCATTCAGTGATATAGGGAGGGCAAGATCATTCCATGTTGTTTACTTGTAGGTCTAAACTCAGCATTGCCTCACCTAATGCTACCACATTTGTCGCTGTGTAAATGCACACACTAGCTGTTGTGTCTGGCTTTCAGATAAAATGGCACTGAATTATTACTTGACAAAAATAAATGAATGAACTTGTAGCCGTAGGCTGCTCTTTGATTTATCAAAATGAATTGATAAATGGGACAAAAAAAGGCGAGGCGCATAGCCACTAAACGGCAGAAAGGTTTTTTTTTTTTTTTTTTTTTTTTTAAATAAGTGATTCAAGTGATCCGTCCAACTCGAATCCCCTCCTCGAAATGATCCGATCAGCCCGGATTGCCCAAAAGATTCGAGTTAAGCATCTCTACTGCTGCTGCTGCTTCTTCTTCTTCTTCTTCTTCTTGGTTGTCGTCATGCGTTTGCTGTCCAGACTTCTTCTTCACTAGTCATTTGCGGTAAATTAAACTCATATATCTTTGCTGCCGTCCAGAGGTGACCAAAAAGAACATTCGCTGTCCTTTTTTTTTAAGATTAAAAAGTGGGTGTAAACTGTGTCGACTCAAGATAAGAGCTAAGTGTCACAGAAATTACTGGAATTTGAAAGGCCAATTGAAACATTAATTTTTTTTTCCCTTTTAGAAAAAAAAAATCCATATCCATGTATTAACTGTTAAGTATGAAATGTAAAGGTTGTTTTTCCATCATCTTTAAACTGTCGTCCCATTCATTATTTGAATAACTGATCAGTTTCTGCATTTAATGGTGGAGGAAGCAAAGAGTCATTTTAGCCCAATTTGTTTTCAAAGAGAAACGTCTGGATCATGTAGTCCATTAAATCATCTGAAATCTCTCATCAATGCAGGATTCAATTTAATTGTTTTTAAATTTAATTTTATTCAGTATAATAATTCGCTATATGTCGTTATTATTCTTTTGTATTAACTTTTTAATTAGTCCAAGCTAATATAATATGACAAAGGTGCCACCTCTCGGTGTCTGCTTTTGCTGCTACAACAACAAAGAGTCGTAGCGACACGAGAGAGTAAACTGCCAATAACTTCCGTGATTGCTAAAAAAAAAAAAAAAAACTCCTTTGTGCAGTTAAGTCATGTTTCCAGTCATTTGGAATAATCCTTTGTTTTGAGATAAATTAATTTGAGTTCGTCACACCTACTCATAACCCAGTTTATTGCAAACAGCCCTCATATTTTACAAAGAAAACAAAAACAGGCGCATGCGCCTTTCCACTTTGTTGGCTTCTTTGCAAGTTAACTCCAGCGACAAAGTGTTTTAAACATTGAGTCGGCAACTGTGTCTAATGTAATTTTGAATAGTTTCTTTTTTTTATCATTTCTTTTTTTTTGGTCACACATTAACGTGTACACGAGCTGTGGTTTGGGCTTTTGTTTCCCGTATCACATTCATCCTGCTTCCTGTATGCTCTTTGCCACAACCTACAACAGATTGTACACAATCATCATGGCGACGCAGGATGGTGGGTATTGAGAAAATTGTAGTAGAATTTCCTGGATATGTTTAATTTCGCATGGTATTAATGAAACCACGCCTGCTTCTAACTGACCTGTAAATATATCACATTGTTAACTGGTTGTGATATGAATGTACATCTCTCCGTTGCGCTTTTCTTCAACTGTTCACCAGTGTTCCAGCTAGCTAACGTTAACGATTGCTAACATCAGTTAAATTCACCAAAATTTATGGAAGACCGAGGGTGATGTTAGAAGGATTAACAAGTATTGGGGCCGCACTGGTAAACCGAAGTTGTTCAAGAGCTAAGTAAATATCGCTAAGTTATTAATGGGTACTAAAATTCCTGCATACAGTGTTGTGTTAACGTAACGACTTTTGCGACCAATGAGGCCAAAATGCGGTGTTTTGGGGGAAGAATGTATTTTGGTTAAAAAAAATATCAGTTCAGATCAGCCGTTTGCTGTCTTTTTTTATATCCTGTCACCAAAGACAAGTAAATTGCGCTTTAGATGGGGTTTTAAAAAAAATAAAATAAAAGCGATGGAAAGAGCTAGAAAGACCACGAGAGTGAAAGTGGGTGATAATAGATAAAGCGAAACTAGACTTCGTCTGAAACTTCATATCGTTTACTCAAAGGGACATGTACCACACTTTTAGGTGTTTACAACAAAATATATTGTCTATTTATATTTTAGATGACTGGTAATTGAAGGCTGTTCAGAATTAAAGATGGTATTTTTGTAGTTGGAATAATAAAAGACGAGCTGTGTTATCCCTTAGGTCGTTTTCTTTTCATCACAGGTAGTAGGCTATGCCATCGATCTCCAGGAGCACCACGTCTCTTGGAATGTTATAGCCTGGAGAGCTGCAAGAAATGTTTCATCTTTACTCGGCTGGCAAATAATTAATCGCCAATCATTTTCATAAAGTGGTTATTTCAAACAGAAGTCTGAGCAGCGTCCTCTTTGAGAGGAATTGCAACTCTGCACCAGTGTGTCCTATTAGAAGTTCTGGTGAAAGAACTTATCTCATCCATGTGTCTGTATCAGAACGACATGTTTGCCATAGTGTGGTAGGAATATAAAGCTTTTTTAAATGTTTTTTTTAGTGTTTAATCAACTATAGCTTCATCTGACTTGCTCATGCTTGTAGAAAAAGGTTAAAGCAGCTATCGTGTGCTTCTGTGATGTCATTAACGGCCTTTTCTTCCAACCATACTCGTGCCCGTGTTGAGTGATACTCATATCACTCAATACGGGGCACGACTGAGAACTGCTACCTTCACGTTAACGGACAGGTACGCAAGGCTGCTGTGAGTTCATTTGACTTATGGCCATCTATTCAAAGTAATCCAACGGGTTATGTTATTTAAACTCAAGTAACAGCGCTAACCAAACTTTCCTCCACCGTGGTTTTTTGTTCAGTTAGTAGCTGCAGCAGCGAGTTGTTTCTTGTTCAATATCTGAGCCAGATGAATGTGAGGGAATTGTCTATTGTTGAACTGATGTGCGTTTCCTCATATTTACATTTACATTAAAAACTGAATGAATATTGAAAACTACTGTTGTAGTTGCACTGGTACGTGTGTGTCTGTGTGTATATGAATGTGCATATTTGAAAAAAATGAATAAACCAAAGATCTCGTGTTGTTTCAGGAAGTGAAGAAGTCATAATGGAAACTGAAGCAAAGCCAAAAGAAGTTGAAGCTGAAGCTGAAGCTGAACTTGGTGAGGATGTTGCCAGTGTCAAAGAATCTACGTCTCACACAGATCCAGGAAACTCCACAACTCAGGACTCTAGTATTAGCAATGGGGACGACCCAGATGACAACCTGGAAACGGTGGACTTGAAGATTATCTGGAACAAGAATAAATATGATCTGAAGATTCCTGTTGATAGCACCGGAGCCAAACTAAAAGAGAGAATCCACTCACTCACCGGTAAGTCTTAAAGTAGTTTGAAAAGCTTTAAGTAAACGCTACACTGGATGTTTTTAATCATTCATGAATGCTTATGAGTTTTTAGGTCTTCCACCTGCAATGCAGAAAGTGATGTACAAAGGATTGCTCCCAGAAGACAAGACGCTACGTGAAATAAGGATTACAACTGGTGCAAAAATCATGGTGGTAGGATCCACAATAAATGATGTATTAGCTGTTAATACGCCGAAAGAAGTCATTCAGCAGGAAGTTAAGGCTGAAGAAAATAAGAAAGAGCCTTTATGCAGGCAAAAGGTAAGGCTTTCCTTGCTTAAGAGATGTGTCAGATATTTAGAGGTTTTGTGATTTTTAAACCTGCACTGTGATTCCAGCAACACAGGAAAGTATTGGACAAAGGTAAACCAGATGACATCCTGCCAGGTATTAAAGGAGCAAAGGTAAGGGGAGGTGACGGGAGGCCGTTCGTGTTAGCTGTAGCTGCGACAAATGGCTATTCAGTGTTTTCTGGCATTTTGACTGTAAAGAGAAAAAAACCTGCGCCTTGTTCTGCCAACAGGAACGATTACCAACAGTGCCTTTATCTGGAATGTTTAACAAGTCTGGAGGAAAAGTTAGACTCACATTCAAACTGGAGCAAGATCAGTTGTGGATTGGAACGAAAGGTGAGGTTACGGCTGGCTCAGTTTCGCTGAACTCGCCGCAACACAGAGATGCTGACGATTAAAATGTCTTGGTGCTTTTGTTTTCTCGCCCGCAGAGAGAACGGAGAAAGTCCCAATGGGCTCCATTAAAAACGTAGTGTCTGAACCCATCGAAGGCCACGAGGACTATCACATGATCGTAAGTGCTGTCACCGCCGCCTGCAGTGCACTCATCTGTTTTATGAGAAATCCAAATGCTCAGAGGTCAGTACATATGGGGCAGGTCATGTTTGCACCAAAGTGAAGGAGTCATCGTTTGGTGCTTTGGGCTTTCCAGCCGAACAGAGAATGTCAGTGATCTCTCTGGATTTGTCTTCATTTCTAAATGCACTTCTGTGCTTCACTGTATGAAGAAGACACTCAGCGGCAGCTGATGGTATTTATGGAAGTTGTCTCAAGTAAATCTATATCTCAAAAAGTATTTGTTTCCATAGTGTTGCCACAGTTTTTCATGGTTTCCTTGGATGCTGTGAAAATGGAAATATGTATCTTTGTACTGATAACACTGTTGGTTTTGTGTGTATTTGGCATGTGATATTGTCATCTTGATTCACTCTGTTAAAGTCACTAATTCAAGGAGTATAGAGTGACTTCCTGTGGCTTGTGTTGTGATTGCCTCCACGGTGTTATTACTACCGTCTGCAGTAATGTTCTGTGTGATCGGAAATATAGTTTATCTGCATTAACGGCTGTGCTTATTTTTAATTCTGCTAATTGAGATTGGGATACGATGTTTTATGTGCATCAACTTTAGGAACCCCGATTTAAAACCGTTCAATCAACATGTGAATGTTTGTTTTCAGATGTCAAGAATTTTTCTGACAAATTAACAGCAAAAATCTGGAAAAAAATTTTGAATTTTGAAATGGAAGGGATCATTGATTGATGCCGATCATGTAACTTAATATCTGTACATGTATGAGTAAGGCTTTGAGGGACTTCCATGCTGTTGTTTTATCTCTGACTGAACAGTGAAGATTGAACAATGGAGATTCAGTTTTGATTCCCCTTACATACAGCTGTGTCCTAACCTGCACAACCGCTCCAGATCGATGTCTTGTTACACCTGCAGAGCAGAGATAATGTAATATTCTTGAGTCACACTGGCACTGCTTTGAGTTAAAATGCTTTGGCTGAGAAAAATTAAATAAGACGCTGTTAGTTTGCTGCAGCATTGCTGCATCACTAAAGGGTAGAAAAGGTTTGCGGAGAAAATGAGGACAGTTTAGTGTTTTTTGGACAATAGAATGCTAGATTTAGCATTCAGAAAGCCTGCTGCTCAGTGGGCTGTGATAGCCTGCAAAGGAATTTCTCTTTTTTCTTTAATATGTTGTCAGGGGCCCAAAATATGGTTGTATATCTGTGGTATACCCTCCTATCTGACCTATTAATGTTTTTTTTTTTTTAAAGGTTTGTTATGTAGCAAACGTACCATGTGACAGATGTTATTAAAGCTGAATTTATTTTAAATCTTAGACCTAACAGCATGTAAATGCAACCCTAAATGCATGACGAGTGTCCTGGTGCCACTTAAGAAGAAGTACTATTTCATACTAACACACTGAAAGTGGTTATCTCATGACCGTTCATCTGTGCTGACCATGTGCTGCCAGTTTAAACAGGAAGCAGGGGGTCAGTTGTTAGGCTGTGATGGACATGAGACTCGGGTGTGACAAATCAGAGAAGGACACGAGTGATAAGATCCAATCAGACAGCAAATGTAGGGTTCTGCCCCATGATTTACAAAAGATTTGGGTTTATCCTGTCATTCGGGCTCCATCCCAACACTGCAAATTTGTGAAAATCCTCACCCTCGTGCAGGTTTTCCTAAAGGCCTTAAACTTGGTTTGCACGTGGGGTAAAAAATGTTGTTTTTAAATCATGGTTGGACCTTATTTAGTCCCTTCATGTGTATGTTGTGATATCAGTTGACCATCAGAATAGCCCATATTAAAATGGATAATGTAAACAGCTATAATACATACTTTGATGTGTTAACGTCTCAAAAAAATCTCTCCGGTTTATTTTCCTCTCTTGTAGGCTTTTCAGTTAGGTCCTACGGAAGCTTCTCAGTATTGGGTCTACTGGGTGCCTGCACAGTTTGTGGATGCAATCAAAGACACAGTCCTTGGAAAATGGCAGTATTTTTAATGTGCCTCTTTTTTTGACAATGATGAACTGGGATCGAGAGGAGGAGCCGATGAAAAATGAAACTGGAGTCAACAGTGAGACTTAAGGAACTTATTGGAATATATTTGAAGGAAACTGACGGATGCCTGTGGACTAATAATCATATTCTTTTTAGGTGAAAAGTGCACTATGCGGCGGCGTAACATTTCTCAGCCCTGTTGATCATTCAAGGTTTTCAACAAATCCAAGGGAAAACGATTTAAGAAAAAGAAAAAAATGTACAGAAATTGCTAACACTTTTCTTCAGTTATTCTTAAAGAAATAAAAATTATTTAATGAAATTAAAATAAAAGAAAAGGTCATTGCTCTTTATTCTTTGTGGTTGATGTCAGATCCTTCCAAACTTTATTTAAACAAAAGGTGGGTCAGATAGAGATCCGACACAAAAAAGTGAGCGAAGGTTGATTTTTTTTTTTGGGGGGGGGGGGGGGGGTGTTTTTGTCTTAGTCCACAGAGATCCTCTTGTGCTTCAGCAAAATGTTACACACCCAAAGGAGGAAATTAGATTACATTTACAAACAACATTAAGCAATTATTCCAAACTGATTTTTTTAGTCTGGTCATTACCAGGCTGAGTCGCAGAAATTCCTGTAATAAACTAATTTATCAGGATTACAGGCAGGAGCTGCAGCGCATGGGATGTCGGTTCATTTCATCCAACGGTTTCAAACTGAACCGAGTCCAACATGAACAGTTTTAACATCTTCATCTTCTCAGTGGGTGTTTACTTTTTTTTTTTTTTTTTTTTTCCCCACTCAGGTTCAACTGTTTTCCCCTTCAAAACATTTCATGTGGTATAAAAATCTAATTTCAAATGTGTAGTGAAAAGAACAAAACAATTTGGGGCCATTCCTCTCTTTGGAACACCACTTGGCCCTACCGCTCTGTCTTTTTCCAGGCATTACGTTCCCCGTTTCTTTTGGGGATCAAGCAGTAATTGTCATCTAGCCATCCAATGACCGTCAACGCCTCGACTGAAGGGCAAGATGTCCACTGCTCCTTGATTCCACCTAAAAATGAGTACTTTATCTCAGTGAAAACAGAGGTGTAATAACAAAGGGAGGTGTTGGATTGGGTTAAAATCTCTCCCAATAACTAGTGCTTTTGTATCTGATAAAACTTTACCTCATGCTGGATGAGTCAACATAAAGATTCAAATGTCCATTTTTGTTTCATTTTGGAGTCTACAGATTAATTTATCGATCCTAAAAGGAGAGTTGACCCGATACATGTAATTAAATGAAAATATAGTATAAAAAGTACAGCTAAAGAGTAACGCATTGAGGGAAGTATATGTGTCCTACAACAATAAAATATGTCACAATGAGGCAGGTAAGTAACGAGTGAGCAAGGTATTTTTATTTTTTTTTTAGGTAATTAGGTATTTTTCTAACTAAAAAAAGAAATTGCATATCTAGTGCCTCTATAATATCTGCATTTAAGGCAAAAAAACAACAACATGCAGGCATAGAGCTTCTACTTTGAAAATTCCTGGACCGGACATTGGTGCTCCCGGAAACCCAACGCACGCAACTTCCGTTCCAGACTGAAAAGTTGGCGGGTCGCGTGAGATGACAGCGTCCATTGTGTGAAGTCTGTAACGCTCATTACCGTCGGTAATGTCCAAAGTTGATAAAGCAGACGCTGACCGGAAACGTCCGCCGCCTGTAAAAGTGTTGTCCGGTCAGCTGAGGGCGGCAGGGAGCCGGGGCGCCGCTAACAGCGGGGAAGGATGTGTCATCACAGCCGGCCGGGGTCGCTCTCTGCGGGTATCACTGGTGTGGATGCAGGGGACAGTACTGGAAGTCCAGCTGGAGAGAAACACCGTGCTGCTGATGGATGAGACGGGAACTTTTACTGTTCAGGGGGTTAACAACATCCCCAGAGGGAAACCGTGTTTGGCCGAAGGTAAAAACATCCACACATTTAAAGTTTTTGTTTTCTACTATACAACTCACAAAGCTTCATATTAGGGCTTTGACTTGATCAGTCAATCGATTAATCTTTCAAGAAAGTCTACAAATCCACAAAGACCCAGGAAATGCAATTTCAGCTTGAGTAATTCAACATTAGGTTGTTGATAATAATTCAAATCGTTATTCTACCTTTTTACAAATTTGTAAAATAGATTTATATTATTGTCTTGGGAGTCAAATTCTTGCAAAGAAATTCCTTATTCAAATGCCTGTTGCTGAAGGTTTGACTTGTAGAAAGAGTTTTGGCATTCAAGAACATGTGCCTTTTTCGCTGATTGTCTGAACACAAAAGCAGGAGCCCTAGAATTATTTTTAGTGCAACCACAATCGATTTTAGTGTCTCTTGGTCTTGTTACCAGCAGTACAAATGGAATAACAGAGCAAATTTACAAGCCTGACAATGCTTTTGAGGCATTGCTATAGTTCTGATGTGGAGATCAAGTTATTATTCATGAAATTCCTGGTGAATTGACCTGATCACTCAAAAGATGGCGACGAGAATGTCAGATTGTTCAGCTGAAGAAGCATGAAGCTTAAAATGAGTGACTGCTTAGGAACATCTCAGCCACACCTCTGCTCCTCCACCCCGTCTCTGAAAAACTGACCATCGCTGCTGCTGCTGCTGTTGTTGTTGTTGTTGTAGGCAACTACGTCATGGTGATGGGAGTCATCCAGTCCGTCTCTCCCGAGCCAGTCATCCGTGCAGTAAAGATGGCGGACCTCTCTGTGCTCGCTGTACTTCACAGGAGAATGTGGAAGCTGGAGGTGGAGGACCTGCAGCAGCTGCTGGCCTGAAGGTGGAGCTGCAGGTGGAGGTGCTGCTCACGTCGCAGCGATTTAGCACCGAGACTACCTCAAAGGACCGTACACCAGATCTTCCTGGATGCCAAGCCTGTGTCATCTGCGTGGCTCCTGCTTTTTGTATGGAGGAGGTGGAGCTGCTGCATGGTTGTTGGGAGTTCGGGTTCATTGTTCAAACATGCGTTGTCTTAGGAAAATGGTTTTAGTTATGTACATAAGGGAAATAGGAAATAATAGACAGTGACTTATTTAAACCAGATGTGGTGTTTCCGTGTGAACTGAGAGCTGCCTTTATGTTAAAGTTGAATTCTAAACACATCTAATAAAACAAAGTGGTTTTAATAGATTTAGAAAAAGAAAAGAAGCTTTATTTGGTTGGGTGCCCATTACACTGGTAACACTATTAGATAAACGAAAGTGAGAATGACCTATATTGACTGATTAAAACAAAAGGATGTCAACCGAACTCTCAATTCAAGTAATTTCATACTTAAAATGGGAAAGGTCATTAACATATACAAACTGTTTGTGAAAAGAAATTGCTGGGGGTTTTTTTTGTCAACTGTTGAGTATCTGAACATGTCTCTGATCAGGGTTTTACACATGCTATTTTCATTATCTTTATCAGGTGTTGTACTGAACGATGCAAAACTTCCCAGTGTTGCACACTGAATATTTGCTAATAATGATAACGCTCTGTAGTTTGGACCAGAGAAAACCAGCCACCAATCAGAGGGACGGTCCTGTGTGCCCTCCTTTAAAATCATGCTGTGATCAGGCTACTTCCTGTGCTCAGCAGAGGTCCTTAAGAATGACCCGACTCGAGACCGAATACTGCGTTATTTGCAACAGAGCACGAATTATTGTCGCCACATTGTTATTTAATGTCTTTAAGGAGAAAACTGTATTTTCCAAAGTCATTGTCGTTTGGTGCTATAAGATGATCTTTTCTGGCTTTGGCAAGTTTCATCAAAAGGAATTCCCTGCGCTCCATCCACTCCTTGAGCTCCTGCGGCCCGTGTGCCAGCTTACACAAGTCATCCTCCGTGCATGTGCTTTTGAGGAATCTGTGAAGGCATGAGATCAAACATGAAGCATCCAAAAAAAGAGAAAAACTACTGAAAAGACCATTTGTAGTGTCTGATAAGCTTACCTCTCACAAACTTTGAAAGTGCCTGTGGGAAATCTGTACTGCCAGCAGTTCTGATCATCCTCAGAGTTGAAAACTCTGTCTTTGTGTTTTTCTGACGTGATATGCTGCTGCCACTGCTTCTCACTGTTGCAGTTTTTACCACACAGCCAACAATGATTGCCAGCCTAAAAAAGCAAATGAATGCTAATGAATCAGAATCATTTATGAGCCAACAAACTGTGGAAGTAAATTTCAGAGCAAGCCAAGTCAGCCGTCAGTTCTTTGTCCTACATTTGACATTAAATTCACAAACATGGCTCCTGTGTGTGTAACCGTGCTGAAGAGGGGCATATTTGCCAGCCTCTCAACTCACCACTTCCTCAGCATAGTCTGTTGGCATGTGAATCTGTTTGCCGTTCTCCCTGACAGAGTTATTGAATGTCTCCTCACCCCAGCCAGGCTTCTGAGACTGCAGCCACTGTTCGTAAAGCTGATCCATATCTGGAACTAGATATGGGTATAAAATGAGTGCACCGCATCAGCTACAAATGAAATTCCACCGTGCAAGAGAACAAATCTCAAACTCACTGTTGTTTTCCTTCATGTAGGTCCAAAGGTCTCTTTCTTCTATGCTGTGAGCAAATGTGCAATTTCCAATGTACTGACACTTCTTGCCGGCCATCACATGCATGCAAATCTAAAACAGGCCGAAAAACAATTGGTTACAGAAGGAAAAAAATGTTTGATATTACCGGGACGTTAAAATGTTGGACGTGTACCTCAAATTGAGATGGGATGGGTTTTTTGGTTGGAAGTGGTCGTACTGTTGTCCACTTTTTCCTTTCATGGGAACTTACAAGCACCACCCGCCTGTCTTTTGCCCACCTAAGACAGAAAGTCGCACACTGACTTAGCGGCCAATAATCGTTTTAAAAAAACATTTCACATATTCAAAAAGATATCCAAATACTCACGTATGCCTCGCCTTGGCTGAGCAATACTTCTTGTTTTTGTCAGCATCGCTGAGTTGGCCATTTCTCCAGCACTGGCTACAAACAAACATCATCTTCAGATTTGGAGGACCAAATCTCCTCTGGACACTGGAAAGCTGCTGACAGGTTCTCAAGGTTAGAATTTGAATATAAACTTACATGGGCTATTATAATCCAACTAAGAAAAAAAAAAAAAAAGGTACATTTAAGCAATCAGTGAGTGATATACTGGGATGGCAGTGATGGTACATCTTACCTGAGCTCCTTGCAATGAAGCTGTCGCATTCCAAAACTTTTTTGCCTCTTGGACAATACTTTCATGAGTGATACCTGCATGATGAAGAAAACAGGAAGGAAAATCTAATAATGTCTAATAATAACAGTCCACAGGGAAATTAAAAAGCATTTGGGAACAACCCCATTTCAGATCTGGTCTGGTGGTGACGCAGTCTTACAGAGCTCGTGCTGCATCATCCAGACTTTCAGCTCGATGAGGCTGTGGGCATAGAAGCAGTCATCCTCTCTCACACAGCCGTACCGGACCTCATGGCGACAAAGGTCCAGCTGGCTCTGGGGACTCAAAGGTCTGATTTTTGAATAGCGGACAGTATTGTCCTTCAAAATGTGGACCAGGCACCTAAAAGACAAACGGGACCATAAAAGTCCCAATTCAAATCATAAGTTTTTTCCTCCAATTTCAAGTACGACCAGAACATTCCTAATAAGCGTTACGGTAAAAGTAGTAACTGATTAAATGCAGGCTGACTCACTTATGTTCCTCAAAGTCATGCTTTGTCACCGGATGAGAACAAAGTGAAGGGTCATCTTTGTTGGTTTTGCTGATTATTCTGGGCTTGTGGTCAAAGCACACCTGCATGAGAAAACATGTATTGAAATGTAGAAAATAGGCACTGACCATGTCCAATCGTGATGACAAAAGAAAAACACATGGTGGACATTCATAGCAAGGGTTGGTCAGACACACCGCCACATGATTTAACTGCCACAGCAGTAGTTTCATCATTATATTGAAGATGTAACTTGATGTTAGGTTGACAATGCAAATGAATGCAGATTTTATTTCTTTTATCTTTTGCCTTATTTCGTTATATCGGTTCTGATGAATGACAAATCACTTATTCTGTAATAACCGCCTGCTGTTTTAAAAACCGCATAATGTTTCCTGGAAGAAAAATAAGCCTGAGGGAAAAATCCATTTAGCATGAGCTTAGTGTGTCTTTCTCCTCACCCTGCAATGACAAATGCTGTTGGTTCAGCATTATTATTACAATAGCATGTTTGAGCAGTGCTACAGTCCAGTTTGGTTAAGATATTTATCTTGCTTTATCTGCACTGAAACCATACAGGCTGGCAGCTGTGTGAGATCTAGAACTTTTTTAAGAAGTGTCCAAACTTCAATAAGTTTAAAAGGCAAAGCCATATTTGGCTGTTACACATTTCTTTTAGCAATAGTGTGTAGTTTTGACAAGCTCACAGTTTAAGGTGCCGTTTACACATACCCGGGTATTTTGAAAAACGAAGACCTTTCCCTTCGTTTGTGCCTTTCGTTTATACACAAACGGAGTTTTTTCCTCCGAAAACGAAGCTAAAAAAAGACTCCGGCAAAAGTGGAGATTTTTTAAAAACTCCGTTTAGCGTTTGTGTGTAAACTGGTTGAAAGAGACCCCGCCCCTATCCGCCATGTTGGCAGAATGCTAGCGTGAGAACGCCTTTCTCTCCGTCCATTGTTTATCTAGCAAGCATGGAGGTACTAGCAGCATTTCTGTTGTTGAGAGCTATACTCGCTTGTGTGATTTTGAAAATTACAGTCATACAATGTATTGAACAACAAAGACATTTTTCACGGCTTTAGCAGTTTTATAGTCCAGCGCAACGTGTAAAAGTAGCTCAGTCTCGCTATCAGTCCACACACATGAGCCTGGCGCCATATTTTCTTCTTGAAAAGGATCCGGAAGTTCTTCCTGTCGGCGGTTCTCTATTAGGCTTCTGATTGGCTTGTGTGGAATTCTCATTGTTCTAACACTGCCACCGTCAGGCTTGGCGTAATTTAACAGCTCCTGATAGCGTATTTCTCCGGATCAATGTAGACGTGGTTTTTTTTAAAAACGGGGCTGTGTGCACCTAGTTTTTTTTGCAAACGAAGGTTAGAAAATATGCGTTTTTCAAAATACCCGGGTATGTGTAAACGGCGCCTAAGTCTTAGGTGCAAACCAACAGTAATGAGGCCTTAACAGAAAGGCTAAGGCACATTTCACAAGAACACGCAAAACAAACTGGTAGTTATTAAGGAGGCAACGGCGAGGGGAAAAGGGGAATAACTTATCTAATTCGAATGCTTTACTCATGGGGACCAACATGATTGCTGATGGTTTTATGCTTCACAGACAGAGTTGAGGTGGTTTCCAAAAAACGCCCAGAAAGGAACCGTTTCCTCTTTAAAGCAATTATGATAGCCCTTCCAGCACTGACAGCATAAAAGCAGCACACATCGGGCTAAATGAGTTAATGAAGTCATTTACATACAAAGAAAACACAAAGTTAAACAGACTTGCATTATCTCTGAATCTTACAGGAAGTTGTAGTTTAATGAGCCACTGAAGAGATCGCGCTCATGTAGTTGATTTGCACGACCAGCAGCAGTAGAAGCGACACATTCAGTCACAACGTTGTGCTACTAGATGCTGTTTGTTCTCCGACAAAACGAGTTAAAGCTCAAAACTAAATAGTATGTCCTGTGAGTGTAGCCAATAACGTCACAACGTATCAAGATCAGCAAAATCGCCCACCCCTGTGAACTGGCATTTACTGATGAATACACTGTCAAGAAAGCACCGTGATGAATGCAGGGGCATTCTCTGAGCTCAGACAAATGATGCAGCTCATATTTTCCCCCATTCACCACACTGATCCCAAACATAAAGACGTGGCAAAGGGCTTTTCGGGGGTGGTGTAGTGGAATATCCTTGAAATGCAGCTTGAATCCTCTGGCATCAGTCTGGGCTGCAGACCCACTTGATAAAGGCCAAACTGAATGCAGACAGAGCGAGATCTGAAGGTGTCTGCAGTCAATAAACGTTAAAAGGAAAGCAACTGCTGATATATGTGGGTCCATATGACTGCTTTTTTATTTCAAATTTATAATTGGGGAGAGGAAAGGAGTCTTACCTCCCACGCAGCTCTTTTTTTTTTGAAGGAGTTAAAGTTAAAACTGCAACTTGCACTTTCACGGCACACCGTCAGAGTAGCTTGGGTAAAGCGCCTAAAATACTCACCCCACAGAGAAACATGAATATTCCACGATGCTCCTGCAAGATCTTTGGGACAGTCAGCATGACGTTAGAATTTGGCCCGAAAGGATCAAAAAGCAATTCTCTGGAGATAAACCCTTTCCGCTCCAGAGTCCAGACATCAATCTCCTCCTGGCAGTATGCAAATGTGCAGTGGCCAGGGTAGAGGCAATCTTTCCCAACAGCCACCTCTGAAACAGGTAAGGCCACATTTTAGTATTTGCTCTGAGTCCAAACAAGGCTAGAGAGAAAAGATTTCAAGTCGGGGGAAAAAAAAAAAAAAAAAAAGACAAAATGTGCTGTAACAGCTCTTTTAGTGCAGAATATGTGTTTTGAATCAGAATGGAAAACCACAGGCTATACACGTCATGATTTAAGAAAAAAAAAAAAAAAAAAAAAACGCTTATGGAACCGACATTCTATTCCACTGACAAAGAAAATTTAAAATAAGCATCATTTTGATTTTTAATATTTAATAGTACATACACTCCATAATGAAAAAAGGAACAATATCTTTTTAAAGAATGTACACATTTAGGGTAAAGAAGTCACCTTTGCAAATGTAATAAGGTCCCACATATTGTGTTTTTGTTGGTCTGGGTCGAATGAGCTTCCATGTTTTGTCGGGTGAATGCTTGATTCTGCCGAGTAATACATCCTTTTTGCATTTATGCTCTTCTGTATGAAGTGTGTAATCCAACACTCCAGGTCCTGTGGATACGAAAAAACATTTTACATCGAGCACCTCTTCCTGGTCTTAAGGCGACAACCAGTTCCAGCCCGCTGCAGAGCAAGGAGTAGGCAAACAAATGACTGAACGTCCACAGATATTCCTCACCAGTTTTGACGTAGCACATTGAGCAGGCTTGTTTGAATTCATGTGTTTCAGCTAAGGGGTTCTTTGCTAAATCCACAGCAGCAGGGGGACCCTTCACATCAGGCATACCCACTGCCATCCCCATTGGGGCATCATTATTGTTGATCTGCATTTGAGAAACCACAAAAAGAGACTGAAACTAAGTCTAAGCCATCAGTAGCTTAACATTATTGGTCGAATAAAAAATAAATAAAAGGAGCAATTACCTGTGGAATGAAGGGACTCTGTGCATAATCTGAAGTTTTGGCAGTGGGAAGAAACAAAAGAAAGAACTCATTCCATGTGATATTGGGAGTTTTATCTCCACTAATGTTGATCTGAATCAAAGTCCGGCTACATGACCATCCATGGAGGAGAGAGTAACTTACCTGTTTTATAGTCTGATATGTTGAGACTATCCAAAGAGTCCAGTGGTGGGGGCATAGGGTCAAAAGTGTCCATACCAAAATAAGTACGAGACCCCGATTTGTGATACAGAGGTGGCAGTGTTACAGTGCACTGCTGGGAACCACTGTGTAGAAATGGGTTTATGTGCGATGGCATCAGGAATGGACTGGACATTGAACTGCCCGAGGCAATACTGGTTGGCAAAGGAAGAGGCCCTTTCACAGTGGGAATGTCCTGGTGGAAGAGAGAAGGATAGATTACACTTCTGCTCAGGTGTAAACTCACTTCCTTCTGAGCCGCTCTGGTTACATCTGCTCACTAACCATGGCTGATTCCGGGCCGGCTTGGTCCAGTAAATCATCTAGGTCGTCCCCAATGATATCCGCATCGAAATCTTGACAAGGTTCAAGAATTGGGCCAGGCTTGCTGGTTCGGCACCCGTTTACATATGTGAGCACGGGACGTGAGACAGACGTGGGTGCGGACACAGACAGAGGGACAGACTCGAAGCCCGGGGGCTCAGACAGGGTTCCAGATAAGATGCTGTTGCTATGAGGAAGTTCATCCACCACTGAGTCGTTTAGAGGCGAGTGCACTGCCACTGGAGATTGGATTGGAGCTGGAGCCAAAACACTGCTATCCTGGCTCAACTGAGGCACTTCTAAAACACAGAAAAACAAGATGAGAGGCTTACGCCCAGCAACCCTTAGAAGGACAAAGTTTCTTAAAGATTAAAACCTACCGATTTCTATATCTTCAACTGAAGCTGAGCCATGAGAAAACTGGAAATAAAGAATCATCACTGATCAATAATTCTTACATTCAATACATTTGCGATACATTTTGTTGTGTAGGCAATGTTGCTTACTTTGTCACCTGGTGCATCTTGATAACTTGATCCCCGCATAACATTCAAGGCAGGCTTTTCAGAAAAGAAAAAAGGAATAACTTACTGTCCTCACTGTAAAGTTAAGGCAGCCATCAGTTATAAGAGCATTTCTTCATTTTTGAAAAGCAACAAATCTGAACGTGTAGATTTAAATTTGTCACAACATCAACTAGAACACGTAGAAGACGACTTCCAGGGTTTAATAATGCTTCTCACTTGTTGCAGTTCGATACATAATACATACCTTACTTCTCACATACGCTTTACGGATTTTCAACCCCAAAATTTTGGCAAGGTCCTGCGTCAGCTGTGTGACGTTGGAATCCTGGTCAGCCAAAACAAAAGATGGTGTTAAAATAACTCTGTATATCTCGTGCTGCCCAAACTGTAGTAAATGCAGTTATCAGAATGTCAATGGAGTGTTTCCCACATGATGTCAATACTCGGGCGGATCATCCAGATCTATTTATGGCCGCCAAATAGATTGAGCAACCCACGTGCACGTTTAGTTTCTACCAGGGCTTGAAAACAAAATTATTTTTCAATCGTTCCGTTCCGAACGGTTCAGGCATGTTTAACGTTTTCGTTCTTGGGTTCCGCCACCAACATATCGTTCCTGAACCGGTTCGGAACGTAAAATATGGTTCGTTCTTATCGTTCCGGCAGTGTTTGGCGGGCCTATCAAGTCTACGTGTGTGGACTTTACCTTAGAATAGACGTACTCATTAGTATTTGCCCTTGATTTACACCGTAGCTCTATGCCCAAAAATAATAAATCACCGGCAGCATCCAAAAACATTCAGATGGGCTATCCATCCCACATAGCTTACTGTAGCCTATAGGCCTATTCTATGATAAATCATTTCTTATCAAAAACATTTCTGTATAAGTGGGAGAGAGCCGGGACGAATGAAACACGTGCGCCAATGCGCGAGATCCAAATTTCTGTTTAGCTTTTTTTCTGCCATTCTGAAGACTATATTTCATCTAATTCACTTATTCTATTATTATTACTTTAGGCTACTTACTTGAGCCCTGTTGCAGAATTTATAGTGGATCCTCCTGTTTTATTTTGACCCAGCATTAAGGCGTGGGTGACGATTGAAACAAGGGTTTCATTCGTCCCGACGAAAAACAGTTATTAACCGGTTTTGTGGATTTCAGAATAACGTTTCTGTTCCGGAACAGTTGAAGACCATTTTGTTTTCGTTCCTCGTAAAATTCCGTTCGTGTTCGGTTTTCGTTTTCGTTCCTTGAACCGGTTCAGAGCCCTGGTTTCTACTATCCAAACATTGAAATCTACTTCTACAGAGGGGCATGCGGCGCTCTGATTCAGCCCCGTTTCTCTCTCACACAAAAGTTCCATCAACCCTCCACTCTTTAAAACACACACCGGATCATTCACAGTGGAGCCACTCACTCACACCGTCGTCAAATAGATTGTCTGAATTTTAGACTTTCGTCAGAACCGTAGCACATTAAAGTATAGAATTATATAAAAAAAAACTTTACTCTCATGTAAAGCATGACTTTCTGTCCCTCGACCCCACATTGGTTCGTTATGACCACAGTGTTGCACTGTATATTCCGACTGTTAAGAGCCTCAGGATGAGGAGATGAACAAAAGCTTCCAAGGACATAAATAAGAGTTATTTTTTTGTTTTGGTGGGAATCACTGGAATGCATTTTTGATATTCTGCAGAATTTTTCAGAGGAAGTAAGCCTGACTTTCTGATTTAAAAGCGTTATTCTCATCAGCTACATTTAACTTAGTACAAACAACATTGAATAAACAACACTTACTGTTACTTTGGATTCTTAGATGCTAAAGATCACGATATTGTGAAGCAGAGCTTAGCTGTTAAACACACAGCTTTAAAAATTCTTATATATGCGTAGGTGAGTGCTTGTAAGAAAGAATGTAGTTTATTGGTACAGAATGAATTAAATGTGATTCTAAAATTGTGACAAACGTGGACCCGGAGGAAGTTTCTTACATTACAAAGTTTAAATGCCGAATTAATCTTTTATCCCATTAAAGGTCTAAGGTTACTCCATGAAAAAGCTTCATAGTACTGTTTGAAATAGTAATTTCATAGAGCTGTCACTGTCAAAAAAACCCCAAAACATTTTTCTTTTACCCACCGAGGAAACTAGAAATGGGAAATAAAGAGCTTAAATCTTCAACTTTTACCATAGTTGTCTTTGCCCACATCTAAACCATTTTAGAGGAAATGACCATCGGTCATGAGTTTTAAAAATCAGGACATGCCCGACATGCCCAGGACATGCTCACTTCACGTGAGGTTTAAAAGGGAAAAGCATTTTCAAAGGGATAAACAAGTCTGGGACATCCAGTCTGAACAGGTTAATGTAGCGTCTTCACATGCCTGAGTCACAGCTCAGTGATGAAGTCTGTCCGCAGGTGACATGAATGACATAGTTCTTCTATTTTTGAGACAAAAAAAAACATATTCAGAAAGTAGTCCTTACCTGAGGCACTGCTAGAGAGCATTTGGCCACAGCCTCATAGGCCTCTTGATGTCTCCCCATCTCTTTCAAGGCTTTAGCTTTTCTGTACAGCGCTTTGTAGTTCCCCTCATTTAACCTGAGAGCCTTTTCACAGTCTTCTAGTGCTTGGTCATACAGTCCCTTACGAATGAAAACAAAAGTGTTAGAAAAGCTTCTCAATTCAGCGTTTTCTTTCATCATAAATTGACTTTATGTGTTTGTTTATTTGAGCGGGGTACGGGTGTGTCTTCCTCAGACGACAAAGTGTTTTTCCTGCAATGCAAATGGATTTGGTGCAGGCTGATGCTGACAGGAACAAAGAACTGAAATTTCTTCTGAGAGCATAAATCTTTCCTAATCAATGATGTGTTGTTGTTTTTCTTCCACTGGAACTCAGTTTATCGTCTAATTCGTAGAAGACTTAGTACATATTTTAATTCTAAAACAATGCTTTCAGGGGAACTCTGAATTAATTCTAAAAACAAAATTTAACAGCTGCCAAAATACATTTCTTCCAATCCACAATATGTTAATTAGGGACCTTTATTAGTGCATTGAACTGTTTTTTTCCAGTATTGACACAGCACCAATTGCCCAATGTTTCTGGTCCTTTCTGGTGATCAACTGCTGACTTTAGATTCATATTTAGTGTAAAGACATGAGATTTGAGAGATTGAAAACTTGGAAGGACTGTCAAAGTAATACCACATCACTGGTAACAATATGTGGCTTCAAATCAACATTTTGTTCTATCCAGTCAATTACTTAGTTTGGTCAACAGCCAAAGTTTCCGCTTCAACAGAACTACACACAGCCATTTCAAATCTCCTCTGATGTGCTGTCATAGAGGGGGAAACTAACAGCACAACAAACAAGTTATATACAGATACATTTAGAATTTAATGGTGGGAAGCTAGTTTAAGAATAAAAAAAAGTTCCTGCTACAAAAGAAAAGTTTTGTGCAAGCCACCCTGTCAAATAGTGCGGGCTGTCCTCAGGCTAAACAAGATGGTCTAACTGGAAATAGGCCATGTGTCAATGTGGAGGACACATATGCCCTTCTGAGGTATTGTGCCATTTGTTTTTTTTACACAATACAAACAAACTTCTGGGACTTCATACAGAAGCGATGAACACCCACAACACACAAGTTCTAGACAGAATGTTTCTACAATAAAACCAAGTTTAATTTTGAACTTTGTTAGTTCCCTATAACTTTTTTGTCATTCTAATGCAAATGTGAACTGTGCATTCAAGGAGAGAAAGAACTAAAAGTGACTGTTTATCAGTGTGATGGACAGCACGTACTTACCGGAACAATATTAAGGTACGCCGCAGCCCGATTTGCATACAGCTTTTCCAGCAAACCTGTTGGAACGCATATGTCCTCCGAGTCGGCATACTCTGCTATACTCAGTGCTTCAGTGTACATCTCAATAGATTTACTCCATTCCCCTTCTTTAAACACGTCATTTCCTTCTCCAAACAGATTCCATACAAGTTCCTTAATGAACACCTGTGAGTTCAGAAGAACAAAACCACTTAGACTCTAAAACACCTCCCTGTAGGCACACTTTGTGTAGGACTGAGAAACTTGCCAGCTTTCATTTGACTCAACCCCAGTCCTTTAATTAGGTTAACAAACAGAAAGGTTGATGGAAGATCAAAGATAATCAAATTTGCAAAGCTCACCTCATACTGCTCTTGACTCCCTGGAAATGGAAGGGTTGATCTAAAACAAACAAAAAAATGGACTCAATTGAATGAGTAATGACAACCTTGGTTGAAGTTTAGGAAGATTCGGAGCTCAAAAACTCTTATCAAGTACAAAGAGTCCCTGTGACTAAACCAACCACTCTGTCACATTCTTTAAACCGACAACAACTACGTCTTAAAGCTAGAAACACGGTCGTTATGTGTCATTTTCACTAACTTATTGGTTTACCAGTGAGTGAACATTGTATTTGCTGCAGGGGCATACATCACTATGTTATGTATAGCAATGTTAAAATCTGAATTTGAAACACACAGGGACAGGAAGATGTAGGCGTGTGTGTAATTGGTTAAAGTGTGTCCAGGTAATGTCTGCACTGGCTTACAGCCTAAGAGTCAGAAAAAAATCTCTTCACTTAGCCATCAGCCATAATCAATAATTAATTAAAAGTGTTTTAAACATTTCCAAATTGACAGTATATCTAGCTCCTATGCAGAATATCATTACTTTAATGATCCATTGAGCCAAACTAAATAACAATGAATGCCAAGGAAATACAATCATTTCTCTATGTGATTCTTTTACAGATGTTATGTTGCAACATGTCTTTTGAAAATCAACCATATGTTACGACTCACTGGCCTAGAAATTCAAAGACAGATATCACAGAGCTACAGCTACTACCACGCTTCAAACTACCAGCTAGTGATCTTCTGATGCGATGCTAAACAGGTCAAATGATTTGTTGCACAAACCTATCAAAAGGTTGTGCCATTAAACATCATGATGGAAAAGCTGTTTCCTCATGCTGGTTCAGGTTCAGCTGCCACTGGCATGTAAAGTTGTTTTTCCTCCTGTGTGCTCTGGAATATGGGAGTGCTACATTTTAGATGATCATACTTTGAGGTATGCTGAGCTCTCCTAACAACAAATGGAGAAAAATTGGCCTCAACAGAAAGAAATCTAGTGAAAACTTTACATGAAAACCGGTTGCTTGCTTAAACGTACAATGAACTCACCGCACGCAACACTGACCAGAAAAATTGTGTTCAAATAGAATCCTTTTAACATGTCTGGCTGTCTCTCTGCGATCCATTTGCAGAATCAGAAAAGGATCTTCAGGTTTTACTGTCTGTATCATCAAATACAATGAGCCAGCACACGATTGTTAACTTTGTGATCGTAAACCAGCTTGACAACCCATGACGCAGCAATGATGTGCACTGGAGTATTTTAAGTATCACTTTTGTTTCACGAACAAAGGGCACTATCAGATAAGAAGAAATACAACATTATGCTGCATTGCCCAGCAGTGACATCCTACATTACAGATCCATCTGAAGTATAGCCAGTAATCAGCTGTCTGACAGCTGATCAGAACAATGAGCTTGTGGTAGACCAAAATATTGTTTTGGCAAAGGGGTCAACAGCATGATTTCTTTTCTACTGCTCATTATCAATAAAGAAATGTGTGTATCTTGTATCATATTTTTTTACTAGCCATAAACTCTCATAACCAGGGCTCCAAACCGAAACCCTGTTTTTTTTTCTCTCTTTGTGCCAAACATCATCATGTGATGTGTGACGCATCACGAAGAAGTGAAAACTATTCAAACTGCGGTCATCATAAAAGCGCGAGGGTCTGCTTTCAACGCTGAGTAGGATGCCGCCTTCTTCTATTGTCCACTTGTTAAGTGGCCAGCTCTCGCTTTGTTTGAACGTCTAATTCACTATAAACTATCAGGTTTGACGATTAGAAGCCTCGAGCAACTGAAAGATATGTATTATAGGAAAAGGTGGCCTATAAATAATCAAAACGGATGTCAATTTTATCTTCTGCGGACTGACTTGCTAACAGGTGAAACTCCATATGGCGAAACAGATTTGCATTGAATGGTCACTGAACAGTGAACTGACACACACTTACTGAATAAATTGCAGGCCTTTCTGAATCTCCTGCCAGCGAGTCCTTCTGTCCCGACACGCTCCGGACATGTTTGCGTGTGTTAATGTCCTCTCTTCAGACAGCACCTGAGATTACACAGTATCATATTTACCTTCAGAGGTAGAACAAAAATATTTTACAACAACAACAAACAAAAAAACAATAAACATGGCACAAAAACACTTATTTTTTTATCATTTAACAACATGAGCAGACTGACACACTGGCTCAGTGACAGCTCCTTCATTAAATGTGAACAGGCCAACTAATTTATGTTGTCAGAAGCTTCACCCAGTTTCACGCTTCCGCGTATAGCAAATGACGACACGCATGTAGTTCCGGAAATAAGGCAAAGCGGTTTCTGTTAGCTCAAGAGTTATGAAAAACAGCACAAGAGTGTAGCGTCAGTTATTACGACAGCATTAAACTAAATTACATGTTGCATTGTCCGGACGACAAAGTTAATGGCCTTTCGAAAATGTTAAACTGGCCATCTTAATATAAAAGGTCCATTATCGGACAACAACGCTAAGGTTTTAACCATCACTTTTTCTTTTGCCTTTTTTTTTGTTTTGTTTTTTAAACGAGGAATATTGCCGCATACCAATAAAAGTTGTTCATTTTGGTAGGGTTGTCAAACACGTTATTCTGGAATATATATAACATATAAACAGGTATTTGTCGTGTTTTGAGATGATTTATTAGTCACAATGAATAAACCCGCCAAATCAAGCTGTCAGCTGTATGTTCTCATTGGTAACTTCTGACAAATTCTGTTACGTTGATTATTTTTATTCAACTGTTTTGGGTTGTTTTTTTTGTTTTTTAAATCTGGCAGCCCAGCAGAGGAGGATCTGGTTTACAGTGTCTCAAAGGTGTTGATGTTAGCTTTAGGGGGTTGCGCCCTTCCTATTAAGACAGTTATCCTAGCAACATTTTAGTATATGACGAATTTCGTTGCTAAACTGGCATGTCTAGACAAATATGTCAGACAATTCAACTTAAGTTTTGTTAGCTGTCCGATAATGGATGCACGACATTTAGCGCACGTGTGTTATACGCGGTTAGGGACCATCGACTATATTTCTTGTTAGCCATCATTTGGGTCTGCTAGCAAATGTCAGCGATTTCTGTACAGCCACGTAATTATTCTAAGGAAATACAACATTTTTCGTCCAGATGTTTGAAACCCACTGACCTAACTGGCAACAAGATGTTACAGTCTAAGTTTCTAGGAAGTAGACAGGACCTAACAAAGCATAGGCATGTCCAAGTTAAACTAGTTCCTCACCGCAAACAATAGCGAACTGTGGGCGTTTAGTTCCTGGCTGATATCGAGGACGTAATACAGAAATATTTAACTGTTATTAATGAAGACACTTACATGAATGGCTCCTTATTCCAGACAACCCTTAAGTCGGTATAGAATGATAAGGAAGGGGATTTTTCGCTTTAGCTAAAAGAACTTAGCTTGAGCTGTCGTTGAAGGCCGCCCTTTGTTTCTTCTTCTCTGACTATAGGTTCGCAGTCATTAAAACTTTTGGTATGCTGTCCTCTACAGGCGATCAAGGGACTAGGGGAAATAACTTTTAGCAAACTTCTAAAACAATGATATATATATATATATAATATATATGTTTATATAATATTGACAAATACCCTAATAAGATCAAATAGATATATTTAATTCTTAATACTTTGATTTTATGCTTTACATTGTGGCAGTTTGATCTGATTTAATTATCTGTTTTATTGTTTTGTGGCTTTTCATGGAAGTGATACAGAAATATGTACTTTTATGAAAGTATGTTAATATTAGACATTTAATCCAGAAATAATGAAAACTCCTCTCATCACCAACCTAACAATCTTGTTGAAAGTATTAATTACGATGGCACATATTTCCAGTCCAATTCTTCAGTTTTAGACCAAAGAATAGATGTCTTCAATAGTAATAACACATGATACATATCCGTCATATTCCTCAAGTTAACAACAACGTTTGAAAGAGTCCTGGATTATAGTTCACATTACAACCACCATATAACTTCAGCCATTATTAGTAGGAGATTGCTATAACATATCACAACTGATTACAAATGTCATATATATGAAATACAGTTATATAAAATAAATACAATGTCCTTGTATGCTGCTGTGGTGACATGTGTTTCAGTTTAGTCTGTTAATACAATTTCCCAGGAGGCTGCTTAGACGAGCCCTGACTACTCTTGTTGTTTTTTCTCCACCGCATTATGAATGACTGTAAATATCTGTAAAGTTTATAAATGCATATTAATGTCTTATTGATGTGCTTTCATAGACAGTGATACCACAAAATATTTGCTGATGATCGGCTATACATGGAACCTCCCACATTTATCTGTTCATTTATTCATGAAGCCAATCTGTAGTCCCCTCCTCAGTGTTGTTTGTTTACCATAAATCAAAGGATGTTAGTGACAGCAGTGGCAAGTGGTGCTGCTTTTATGGCAAAAATGGGCAAAAAACCTGTTCTTCAAGCTGAGTTTTTCATCATTTATTCATCTTAATTTCATTTAGTTCTGATTGCGTTTTGTGTAGGGTGATAAAAGTGTAAATATGTAATCATGCTGGAAAACAACACATTTTTCTGAGAGGACATACCTTGTATTCTTATCCCAGTTTTTCTTTTCTGTGATTTCCTGACGCCCCTCTCTTCCCTAACATTCAGCTGAAATAACATCTGATTGTCATTCAGGAAGTTCAGCCGCTGACTTCCATCTGTGCTGATAACAAACAGTTCAATCATCTTTATTGAAATCACAGTAAAATGATCCCCTGGTACCACAGAAAATTGTTTCCTCAAAGCATGTCTCCCTTTTTTCTGAGGGATGTGCAAAATGTCAAATCCATTCCAAAAACCACATCATCTTTGACAAATGTTTCCGCGGACTCCAGAGCCTTTCTTGTTTCTTCAAGTACGCAGTTTTTTTTCTTCCTTAAATCACAACTCAATGTCTTCTGGATATTTCTCAGCCGGAAACTGAGTCTGCCCTTTGATTGCTTAAAAAAAAAAAAATGATGACAGTTTGAAGATATCAGATATCACTTCAGTCCGTTTGGCCTGATAAGATCTTAATGGCAGGATCTTCGGTGGCAGTCGATTTGAATTTGTTTGAGAAGGATCAGATGTGCAGGAAGGGATGTGACTCATGATCCTGGAAAATGTAGCAACATCCAGGAGGAGGCGCTTATTTTACATTTTACTGAAGCATCATGGAGAAAAAAAGAAAATACTTTACATCCCATCCATCCATTTTCTATACTGGATGGGATGTAAAGTAGCCCTCCTGAATTATTCCAATTCAGGGGGGCTGGAGCCCATCCCAGCTATCACTGGGCGAGAGGCAGGGTACGTCCTGGACGAGTTACTTTACATCCCTACTTTTCAAAATCTAAACTGTGTGTCAGCTGCCCGACTCTACCACAAAAGAGATGACAACTGAGTCAAACAAAACAGAGCCGTAGATATACTTTCAGAAAACACATTGAAAAGAGATGAAAGGACGCAACACATTTCATGCCATGTCTGCATCAAGTCTGAAATGTATCAGCTGAACAATTTCTGCGGTTAAACTTCGGCACCCAGAGTGCTGCTCCGTGAATCATTCTGACAACACCGACGGCTACAATATGTGCTGCTGAGAGCTTGTTTTATGGAGGGAAGGCCTGCGCTGTTCACCACAGTGACTTAGGCTATTTATCTTCAAGTGAAAAACATGAGGAGCATTTATCATGACACGAGAAAATATGTATCATTAAAGTAGAGTTGCTGTACATTTTTAGTCTGGTTGGAATTTGTTTGCGAGGAACTGGCGCCTCATGCTACAGTAACAGTTACTTAATATTTACTGTCAGCAGAAATCCGCTCTCAACCTCATTTTGGATAGTTGTCCCACCAGAATTGATCTGATTTCCAACTTCAGTTATAAATCTTATGCATAAGATATAAATCTGGGGTTAGATTCAGAAGCTTTAAAACAAACTTCCTGTCTATTTTAATGATATAATTCAGTAAGGGTTTTTTGTTGTTCTCAATAGGCCTCCTTCATAAACCACCATGGACACAGAGAATACCACACAATGCATGAAAAGCCACTTAGGCAATACAACAAATATATAACATGCATCTTTTGTCATAGAGGAATCATTATACAAGCACTAATACTAGTTATTACTATGTATAAGTGGCAATATTTAGTGTCCAAGTGGATTTCAGTCATTTGAACTGTTAGCATTTTCTGATCTTGAGCACTTGAAAAGTTAACATTTTCATGAATGGCAACACTGTAGGCAAGCAGAACTTTAACAACAGCGAATTTGAACTCCTTGTACTTTTATGTTCTCATGATTTACTGTTCAAACCTCTACGGGGCTACAACAGCAAGCATGTAAAACCTTTTTTTTCTGTCTATTTAAACTTCAAACCAGACAAAAACCTGCACATTTCTCCCGCTCGGCATCACAGTCTCTTTATTTTAAGATCGATAGCGCAACCTTAAATTCTTTATCCAGTCATGAGTAAGGCCTTCAGCTTTAGTTGGTACCTGACTGAGACAGTTTTGGGGTAGCTTCTGACACCATAGATGGCTTAAATGTGCCAAATGCTAACACACACAAGCACCCTGAGAGAACCAAGAGGCAGTGGGCTGTATCCTGTAGGGGGCGCTCAGATTCACAAACACTGGATTAAACTGTGGCCAATGATGATGCTTATGAGATTACTCAAGCAGTTTCCTTAAAAAGCTCTCCACCTCTTGCCGCTCCCAGATGAAGAGCACTTGCTGTAGAGAGTTCAGCTGCCTGTTGCGTGACATGATGGATTTTTACCGGCTACTTCTACTGTTTTCTGGTAAGTTGATTGTTTACTTTGAAGTAGAGCTGCAGTTAATGAGGCAGCAGCAGACTGAAGAAGTTATTTAGAGAGCACAGAGGGGGTCAGCGCAGGTACTGTAAGAGCCTTGAGTCCTGTTCACAGACACAGTAATTTAGTGAGATTTTAAAGGAACAGGCAAGTGGTGTTATTTTTGCCCTGTTATTTAGTCTGCTTGTACAACATTTCAGAAATGATGTGATGTTGAGGTGGAGTGTTGCTTTTCAATGTTGATTACACTTAAGAGTAAATAATCTACCTGTCATCAAACCTGTTTGTGGGTTTCAGTGTTGTAACGCAATGGTTTCTCATTCATTAGTACCAATCAGAATGTGGCTTGACATATGCAGGGCAATGGCAAAAATACAGGAACACTTTACAAATAAAGCCAGCCAGTAATTCAAAGCTGCCTTTGTGAGACTTTCTTAATTGATTTTTAGGTTAATGCTTTCCGTTGTGTTCATCTGCTGTGTGGAAAACCATATCACAAATTCTGTCAGACTTGACTATGTTGGGAAAGATAAGTTTGTTCCTCCTCTTGTGTTGTTTATTTCTCTTTGCAGTGGGTGTAGCTCCTGTGGCAGCACGCAGTTCCCAGCGGACTAAAAGAGGGTTACTTGAGCTGGCGGGAGCCATCAAATGCAGCACAGGGAGATCTGCTTTGGCCTATATGGTCTATGGATGCTACTGTGGGCTGGGGGGTCAAGGCTGGCCCAGAGACAAGGCAGACTGGTGAGGCAGCAGCTGTAATCACACTCCTGACGTAAAAAACCATAAACGCAAAGCCTGGTTTTTACTTTTATTCCTATAATACTACACTTTGACACCCAATAATGGTTTGCTCCAAATTGCAGGCAATCAGCTGATTATATATGAACATCCGAGCCACCTATACATTAAGTTTAGCAAAGGATATCATTCGGAAGGCTTTAGTTAGTTTAGTCCACTCACTCCAGGGATGGTGTGCACACATTATTTCCTCCTCTTGGTTGCCCTCGGCTATTCTCAGTCATCCGTCATCCAGATGTGTATGCACAGTTTCCGTGTCTGACTGAGTTGACTGGACCACAAATGCTGTGCGATGGGATGGAAGGAGGCAGCCCAAATTCAGCAGACTCACATGGTCCATCAGGCACTTTGAAATAGGTCCAAGAATTCCACACCCAAATCCTAATTACCGCCTCCTTCTTTTCCCTTTTCGCCACAAGGCATCTCACCCTCTTAAAACCAATTGACTGCAAACTATCTGTTGTGAAAACCCATGTGGTGATCTTGCCCTGCTTTTAACATAGCTGTGGTTGTTCAATGACCACCTACCATCTGCTCTCCTGACCCTGTCTACTCTAGACAGAGCACAACATTCAAAATAACACATTTATCAAGTTGTTGGACTTTCTTTGCTGTAGGTGTTGCCACAGGCACGATTGCTGCTATGGAGATGCAGAACTTCTTGGGTGCCAAACCAAAACAGACCAGTATCAGTGGACGTGCGAGGACAAGAAAGCTGAGTGTGGTAATACATTTTGGATTTTTGTTGTTTCAAAAGTTAGACAACTGCTGAGCTTTATACGTAGATATGAAACTCTATGTAGCAGGCAACACATTTTAGTGCTCTTTTATATGCCTGTGCATGACAAAAGTTACTGATTATGAACAGTACCAGCAGTAATGATCGATATATAAAAAATGAGCTGGTTTACTTACTGAGGACAGAACCATTCAGGAGCGAATGAATTAAAATAATAACAGCTTAAGCCCTCTCAGCTAAGACTTTGCAAGCATTGCATTGAGAGCTTCTATGAAATATCCTGTTAACATTCTCATTTCAGCCAATTACTAAGAAAAGACTTCTTTGATCTTCATTACAGATGATTTGAAGGACAAATGTGAGAAGTTTCTGTGCAAGTGTGACAGAGAGGCAGCCAAGTGTTTGAGAAAAGCACCTTTTATTCGGAAGTATGCCCTGTGGCCAGATTTCCTTTGTGGCCACGAGCACCCTATGTGTAATATTTATTGATGCAATAAACACATTTTCATGTCTTGTGTGCCTTTAAAGAAAAAACAAGAAACTACAATAACAGCAGTGCATACATGCACATTTTTAAAAAATGTATTGTTATTATTATTGTTATCATTTTTTTGTCTTTTTAGATCTCCAGTGTTTTTGACAAATATGTGTTGACTGTCTGGAAAGCCCTGAAGATTACAGAGAGAGGTAACTTGATTCCTCTGTTCAAATGAACGCAGTCAAGATTCTGCAAGAGGGTCAAATGCTAATCAGGAAGTTCAGCCCTCACAACGCTACTTTTATATGATGCTCCGCAGGGCAGTGCTCTGAGGTGACCTCTCTGTGCTCTGGCACTGTTTATGACTGTTTCTTTCATTGGGATTTTTTTTTTAAGTAATTGGAAAGTTGGTGAGCTAATAAATGTATGGGGTTTCTTTGCTTTTCTATTTAAAGTCTGCTGTGACTCAGAATACTTCAGTCAGCAGCAGTGAGGTGAAACTGTAAAAACGTGTGCCTGCGCTTCACTATTCTGCTCCTTTTAAGGTTTGAACAGTTTCACAGAAAGGTCACAGCGTTGAGCAAGAACTTTCTAATGGCATTACATTCAATGAATAGCTATCAGGTGATCCCATTTCGTCTTAATGTTACGATAACATGTACAGAACCTCTTTGGCTTTCCGCAGCTCCTTTTTTCTCCTCAGAACTCAAACAAACCTTTCAACGTGTAAAACCGTTCCCATAGCAGGAGAGACATTAGGCCTACAGTGTCAAACCAGCAGCACATCAACCAGTTCGTTGAAGTCTAGATACTCACCTGTAGATGGCGCCCTTGGTATAACCAAGCCCAAGGACACACAGTCAAACAATGAGTTTTACTTTATTACTGTTTTAGATGAGTTAAAAAATAACAGAAGTATCTATGACTCATCCCACTCTGAGGTCCAGTAAGCAGTATCACCATGTGTATTCTAAAGCCTCCCAGATTCTGATTAGCACTTCACCGCTGAGTTCACTCAGGAAACACAGCTTCTTTGTTGAAAGAGTGCTCGGCTAACAAACGTGGACTGAAACGGGAGATGATGTCTTGGTTCAGCATCCTTAGTCTGGTACTGAAAGTAAGTATTCGGGTCACATCCCACAAACACTCACCTGGTTGTGCCCGACATCTGCTGGGAATTCAGTTCTGAGGTTAAAGAAGTCTCCGGTGATTCAAAGATCCATGGTATTGTTTAAAAATAAAGGTTCTGCAGTGCATGATTTTTCTGCGCTGCTGTTCTTTCTGCAGATATGATGTGACATGATGCAGCACTATTTGCTTCTGTTACTGCTGTCTTGATTAATCCCCCACACTTTATTTATGATCTTTTACTTTCTGCTCTGTGGTTTCATCCCAAATTATGGGATGCTGGATCAATCTTTTTGTAAAAATCTATCCACACCTTTCTATGCTTACGGCATAGTCTTCATTTATCTTTAAGGTCTGTCTGTAGAGCCATTCAGTGATTCTATTTGATATTTTCTTTTGATTGGAACACTGCAAATTTAAAGTGTTGTTTTTAAATAAACATGACAGATTGTCACAATGATTGAATGAATCCTCCATTCTCTGTCAGCTTTGCAGACAAACTGTTTCATGTTAATTGTGTTCTTCAGTCAACTGTTTTGACATGTGATACATAAAACAGGATGGGTTACAAAGTCTTGAATTTACTGAATGAAAATTTCATTTGAGTTCAGATTATTCAGTTTACATTGAATAGGTAAAGATGACAGTAAGATTTATCGAAATGATCCAACATAACAAAACAAAGATTGCACCAAATCTGTTTGCATTCACAAGTCACAATTGCATTATGTGGGCATCATCAGCCTTTATCTAATCCTTCTAAACAAAACAAAAAATTACAGCATTTTGTTTCAATTTATTTAGCTTTAGGCTGCACGTTTTCTGCATTGTGCTGTTTCACAATTGGAACAACTGCTCTTATTCTGCCTCCGTAACAGGCTCAGAGAAGGATAAGAGTCAAAAAGTCTTACCGGGGCTTCTTGTTGGAATATTTCTGCCTGAACCTGCAACATACACACACCCCACCTGTGCGACCAAAATACAGGGGAATGGGGTATTAAACGTCTGATCATTAAAGCACGACTATATTTGGATTTTAGATGTCAGTTGTAAGAAGCAGAAGCATTTAGAAGAGGGCTGATAATTAGTTTTCAAATCTTGTTGAAGGGAATGTTATGAGGCACAGTCATTCACACGATGGTGAAAATGTATCATTAAGCTTAGTCAGCTACAGTATATTTACTTTTTCAGTATACTATACATCTGTGATGACGTACAGCTATTTTGAACTAGATCTAGATTTGAAAACATTAAATCATCCGTCAAATGCTCTTACCTTCTGGGTAGGAAAGAAATGAAAAACTATGTAATATCTTCTTATTTTCCTTTATTAGATTATGGAAACCCCCTTTCTTTTAAATCTAATTTCTTCATTGCCACTATTCACAAAAAAAAAAAGGTTACCATAGAAACAAGCTATCACAGTAACATGAGCTCAGGTATCAGTCACAATGGCCTTGAATGTACAGTGACTGTTGGCTATTCTTTGATCGTCAGCTAAAAAAATAACCTTTGTCCATCAAAGGATGCCAATTGTTAAAAAAACAACATGACCACATCTATGTATTAAAAAATGAAACAAGCTATTGTTTGGCATTGATTTCAGTACAATAGATTTCAGAAGAATACGCTTCATTGATATAGAGATTCTGTCATTACATTAGTTGAGACATCAACCTGCAGTCATGTGCTGTAGACACTGCTAAGTTAAAAAAAAACAATACTTTCCTGTTGTTCCCGTCCTATCATCACGTTTCAGTTTATCAGGGGTCATGCTATTAAATAGAATGTGATGGGACTGCACTGCCAGATATGAATCATTGATGCTGCAGGATGCTGTGTTACCCAGGAAACTGCACCAGTCTACAAGCTTAATGCCAGTTGAGAAGAAATGATTGTGGGAAAATGATCACAGTATGATATTTGAAAACGCATGTAGGATACTGTGTAGATTATGTTCCAGAAGAACATTTCACAGCATGAGTTAGGTGTAATATCTGTTATTATGCATAATGACACCCATTGAAAGCATGTTACATGCATAATAAAGAACATTATTCTGCAGTTTTATGATTTATTCAGATCATCACAATGCTACATTTAGGTTTTCAATATGATGTCGTTAGAACATGTCAGAACCTCTACCCCCCCAAAAGGCACGGACGGGGTTCGAACCCGCGATCTTCGGTTTACGAGACCGACGCCTTACCACTTGGCCACCGCGCCTGCGCTGCGCTGGTTCAATCTTTCGTTTAAAAAAAGAAAAAGAAATAAGGTCTGTTCTGTGGTTTTTGTGAAGTAGATGTACGAAAACTTCCATTTTATACTGCCTTTAAACCTTAATTAGCTGTTTAGTATGAATATACGATAATTCGGCCACAAGGGGAGGCTGGTGTCTATAATCTCAGAGTAGCGTGTATATTTGAAGACTTGCTGGCTCCTACAGGTAGAGGTCTCTGCGGTCCTACTGCTGGTGTTTGGTAAATGGACCGACAAAGAACGTGAGAGCTTAAAGTTTATACTTCCGTTTTTCCATTTACTGTGTCACTTAGTTTAAAGTTGCTCTTCTTAAAAATACCAGGCAAACATGCGCGCGCGTACATGGGGCAATTAGCAAGTTAGCAATAGCATTCCATGCATGGGCAGTAGTCAGTTTTTTTTTTTTTTAAATACAGGGACACATTAAATTTAATGCCATAAATCATGAGTGATATGATGTTCTCTGATTAATTTTGTATTTCACTTTCCAGTGTTACTGCTTTATCACACAAATCGATTTCTGCTGAAATAGACATGCTTTTTTGTTTGGTAAACCAGGAGGCACTGTCTTATAGATGCACAGAAAATGTATAGAAAGTCATTAAAAATAACGAGAAACCATCTTCTAAAATATCCATCCATCCATTCATACACATACATACATACATCATCCGTCCAGGTAATCTTCTAAAATAGTTTGATTGGAATTAATTTCTTACCAGTACAACAAGCATGAAGCTTGCCTGCATCTTTCAGCTGACTTGATTCCAAAACAACAAAGATGAATGTCTGACTGTGCAGTTTATTTTCTGTAGATGTGGAGTATTCACCTTGTCCTGTTTTGCAAATTGTTTGCAGCATTCAGACAAAGAGCAGGGTTCTCTTGAACAGATCACATAATTTATGGTTACTGTCGAGCTACAATTTGGGGAAGTGATATATATTGATTTTGGATTTATATTGGATATATAATCTCAGGGATTATGAATTGCTTGAGGCGCTTTCAGTGTCTTTAATGATGTCACAAGATGTTTATTATACGAATACCTTTATTCGTCCCACAGCGGGGAAATTTTGATGTTGCAGCAGCAGCAATAGATAAAGAAAAATAAAAAATACCAAAATAGTAAAGGAATTAAAATAACAGTTTAAACACTATAAACAATAAACAATATGGGACATATATACATAAGTATATATACATACAGTGTTTTAAATTGCACAGTTGGATATATATTTGGTTGATATATTGCACATTAAACTGTTAAACTTGGTGAGTGTGTGGTCTAGTGGGAGCACTGCTGCGATAGCGCTCCTTCACACACTTCGGGTAAAGCAGTCTGTCGCTGAAGGAGCTCTCCAGAGCTGTTACAGTCTCCTGCATTATCATTATTATTATTATTTTACCATAAACCCAACAATAACCTTAGAAAAACAATATGTTAAAGTCAAAGATTTATTTGATCTGGGACATATGGCAGCTCACTATCAGCGAGAATGAGAATGATCTGTAGCAGGCTGTTTAATAATTTATTGGTCTGGTCTTATTTACATGAGCTGCATGGAGATGAATACTCTTGTGCCCTGGATCTGGGAGAATATTTCTGTTTGGTTTAACAGACACATTTTTCCCCATACAGTGTTTATCTTTTATGTTTTGCAGTCGGATTCTGATTCCTGAAATAAACAACAACAATGTGGCTTCTTTATACTTTGGGTTTTCTCAAAGCATTTGGAAAAAGACAATTACTCAGGCTGCATGAGAGGATAGATATATATCATAACCTTGTCACTGAAGTAATCAGTTCAGATTACAGTTACTTGGACATTATTTGCTATTATACATTGTTGCAATGTTAATAAAGCTTATGCTGTTAACGCTGCAAGATTATTTGCATTAGAATGCCCTAAGTTAAAATAGACCAACTCAGTATGAATGTAAATCCCACTTTATATCAGTCACAGACTATCTTAAATTTAAATTTTCTTAGATTTCAAAATGTGAATGTCCGACTGAGTTTGCATTATGTAATGTTTTTAATGGCGCACTCTCCATCTGATTACAGTTTTGCATGTTCTCAGCATTTGATCGTCTAGGTCTTGAATGTAAGGTAAGCCCCACTTTTTTTTTAATCTAATCTTCCTAAAAGGACTTGTGCAACTTGATTACAACTCTGCTGGCCAATGTGACTGGGCCACTGCCCTTGTAACAGTTTACATGCACACAACGGGAATTTAGTCATTGGATGAAGTATGATGTTGCAACGCTGTAGACGGTCTGAGAAAAATATTTGAAACATTCTGACGCTTCTAACTCTCTCGGTGAACGCTCATTGTACATGTGAGTTTTCCAAATTTACTGCACAGATTTAGTTTCATGATGCTGCAGTATTGAATTCCTTTGAAAAGGATTTTATTAGAGCAGAGCGGCAATCTGGAAATGCTTTTATTGCTGAGAGTTGATATGTAGCCTTAATAAAGCCTTGGCTTTTTAACAGTGACTGCTGTTCTTTTCAAATTTATTTATTTCGTCATTTATTATTATCATTATTATTAGTAGTATTTTTATTAGTATTATTATTATTATTGTTGTTGTTAATATACAATCATTGTAAATATTTATATATGTATTTGAGCTACTTGACTAATTTGAATTCCCCCCACTGGGGGATGAATAAAGTATTATTCTATTCTATTCTATTTCTATTCTTAATAGGTTGATTGTTGGCCACACTTTTCTGACATGTTCAGCCATCTAACAACAGAAACATAAAATGTGTGAATGAGAGCAGACTTTTTTTATTTTTTATTGTACACTTAAAAAAAAGTGTACAATAAACAACCCTAACCCTAATTATTCCCAGATTGTGTGGAATAATTAGGCCCACTTGAGTCAAGTACCTGGCTACAAATCTGACATGCTTAGCTGGATGGAAACCTTTTTGTAAAACAGTTTTATTTTTTTTTCTAGGTCTTGAATCTTTGGTCATGGTGCAAATTCAGAGAAAAATATAACATCATTTAAGCACGTCAGAGTATCAGTTTCCTGTACTTTTTTCTGTCCTGGTTTACTGAATGGCTTGTTTTTATAGCTCAACACTTGTATCTTTATGACACTGAGGGACAAGCCATCATTGCACAGTACAAGCAATTGAAAATAATTCATTTTAGCCCAGGGTTGAGCCAAAGGATATAACTGTGACTTCAACACAGTCTCAATGAAGTTTGTGCAACTATCACATATCTCAGTTTATTGAATCATGGCCTGGAACACTAACTCCCCTTGTTTTTTTGTGCACTTTGCAGCTAAATCCCTGCCCTGTAAAACACGGTCTGAAAACATTTTATGAAACTGTATTGAAAAGAACAATTATCAGATTTAACAGACAAAAAAAAATTGCAATTGGAAGAAAGGGGGGTTCGGGGGTGGAGTTGAGCAGAAGATCTGATTTTGTTTCCCGTCAGACCCTGTGCTTTTTCAACTTACTTCAGTCTGCATCTTTGGTCCTTGCTCTCAGTTTACGTTTAGGTGTTAAAATGTCATTGGATATGGTTAGGACACCAGTGTTTGGACCTGACACACACACAAAAAATACCACTTAAAAAACTTCTTTCTAATGAATTCTACCCCCTCTGAAACATCTCCCTCTGCAAAACACACACAAAAGTACATTGTGTGGTCATCAGCACAAATAATGATTTGACATTTTGCTGTGAGACCAGACGAGCATTTCAGAAATTTTACTTAGAATTCAGTTGTGGGATCAACCTTGAGAAGTGATTTACTTTTATGAATTCAAAAAATGCATGGTAAAATGTGTATGAATGTTTCACAGTCCACACCTGTGAGTGGCTGCTAACGCCGCAGATCTTTGGTGGCGCAGTTTGAGGAGAAAATTGGTCATTGTGTGAAGCGTTTGCTGGGTCTGACCCTGGTCTTAACCAGACACGAGAGTGTGAAATCCAGTTGAAAGGCAAGCAGCTGACAAAGCTACATTACAAAGGCGATATCATTTCTCCCCTTTTCCCCAAATATTCTTTTCACCCATCTCTCTTCTCTTTTCTTTGCTTTAATCTCCTTATCTGGTCTGTTTTCACAACTTCATACAACAGATACGAGAAAACAACAAATAACTTTTGATGCTGCTGACTTTGACTTTGCTAGAAATCCAGTTGGATTAAGCGCAGTTGTGCTAAATTCAACAATTATCTCTTTGTTTTCATTTCTGTCGCTTAATTTGTGTGGAGAAATCAGGTGCTTGTCCTCATGCTTGTTGGGTCTGTTACCATAGTTACAATATGATTTTGCAGACAGTCATCTGGTCTTTGTTTCCTCCAATAGGGTCGCTCAGCTAGAGCTGTAATATAAAGTAAAGATGCACATCTTCCAGCAACACTGGAAATGAGAAACAGGTTCATGAGTAACAGAAAGTATTGCAGAGTGGCAGACAAGAGACTGCGCCCAGTCATGGCGGACAACAGAAACAAGATTCGACGAGACACACGGCACGAGTGCAAGGTGAGCGCGTCAAGCGTTTTGAAATTGAATTCATTTTCATGTTCATTGAAAGAGTTTTGCAGACAGAAATGGGGGCAGTAAACAAGATACGCCTTTGTATTCAAGGTTTGAGAGCACCAGGAGGAACAAAAAAGGAAATGTCACTTTAAATGAAAGCATTAGCAGAACAAAAGCAGACGGGCAGAGTCTGCTCATACTCATAAATGTAATCTCAGGGCGGTCAGAACGAGTTTGGTTTCAGTTGTTAAGATCAAAGAATTCCAGTGGAGTTTTGTTAAAGAGGAAAATGGTTTTATGGTTATATAGGATGGAGCAGCTGGGGAAAAAGATGATATTGAGGCATTTTTTAGGTTCAAATGATCTAAACCTGTGGTGAATGAATTTGTGAATTTGAAAATATAACACAAATGTGGCCTTAAAGAGAGCTCCAAATCACTTCGTCCTGAACATCTAAGGAAAAGATGCGTTCATGGACAATCATGGATGAGCTTTGAGGCCAGGCTTGTTGAAATCAAAGGCCTGAGAGCTGAAATAATTTTTAAGGGATGCCCATGAAATACTGAGAAAAATAAATGTGGTCAGTTAATCTGCAGCTTGCAAAAGGACAACAGCCAGTGCAGCATGTTCAAGCTGCCCCCCTGCTGGGCGGCCCATGAGCCTGTCGATATGGTGGTTTTGATGTTGGATGGAAAATAAAACCCCCCACAACAAACGGAGAGCTGGGACAGAGAGACTGGAACAGAGAAAAAGAGGGTAGAAAGGGAAGAACCATCGGCAGATGGACTCTGTTGTGATTAAAGATGGCGACAGTCTTTACTGCAGACTACGAAGGACTATATTCGATCCTTAGAAAAGCGGTGGGAGTTGTCTGCGGTGCAGCTGAACAGAACCAAGAACCACACATTAAGGTAAATCATTAGATGCGATGCCTGCTTTTGTGTCAGTGAGGATGAAAACTGCTGTTAAAACTTCCTATTGTATTGTGCCTCGTTCTATTATGTCTGATAGCGTTTTTCACGTCAGTACCACACTGTTTTTGTTGCATCTTCCCTCTCATCAAAACAAAGCATATCATTTGAATCGACCAGTGAATGTGTATCCCATGACCAGGCTACCGAGGAACGCGATCGACTGAACACTTAAATGAATGTGAATTTCTTCAAGCCGGCAGTTGTCCGAGAATATACCATTTGTTACATGGTTCCACACATATGTCTTTGGTGTTATACCGTCAGGAAATGCAGGCCTTTGAAAAATGTTTTGTTCCTTCTCGTGTGATGGTGGTGCTCTTCAAGCTATGATATCCAGCCAAATACTCAAGTCCGCAAATTGCTCAATCCTCTGTGCCTAATCCAAGACTTGTTAATCATGATCCATTCAACCTGGACAAAGGACAAATCAGCAGGACTCCAGGATACGTTTTCTGACAGTCTTTAGATATCAATCTTTCAATCATTTTTACAGTTTAAAACAAACCGAATAGGTCTAATAATCTTGACGCAGCTTATTAAAACCCTCTTATCTAGATAAAGCTTATAATATCAGCAGCTTTTAGTGTTTTAGATTTAATTCGTAAGCCTTTTTTAATTATTTCAATTTTCAGTTCGAAGCAGTTTGAAAATAGCATCATTAAATTAGTTTTTTACTTTTGTTACACTTTACTTGAAGAGAATTTTTTTGAAGACACCCACTTTGACAAATACAAAAAAAAAACTATTGTGGGCACTCAGAGTGGGAGCATTCATTTTAATGTCTTAATGGGCTTTTGTTGATCAGAGAGTCTTCAACAGAGATAAGCCTATTTCAGCCAAAGCCTACAAGAGAGTCTAAATCCACAGTGACAGGTGGAACAAAACAGCGCTGAAAGAACTGAACTGGGAGACATGAAGCTGTCCTTTGGTAACACTTGAGAATGTGAAAACATTTATAAAAAGGAAGAAAATGGCATTTTATTTTCAGAGGTGAGATTTTGACCAGCTGCAAAATGGTGAAAATGCTTTTGTAGAAATTAGTGCTGTTGATTGGTTGAAAGGAAATTATAAAAAAAAAAAAAGAACAATAAAGTTTCAAATCTGTCCAGGAGGACTTTTTACAACTGCTCAACACTGACTCACAGAACTTGATATTTTCCTCCTCTCACATCTGAGCGATAGAAACAGAGACGCCTCTTCTATTGTTCCTCTGCCTGCTGAGCAGTTCGGCCGGGCCCGTTGCTTAAAGGCCTTTTGTTTGTTGTTACTGTCGAAGAGTATTTTTCACCCCGTTATTTCTTGACATTCAACAGATTAGGTTTAAAAGCCCCCGGTTACATTTCAGTTTTCTGTTCCTGAAACCTTCTTTCACTGCAGTTCACTGGACCATTTTGTCTTTGTTGTTGGCGTTTTTGGATGATGTCCCAAAAAGAACTTCAAATACATTTCTGTTTTATATGAGTGATATGAGGAAGTATTTGCAAAAAAAAGATTTTTTTTATTGGTACAGATAAATCTTTTATCTATTGTATTGATGCAGCTTCATAGTCGCTCTCAAAAGGACATTTCCAGTATAATCACTAATATATAACCACAATCCCTACATTGAAAGACTTCTTTTTTTATTTAATTAATGTGACAGTTTATCTAAAAAATATAAAAGTAAGGATCAAAGAGCCTCTGTCTTTTGATTTAGTATTATTAATTTTCTTTTTCTTTGTTTATCAACTCAGGCTGTGAGATATTTCTTTCAGTTGTTCTGCACAGGCAGCTTGTCTAAGATATTTTTTTTTTTTCAAGCTTGAGGTTGTGATGTGTTTCAGTTTATAATCCTGTTGTATTAGAGCAACTTTTTTACCGACTGCATATTTGCATCTGGAGCTTGATATGTGTGCATCAGCACCTTGGTGATTGTGGTAAACGACCTCAATTTGAACATTCTCTGTTTACAGCAGAGAAACAAATAATTTACAGTGTGACCCTGGCTCGTCCAGATGTAACTCTGTGACCTCTGTGATGTCGGTCTCCTTCTGACAGCTGTTTCTTATAGAGCCTGGTTGTGCATCAATGATACACCAACATGAAACTGTGCAGTTATATATGAGTCTAGTCTTTATCCTCCAAGTAGCTTTATCTCACAGTTATCTTGCTCTAATTCTACTTCCACACTTCCGATTGACTGATATATGTTAATGTTAATGAAATTTCAGACAGCTGTAAGCGCTTTGAACCTTTTTGCATCCTTATTCTGCTCTATAGGAGTCAATAAGCTTGTCAGTTGCTCACAGGAGTCTGTGATTCTTTAGTCTTCAGAATCATCTTCAGTGACTTTTGTTACACAGTAAATTACGGGCTAATGAAGTTGAGCTTCTGCACATGTTTGATTTTTTTATAAATTATACATAAAACATAAAATATAACATAAAATATAGCAAAATGTGCATTATAGCCAAACTTAAGTATACAACCCTATGCTGCATTCATGTATAGATGCATAAATAGGATTTCATTTTTTTTATACTCACAACTGTTTCTGAAATGAAAATGATTTTTTTTGCCTGTGTTAACTTTTATCCATCCATCCATTTTCAATACCCGCTTAATCCAAATCGGGGTCGTGGGGGATAAATCATTGTTGTAGCGTATGTGCCATTTACAGTATCCAATGGTTTGACAGCGAGGAACTCTTCCGTGATTAATAGAATTAAAATCTGTGTTGTGTTGCTCTGGGGAGTACGGTCGATGTCCAGTGAGAACAGAAAAACATGGCACATTCAATATCCATCATCCAGTTTAGTTATGCTGTTGCGAGATTGTTTAATGAAATTATGGATAATCCTTTTATGCTACACTACTCACATTCGTGTCAGAAACACGAACCTCCTGTACTGTTGGAGTGTAGTATGCACATCCCCTGCCTATTTGATGTTTGGAGTTAATTAACTACTTCTCTGTAAACATTTATAACATTTTAGCCTTCTGAAATTTTCTGGAGATGCATGTTGTAATCTCAGCATTTTCTATTAATAAGTTAACTGAATTGGGTTTTTTTTGTGTGTGCACAGTTGTATGCATGGAACTGCTGCTCTTACAGTCTTATAAGGGCTGAACTTGGGAAACCTGAACTTGTAGAATTTGCCAATCTGGTGACTCTTTGGTCTTCTTTTTTATATCAGCTTGTAAAACTGAGGCAAAGGTTACAGTGGGTCTTGCACAAGAGCAATTCTACCATGTGTTGACTTTGAGATCAGCACTATAAGTAGTCTTATGATGTTTTATTTGATAGCCAAGGTTTAGAACATCTGTGGGTGCACCAGAGGTGGAATGTAACAAAGTATTTTTACTTCGTTACTGTACTTAAGTAGTTTTTTCTGGAATTTGTACTTACTTAAGTAAAAATAAAAATGCAGACTTTTACTTTTACTCCGTTACATTTTGGGACAACTATCTGTACTTTCTACTTCTTACATTTCTGGAACTGACGTCGTTACTCGTTACATTTAGTCGGTGCTTAATTTGTAAATCATAAGGTGCCGGAACGCAAAGTACATATGACAGCTCAGGGATGACGAGACGCGTACAGGTCCCGGAACGTATACAGAAAAGGTGCTGAAAACAACATGAAAATGTCCACTTGAAACGCTGTGGGACTTACAAGCCTCAATTTCAAATAATATCCATGGTATAAATGTTGTGACGATAATTTATAATTATTTTAGTCTAGTACGCAAAACATAGGCAAATGCCCACATCACCACAGGTGGGACTTCAGTATACAGCCAGCAATTAATTTCTCAACATGTCTAACGTGTAAAAAAAAAAATTATTATTCAAAGCTTGGCACGGCGGCCTATTAATAGACAATATGTTTGCTCACCATATTTAGTTGTTTAAAACACCCCACATCACGAGCATGTCCGGATTGTCCTCTACCTCTTTTTTTCTGCTTTTACTGCGTGTGTCTGTGGCAGTTCTGTCCTTTAGCCACCCAGGACCTCACGTACGGGACTGGATTGAATTTAGCCAGGGGGGTCCAACAAGATTTAAGAAGAGTAAAGATGACATGGTGGATGTGAGCAAAGAGCTACGGTTGGGAGTGCAAATCAAGTTCATTTGAGAACTAGCGACCGCAAATTGAATTTGCTCCGGGGCTAGTCTAGTCACTTGTGGTCGTTTTGCGAGGCTGCAAATCGAAACTTAATCAGGCCAATCAAATCGTGAGGAGCGGGGTCGGAGGCCGGGCTACCTAGTGACGACAGAGGTGCTACGTTTCAGTGTGTAGTTCCAGAGAGAGGTAAACAATGGCTGCGCCCAGCAAACAGTCTTTCGAGTTGGCTTTGGCAGCGGCTCTAGAAAATTTAGATATACAGTTTTCTTTGCGAGACGAACAGATAACTGCACTTAAGTTTTTTTAAAAGGACGTTTTCGGAGTTTTGCCCACCGGGTACGGTAAAAGTTTAATTTACCAGCTTGCTCCGTTGGTCCGTCGCACTGATTACGTAATCCTTCTTCATCGCTCTGATTGGTTGTTGCGCCATCCTATTGCGTGGCGTTGAGTCCAGAGGCAACTTGACAGACAACCGTTTATCCCGCCCACACTGCTATCCAGCGTCACGGGTCTGGCTTGCTAGGCTAACGTTGCTTCACTCCTAGGTCAGAGACATTTTTTTAACTCTTTTCAGATGGTTTTCATGTTGGTTTGGTGAATGGTGTTCCTTTCCAATACAGATTTTGATAATTCAGCATGTGTCTTTTTTTAATCTTATTTACTTCTCTTACTCTTGCACCACGTAAGACACCAACATAGACAGAGATAGTTTCTCTACTTCAACATGTTTGTTGTACATGCTGCTGGATGTGGTAACAGAATGTTGTTGATAAAAAAAAATTAAGTCCTAGCACCTTTTATAAGTTGTTGTTTTCCTTTTACTGCTCTCAACAGAGCAGTGTTGGAGAATATGTTGGCAAGGAAATTACTTAATCCGTTAGTGGTAAACTAGTAAATGTGTTGTCATTCACAGAATTAGAAGTAGAACTATGCACTGTATTGCCAATCACACACAATATCGACACCAATCTTTCAGTACACATACTGTTTATTGCTGTGAGCATTTAGAAGTGACATTGGCAGGTCTGCGGTTATGTAATTAAGAACTATAATGGCACAGCCATGACATGGAGAAAGACAGCCCATTGCTGCTCAATACCCAGTACTTTTACTTTTGTACTCAAAAGTACATTTAAAAGTTAGTACTTATTACTTTTACTTAAGTACATTTTTGGTGTACTACTTTTACTTTTACTTGAGTAAATATTTCGCAGGGTACTTCTACTTTTACTTAAGTACAAGACTTCAGTACTTCTTCCACCTCTGGGGTGCACTCATTAAATCACTCAAAGCTCTGAAATCTAAGCTATGGGGCTTTGGTTTATGTTTTATCAGTGGTGGGATGATGGAAAGCTTTAGTGCTTATCAGTATTACTCATCAGTGCTGTGATGAAGAAAAATGTCCTCAGTGCTGTTCTTGGTATGATTCCTTCTACATTTATAGGTGGCCTCGGTTGGTAAAATTTCATTTCAGTAGAGGGCACCATGCTCCCTTATCAGTTTATGTGTAACATGTTTGAACATGTTACAGGACAGATATTGTGATTGTCAAAATGTGCTGCAGAAAATTGACTTTTTACTCAAGAATATACAGTATTCAGTCAATATCGGTTCTGCTTTAAAGTATTTTACACCAGGAACATAGTTGTCTTTGCCAAAATGTTTATCCTGTCCTGCTTTTCTGCTGTTATGAACTGCACCTAACACATATTTTCTTCTATTTCAGAAACAAATGGATGGCAAAGATAAGCTGTCGCTGCAATATTCTGCTCCATACGGACCTTTTTATTTCATGGGGTTGAGAGAGGCTTCAGCACTACTGCAGCACTGTGTGTTAAATAACCGTACAATGGGATCTTCTATGAAAGGGTGCACGACAGGAGGATGCAAAAGGAAGACAAACAAACTCAAGGTAAAATGTGTTGATCCACACACAAGTCAGTGTTTTCTATACCATCTTTAGGAATCTCAGTGTTATAGAAAACATTTCTTTTCATCTTTTCAACACTTGAGAAACACACATATAAATATTTCATCACCAGAGCAACTTGTCTGTAGATCGTGGTACCCAGGTTGATCCTTAAAATAAATGTTCAGTCAGCGAGGGTAATTTGCAGCCATACCTGTTTTATGCACTTCTCCTTCTGAGTGCCTTAAATGGCTGGCTTCTTTTTGGTCGTGCTATGTTTGATAAAAAAAAACAAACACAGCATATCAATACAAACACCTCATACCAGCTGCCAAGCATGATGGTGGAGGGCTGATAATATAGGCTTGTTTTGCAGCCACAGGACCTGGACACCTTGCGGCCACTGAGTCGACCATGAGCTCTTCTGCATACCAAAGAATTTAAGTCGAATGTGAGACCATCTGTCTGATAGCTAAAGCCTGGCTGAAACTGGGTCATGCAACAGCCTAATGATCCCAAGCACAGCAGCAAATCTACAGCAGAATATCTGAAAAGAATCAAGTTGTTGCAATGGTCCAGTCAAAGTTCTGACACCGACCTGATTTACTGTGATGGGACCTTAAAGGGACACTATGTAATTTCTTCCCCCATCTAGTGGTGCAATTTTATTTTGCAAAGTTGAATGAATTTGCTCTCTAGCGCCTCACGTTTTCAAATGTGCGCTGCAACTTCTTGAACTACGGCAAGCGGAATGTGTCAAGATTCAAGAAGCTATAGCTTCAGACTCAAGGTCCATACAAACAAAAAGAAATCAAGACACACAGTACAAAGGATTATATAACACACATACAACAACACTATGAATACAGATGACAGATATGTCAGATAACATAACATCTCCTTTGGTGTGCAAGCAATGCAATTAGTCATATTCCGGGAGTTACCGGAAGTGACGTTGACGCAGCATTAGCATTAGCCTGTGTTAGCAATAGGAGCATTAGCAGCGGTAAATAAACTCCCGGTAAACTTACAAACTTTCTAATGCCTCGTTTTGTGAGTTAAGAGCCTATGTGTACTACGGCAGAAGTTTGGTAACAATCAATGCATTATTAGTGGGATCATTTACGAGATAAAATCTATTTAGCATTTTTTTTTTTTTTTTTAAACTTTATTAGTAAATCAACAAAATAACAGTTTACAAATGTGAGCATAACGCCAAAAAGAAGATATCCAGGGGGAGCATAGGAATAATAATAAAAAGAAGAAGATGATGCACTTACAAAAAGAAAGCTAATGAACACAAAGACATATGTGCCAAGGAATAAAATCAATTTAGCATTAGCGGCTGTAATAAGCCATTTGGCGGAAATGACGTCACAATGACGTCATTTCTGCTTGTAGGCCTGGTGGGGAAATCGCGATTCGAAGTGCTTTATGTCCCTCTCGGCACTTCGTCATTTTTCATAGAGCGGAAGGACATGGCAGCCTCCATAGAGCTTACCTGCTCTATGTAGATACAGACAAGTTATTCTTCACTCAGGAGGATAAGTGAGATTTTTGACAGAGATCATTTTACACCAATGAGAACTAACTTATGAATGAATATGTTGATTTGAGCTAATAAATGACTTAATTTATTACATAGTGTCCCTTTAAAGTAGCACCTGATAATTTGGAAAATTATTTGCTCTTTGGCTCCCCCTACGGTTGTGTGATGTAACACCACTCTCATAAAAACAAACCTAAGTGTGAGCGCTGCAAACATACAGCCATACACATGAATTCTTTTCTTTTTGTCATGTTGAAGAGGCCACAAAGACGCCATCAAAAGCCCACAAAAATGCCAAGCAAACGAAGAGCAAAACCGAAGTTGAGGTTCACAAACTTCTGTAATGTTGCTTTAAGAGAGCCGTGCAAAAACGAATGCTCTCAAACCTCAATGAACTGTAGCAAGGTTGAAAAGAAGAGTGGTTCAGAATTCCCCCACAATGATCTGAGAGACTGATAACGCCATACACAATATATTACATCAAATTATTGCTGCTGAAGGTGGTTGCACAGTCCACTGAATCATGGGATGTGCTTACTTTTATAAATGCACCTTCAGCATCTTATCTTAGTTTTTGTTAATGAATAATGAGACTGAGTAATATGATATGTGTTGATTATCTCAGGTTGTATTTACCTAGTTTTAAAACGTGGTGAGGACCAGATGATATCTAATTTTGCCGTGATACATGAAATGTTCAAATTAAGAGGTTTTACTTTCTTTTTCACATGGATGTAGATGTATATCATTGCTTAGTGTCGTTTTCACCAAAGATTTATTGGTTTTTGGTCATACCATGACAGTGAGAAATATATCTGAAAAGCTGTTAGGGCAAAGGTTTTAAGCTTTGAAACATTCAGCTAGTATAATGCTATAAATAGCTATAATTTCCATTTATTGGTGTTTCCGCTTAAGTACTCATATCACCAGTGAATCATATGATCAAAGGAATGACACATAATGTTACAGTTAGATTGTACACTTCAAACATCTTAGGGAATGTGATGCGATTACTTTTTTATTATGCGCCTTTGTGGATTTTCTTCTAACCTGGTGTTCTGTTGAGGAGTTGACCATTGTATTTTGAAGTTTAAACATACTTTCATGTACATAAGCGCATCATAGTTTCTTGAGTCTCCCACTGCGACTTGTAGCTTTATCAGATGCTCAAGTGAAACTTCTTCGAGGTTACAATTCATGACAAAGGCTGTCTGACTGCACCACATAACAGGAAAAGAAAACTTTGCCATGGTAAGCTGACTGAAATGATCAAAGCACCTTCGCCCAACATAATCAGTGAAATCATCTGGTGCACCCTGCATCTACCATGAAAAGCCGCATACCGATCGCCTGCAAAACAAAGTGTTGTCCAACCTGCTCTATAAACACTTCCTATAATGTTACGCCTGCAACTGTCGAATGGCAAATTCAGCCAACCGCCTTTACAGTGACTCAGTGTCACTTTTGTCTTCTGAAACTTTTAAAATTCTGAGAGTATATGCCATTCATGGTGTGTCCATGATGAATGGGCAACCTGCACGTCCACCCACAGAAACAAAGCAAGATTGCTGTGTCAGTGTGGACAATAAGAGACTCTGAATGTCACAACTCTAAGGAAAGATGCTGTTGAATTGCATTTTGGGTAACGTAGGCACCAGCATTTATCAAGCTTGAACCAGTGGTTTAAACTAAACCTCTGTGGCATCAGTTTTGTCCAGTTACTTGGGCTTTAAAACTGGAACTCAGTTTTAAATGGTATATCAATAGAATTTGCACAAGGATGCCTTGGTTCCCGTTTTATTTTTCATTTAGAGGTATTTTCCTTTATGCTGATCCAAAAAAGAAAAGGATGGTGTTTGTTTTAACACTACATAGAGGAGGAGACAGGTTGAGAAGAGGATATGAGTGTACCACATGTCAGTAAATCATAATAACACTGGCAGTTTATATAGTGAACGGGCGAGGCGCTGTGCATCATCAGCTGTGAAGCCTCGGCGCCGCACAGTCAGTGAGAGACAGCCATGGAGAGGTGGAGAGCGGACTGTCTTCTTTGTTATTTCTAAAGTCCTGCAGTTCCCAACTATGATACTGTTCGCTGGGACTTGTGTCGGCCCAACTGCCAGATGCACGCGAATGCCGCCAGAAGATTTCCACCGGTTAAGTATGGCACTTTTTTCCCTCCTCCTGGTCAGAGATTGGGATTGCGGTAGTCGGGGAAATAGACCATCGCTTTGCCGCTTGTAAATCTGTTCGGAAGTCAGAGCGGGATTCCCGGTGTGTCCTCTTGACTGCACCCGAAATGCTTGAGGCCGTCTTGTTCGTTTAGTTTCGCAGCTGTTTGCGGATGTAGCGCAGATATGAACAGTGTGACAAAGTTGTGCACTTGTCGGTTGGGTGCTGAAAGGCCTGGCTCTGTGTGTGTGTGTGTGTGTGCGTGTGTGTGTGTGTGTGTGTATGGAGTTTGTTTCTAGCTCCCCTCCCCCACTCTCCGTTGCTGTTCTGCTCATTCTGGAGAGGCCAAGACATGAATGTGATGAGAGGCTCACTTCAAAAGACACAGTTTCAGAGGGAAATTACATTTCCAGGGCTCAGATATTGTCTAATTCTGGCTAAATTCCGCCGCCGAGCCGCACACCTGTGATGGCTACGCGACCATCTCGTGCCGTTGCTTCATCCTCTCAGGTAGCAGGAGGATGCGAGTTCGCTCAGATAATCAATTCCGTGCCGTTTTAACTCCAGCTATCCGACAAGGCACGAAACCTCCTCGTTTCATACCCACATTGTAGGGTTGTGATTCGGATTCCAACACACCTGGCTTCACGCACAGTGCACGTGCTGCTCACACTTCAGGTTGTGCAGCAGATGAGCACTGCTGCCAGTTTTGTCTTTGCACCCTCATTGTTCAATCAGGATAATGATTTTTATCTGTATTGGACCAGACAGAGAGTGGGTGTGCCCTAAAGGGAAGGGTGCTGGCAACCATTAAAAAAAAAAATACTACTCATGAAATCACACAGCTTGAGTAAACCCAGCTACCAGCCTTTGTGAAATCATAATAATCATCTTTTTTCTCACTCCCTCCAGCATTAATTTTTAATCCTATTAGAGTCAACAAGTGCTCGTAGCTATAAATAGGGAAGTCATTTCAACTGAAAATGTAAAATCAAGCGTGTGTTTCATTTTTTTTTCACCAGGATTTGGATCCGCCAGCGCTTGTCACGAAATAGTGGCTTCTGTGTGGATGTGTGAATTTAAACAGTCAGCTGTGACTACATTAGACCTTAAATTAAATACTGACGCTGTATCTGGGAAGCTTAGTCATAAGCTGTGCACTCCTGCACAAAATAAAAGCTCCGTGAGTACATGAGAAGCAAAATGTGTCTTTCAAAAACTCTTTCCCAAAAATAAATGTGTTCGCCACTCTGCAGCTGATTTTGCCTCCACACTGATAGCAGGGGAATTAATTAAAATATAGCATGAGGATCAATACAGTAACCTATCATATAACATAGTGCTCGTGTGAGCTAATAATAAAGAGACTTAAGGCTGCTTTGCCTTTGAGTTAATACTGTAAAGCCCATGTGAATTTATCATGATGACGGTCTAATACTAATTTAGATGAAGCTGGGAAAGCTGCGTGAAGTATTGATATGCCCCATGCATATAAATCAGTAGGTTATTACAGACCACATTAATACTACAACATCTTCATGCTGCTATCAACCAAAAGAATGCCTCGGGACTATCAAGCTACATTTAAAGACTAATGAGTTTAGATTTCAGTTTCTGATCAGGTTTGAAGATGTTCCACAGAATATGTGACGTCAACGAATGAAAGGTCTTTTCAGGTTATTCTTGTGTTTTACAGGTTTAGGTTTTACCTTTCTGGGTTTTTTTTTTCTATTGTATTGAGTCATTCAGATGTAATATCACCAAAACCAAACTGCGGCAGTCAAAGAATGCAAATAAAGGCTCCTATTCATTAGGTTTTTACTTTTGTGCAGTAGATTTTTTTTTTCACGTTTTTCAGATGCTCTCGTTTTCCACTAGATTTTCATACATTTCAATGGTTATGTAGAAACTGCCCGTCACGAATGTGTAGATTATTAAGAGTAATAGCAGCAAACATGTTTTGTTCTGTTCACGCACGGGACCCACTCCCATTCCTGCCAGGGTAAAGTCTGCACCGTGTCCAGCCTGAATGATTCAGACGCACGCTGCTCCTCTGGGCGACGTGTAGAAAATTTTCGAGCTGCAGCGCATGCACGTGTGAAGGGGGAATTCATCATTCGACCTTAATTTGAGAGTGAGATGTATGTGTTACAGGGATACAGTGGTAGTGCCGTGACAGTGCCAGCAATGATGTGGGCTGCATCTCATTATATGTTTTTCCCTTCTTGCAGGAGTTTTTTCGCAGCGGCATAAGTAGAATTCTGGATCGACTAGTTGTGCAGAGTGGGCTCCACGGGGACGTGGTATATGGATGCTGGGACTATGAGCATAAGTGACAAAAGGGGCTACATAGCAGACCTCGGAGGCAGCTTCACTGAGGACGCCCCCAGACCTCCAGTCCCTGGGGAGGAGGGAGAGCTGGTGTGCAATGATGGCCGCCAACACAGCAGCCTCGGCCTCCACTGCTCCTCGAAGAACGACAGCCTCAAATGTGAAGCATCTGTGGCCACACCCAGACGACCTGACTTGGATTTGGGTTATGAGCCAGAGGGCAGCGCTTCACCGACGCCACCCTACTTGAAATGGGCAGAGTCTCTTCACTCCCTCCTCGATGACCAGGATGGCATCCATCTGTTCAGGACGTTCCTCAAGCAGGAGGAGTGTGCCGACATGTTGGACTTCTGGTTCGCATGCAGCGGCTTTCGCAAACTCGAAGCCAATGAGGGCAACGAGGAGAAGAAGGTGAAGCTGGCAAAAGCTATCTATAAGAAGTACATTCTCGACAACAATGGGATTGTCTCCAGACAGATCAAACCAGCTACCAAGTCCTTCATTAAAGACTGTTTGATGAGGCTTCACATTGATCCTGCAATGTTTGACCAGGCCCAGACTGAGATACAGACAATAATGGAGGAAAACTCCTATCCTCTCTTCCTAAAGTCTGACATATATTTAGAATACACACGGACAGGGGGAGAGAGCCCTAAGATGTACACCGACCAGACTTCTGTTTCTGGGAATGGGAAGGGACTGTCAAGTTATTTACCAACTTTAAATGAAATCGAGGAATGGAAATGTGACCAAGTGCCGGAGGAGCAGCCTGAGTGTGACCCCACACTAGCGAGCCAGCTCACTCAGAAACTGTTAATGGAGACGGTACCGCTGCGAGTTGCCAACAGTGCAAGATTCCAGGACAGTCGTGAGTACAGGTAAATCTTCCCAGCAATCTTTAAAAGCTTCACCTCAGCTCAAACTGCACAGCTTTTCTCTGCAAACTGCTGAATTAGAAATAAACCTGAAACCCCACACCAGCATGAGCGCTGCTGTAAGATTGAGATGAAAACAGAATCTGAGTGCAGCACCAGAGACAGCAGAGCTGATGGTGTGTGAAGTGCAGTATCTGCACCTCAGGAGGTGAGGAAATGTCAGAAGTTAAAGAGGCTACTTTACCTGCTGTTTGGAGGCAGAAATCATTTTTTCCCCTTGTATTGGGACTCTGGGAATCGTGTGTTTTCCCATTGGACATTGGTTTTGTTGTGAAGAAGGATAGGATTTTATTGTTGTTGAGTTACCCTTATCTCTCAGCGTATTGTTGTTCATATTATGTTTGACTATTTAATCCAAAGCTTTCAACTTGTTCTATTTAAGAGACTACAAGTCTCAGCTATGAATATTTATTTAACATGAGTGATATCATTCCTTCGTATTTTATATTTTTAAGCCACAATCAAAGACAAAATGTGCACAGAAAATGGAATGTGTTATCAGAAGCTTCTTTTTTTTTTCTCTGAATCAGTTCAGAATTTACATATATTGAATTTTTTATTCAATTCATTTCACTTTTATTTATTTAGTGCCAAATCGCAACTAATGTCTTCCCAAGATACAGTTCAGTTCAAGCCATTTATAATCCAAATCATTGCAATGCAGTCTTATCCAGTCCAATCAAATGAATCTACGTATAACATCTGCATGCCCACAAGCAAATAGCTCAGCTCAGCATTAGTTGGTAGTTTTTTAAGTGGGATGCTTTAGGACTCGCAGCAATGGAGGGGTTGACTGTAGGGGCAAATTTTGTGCATCGGTACAATAAAATATCCACTGTGCTAAGAAATGCTTTTCACTTTTTGGAGGGAGATTTTGCTGTAATCTGCTAAATCTCCTGATGACTGTTTGCCAGATTTAGTGTGCTTTTAAGTGGATAAGACTCTGTACTTGTATTGAATACATTACATTGACGGCTCTTCTTCTGACTGAGTTCTACGGTTCAGGGTTAGGGTCTAACCTAATCTGACTTTGGCAGAAAAAAGAAAAAAAATTGTTCGAAAAATATGTATTGGTCTCCAAAGTCTGGTGATCAGTGTTTTTCTCAGGCTCTTGTAAACAACAAAACTAAAACATATCATAGTCGATAACCTTTAGTGGCTTCCTTCGGTTTCACTGCAGGAACCTCTCTGTCATATTAATCGAGTAACGTGTTAAGCAGGTTTTTACTAAAAAAGGACAATAATGTCAATTTGCACAAGCTAATGATGAAGGTACCTGGTAAAGTTACTCTTCATTTTTCAAAAATATAGTAATAGATTGGTAATTATTCGTGGCTTTAGTCTTGTAGAAAGGGTGAGATCGAATGAAGCAGGAAAAGATTAAATATACCGTTTCAGGGACATTTTGTGCTATTTGAGTTCTGAGTTTTCAAGCATGTGGATCCTGCTGTCTTCTAAATACGTGTGATGTTTCTGCATGAGAAATTGTAATCTGTAATCTAAATGTGTGAAAAGTGGCAGAAGAATCAGAATGTAACTGTCTTTGGAAGTTACAGCATAACAGTGACGGATAAAACTGAAGTCATTTCTTTCTGCCACAGCCAAACTACTGACAGCAAACAAACTTGTAAATCTCATTATGTAAGAAGATTGCATCTTCAACAGAGAATTGAGGACAATTCTGGTTAAGGAAGAACAGTCCAGCTGTGGCATGCGAGACATTAATGTGATGGCAGATTGTGTCTAATTCTTTGTAATGTTTGTCTGCAACAGAGCAATTTCTGTTTCCTCACAATCAGACACTACAGAGACATTCCCATATTTGACCTCTGTTTCTGCAGCGCCAGTTTTATGATGAGAGACAGGAATTCACATCAGCTGACAGACAGACAATAGCTTCCAGATAAAACCTCTCTGTGCACAGTGCTGCACTCTGTAGCAGAGACAGAACAAATCCTGATTACATTTTGGTCTGTTAAAATACAATGATCGGACGGAAATCAGATCTTCTACGGGCCGTGCAGCTGCAGACTTCAGCTACTTTTTCCTGATAAGCTCTCGTGTTGAGTCTCATTACATTCTCCAGCAGGAGCGTGTTACTTTTAGGGGTCGATATCTGCAAAATGCACAAGCTTGTTTATATATGTACGATTTTTTTTTTTAAAAACACAACCGAGGGCACTATTGTTAGAGAGTCGTGCTTGAAATCTACTCTCATATGTAGGCCTAACAAAAAAAAAGAAAAGAAAAGAAATGGGAAAAAAAAAGGCTGCACAACTAACTAACCAAGCACCACAGGCATCGCAGAGGATCAGCATGGCAAACAGTGAAGAACATATTCAAATTTGTGAGCGAGGCAGACGTTTGTGCTTATTTTCACATCATTGTTTCAGCATTCAAGCATTTGGGTAGAATTACAAAAAGACACGCTTTATTTTTTTAGTAGCCTCTTAGCATCGCCCGGTGGGCTTTTGTGAGACTTAAGTTTTACAGCAGTTGTGTCAGATCACTTCAGAGACAGGCAACAGAAGACATTAAAAAGTCTTTCAGATCTGCTCCGAGGAGTGAAATGACATGAAAGAGAATGGCCTTTATGTTCATTAATGTTTGCAGAGTGAGTGTTGAAGTGAGAACCGTTCAGTTTTGTTCTCATTCGACTGGGACGAAACTTTAGAAGGCAAGACTTGAAATTCTTTGGGACATCGATCAAGGTTGCGTTTTTAAATAGATTCAAAAGCCCTCGAAAACGGTGTACACGCAAGAGCATCGTGGAGACATACATGGAACACCTGATTTATCTTTTTGCTGAGGGTGACATTCATACTGGAGTATATTAGATATATAGTTTTTATGGTCTAGTTTTTATATGAGGCTGGCAACATGCACATTAGGCTACAGTTTGAGTATTTTTCTTAAGGTGTAAATGTTCTGCGCTTATATGGTCTTTTTGACCTTTCTAAAAACCACTTTACAGTAGGTTTCTCGTTCACCCCGAAGTGTAAAGCCTTTTTTAACCCAGTTGTTTCTCATTCTGATTGATTGTTTAGAATAGGGATTGAACTGTGACTTATATTGTGTTGTTTTTCAGTGCATAAAGCTTGCATGTTTTATAAAACCACACGTGTATAAAGCAATAGATATGACGTATTACATTAAATTGAAACAGGTTTTTGAGTCTAAACATATTAAAGCTGGCTATTACTGAGATAGAACCATGGATAAAGACAACTGAGTTGATAACTACTTAACTTTATACAAATATTTTGTGTACTTTTGGCACATTGTTGAATTATTTATAGAGTCCTGCTCAGTTGTGAACTGCAAAGTTGTGTCCTGCTTGTTGGAGTTTGCAGTTGGTGGTTGTCAGCAAGAGGGGTCTGCCGTGTCTGATTTGTTTTCTTCTTTTTTTTGACGTCAGTTTGGTGAATAAGAGCCTAATTAGGCTTTTTGTAGGTTGAGGATCCTACTATTATTGTATGTATCACTGATTTATTGATAACATTGTATAACTTATATTGAATTATATTGCATTCTGCAAGAATTACTCCAACAGTCTTGGCAAAACACAAAAAGATTGACAATTTGTTAGGTGACAGTCTTTAAATTATAAATAGCCACCAAATGAATGGAAACGTGTGGCTCTACTTTCAGATAGGAAACTTTGTTAATTTAACTTTGGTTAAGGTGAAACATCTGTGGTTCAACAATAATTTAAATTTGAATTAAATTTATGTTTTTTCTTCCTTCTGTTTTTCTTGGCCCTCTGTGTTGCATAACGTTTTGCTCATATAAAAGGTCTGTAAAGTAACAGATCCCCACAGTCCACTCCAAAGCGAGTTATCCTGTATCTTAGAAGTCATTCAGCATGGTTTATACGCACACTTGATTTGATCTACGGTTACACTTCAGCTCAGCTAATTTATTGGATCGTCCATGTCCCAGTGTATATTCATAGCAATCGAGTTAGTGACTGAAGTATGTCCAATGCTTGTGGACTATATTCTGCTACTTCTAACTCTCCCTGTGAGAGATCATCCAGTATGGAAGTGTAGCCGAATCAGCCGCTCCTGAGCAAAATCTGATTTTTATTAGGGGAGAGTGAACTGTTTCAGGGACAGGAATTTATTGGAAATACAGCTGTATCAACATACACTTATACCTTATTGTTTTTTTATAAAAAGATGCAAAAAAAAATAGAACATTGAAGCATGTGCCGAACATGTGGTCCCAACCACATTATCAGGGCGTGTTGGTCTCACTAACTCAATTTTTTTCTTCTTCTAGTGTCCTATAGTCATGCTGAGTGATCCTGAACCCTTTTTTTTAAGTCCAGCCATGTTCAGGAAATGCATTGTCTTTATACCTGTGTAGTGGCTTGCCAAAGCAGCCCTTACCTTAAGAATAAGCATTGGCCTCGCAGTCCACCATCAGCTGACCAGATCGGACTGGGCCTTCAGAAGGGCATCTTACAGAAACAGGAGCTGAAGCAAATCGTTTCAGACATAGCGTGACAAGAGTACCATTTCTGCTGCAGCATTGAGAAAATGGTTGTTTATGATCATAAAAGCATGTAAAGCCATTTTAGAGGACCCCAGTATAGAATTATGAACCAAAAAGATTGCCATTATACAGATGCTTAAAGTAAAGAAGTTGTTAATGATTTAATATATGGCTAAATCTGAGCATCTATGTTTCATGAACAATGTCTCAACTAACTATTTAGATTACAGCTAAATCAATATTCATTTACTGTCATTTATGATGTAATACTTGACATTTGAACTACATTAATCCCAGAGGACGCTTTAAAGGATGCTTTTTGGTTTGAGGCATCAACATAGATGCAATATCTCGGCCTAATGAGATCTAAGTATTGTTTCAATTCGTTTTTGTTTTCTGGAATAACATCTAATTGTATGAAACTTGATTATACTTTCATGAAATGGCTGTTTCTGTGAGCCGTGTTGCCTGATCTGTGTCAACTGACTGATTTACAACTTCCTCTCTTTGACCTTGCGGCTCTCGTTCAGATGAAAAAAATCTTGCCATATTCACTACAATTACAGCTGCATTTTTCATTTTTCATTTGTGCCTCGTCTTTACTGACCTGGTGCTATAAATATTCGCAGGCTTATGCGGATGGTAATGAAGATCAGATGGTCACAAAGGTTTCATTTGAACTCATGATGCTTCTGCATTTCAAGCAGGGAGAAAGCTCGGGGTAAATGCTTCAGGGAATTCAAATTTGAATAAAGAATAATGATGCCTAACATCTATAATTCATGTATACAAGGCCCTTTGAGAAGTATGTTGAGCAAAGTCAATGGCTGGGAAAGGTGTCAAATGAAGCCTTTCTATAGATGCTTTCTGAAGAATTTGCATCGGGACAATAACTCTGCCCCGTTCTCTATTCCTGTGTTGAATTTGATGTGTCTCACACAATGTTGCTGGCCAAAGTACAGTCTTCAAGACTGGTCAACAACATGTCTGGAGTATGTTGGCCTAATCCTTTGCATTGAACCCAATTAAGGACTTTAGAGTATGTTACTCAGAGTCTAAAAATGATTAAGCAATTTTCTGTATTCAGCTTCACCAGAAAAGACAAAACAGCTGTGCACTGCCATTTTTTTTTTTACAAGATTATTTCTATTACAAAAATCCTACATTTCTGAGAATGAAATTCCCTCTCAGCATTTTCTGTATCTCTCCTTTTTTTTTTTTTTCTGCAGGCACACACCATGGCGGGAGCCCATCAACCCATACTATGTCAACACGGGTCATGTTATGGCCCCAGCCACCAGCGCCAATGACAGTGAGCAGCAGAGCATGTCCAGTGACGCAGACACTCTTTCCCTCACAGACAGCAGTGTGTACGTAATGGGCCACCACACACAAACACATTTTAAACGTCATGAGGAATGCGTCGGGCTTCAACTTTGTCTGGAAAACCAGTTTTACAGTTAAAATGAAAGTCTGGAACCTATAATTGTACTTTCTGGCCATTTAAACAAACTCACCTGCTACAAATGTAGAATTGTTCTTTATTGCTAATCTGAAAACCTAACAAACTCAGAGGCTGCATGTGAACATGTTAGACGAACTGAAATTGTACGAAATTGAGCTTCTCAAAGTCCGACTAACACACCGAGGCAATGCCATTGGGGTTGGAATACCTCCTGCATGTATGTGCTCAAGAAGACTCTAATGGGCCTTTGTGTTTTGTACATTCTCCGAAATGACATATTTTGGCATCTTTTTGTAAAAACAGTACAGGTGTAAATTATTATACTTCCAAAGAAAGCTTCTCTCATTCACTTTTTCTTCTAGTTGTTTTGATAGGCAGATACATGACAAAAAGTTGGAACTAAAAATCAGCCCATGAAGACTACATGTCAACTAGCGTTTACTTAAAGCATTTCCAGATTGTCACTGGGCTCTAGTAAAAACTCGATTTTATAACCTCATCGTCATCTGACAAAGTCCCCGTTCAAGTTCCCTCAAGACAGAGTCTGTGCAGTAATTTCGGCTATACTTAAATATTCGATGATCTCTCACAGTGAAAGTTAGGAGGACTGAAGATTTTCTCACACGGTCTACAGTGTTTTGGTGTCAGACATTGTGTAGTCAATAACTTGATTTTGCTGACTCTAACAATTCTACACGAATAAGAATCCAAAATTAATGTTCCCAGTTATCTGGGTTCGCTTAAGCTAAACTCGGACTTCAGTGGCATGGTAATAAATCAGAGCCAGGCGTTTGCTATTGAAGAAACATTTGAAAAAATAATGTATTCCAGTTGGAGAGGAGGGGAATTGAGCCTTCACAGCCTCCACAACTGGACAAAAATGTGTTTGAAGCTGAGTGGATTAGAGGCCGTTATCAGCTAATTGCTCCAGAGCTTCCAGCAGAGAGGAGTTGGAAAACCAGTATGACCAATACCTCATGGAATTACAGACTCTTGCATGTGATAACATTCTGGGACAACATAATCCTGTGAGAATACCTGTCCTGCTTTACTGGATACTCAAGACTTACAAGGTGTTTGTTTTAGGCGAAAATGTTGCCAGAAGCTTTCAACTTCAGAGCTAATTCTGTGCTTTATTCATGAGGATGTTTTGTGAAAACGTCTTTATTGTGCATTTCAGAGATGGGGTTCCACCATACCGACACCGCAAACAGCATCGCCGGGAGATGCACGAAAGTGCCAAAGCAAATGGGCGAGTGCCACTACCTCATTTTCCAGTGAGTTATTCATGGGTTATTTCCCTCTCGCTTTCCGCCTCTACACCTCTCTCTCTGCAGCTGTCTGTCTCTGCTTATTTTTCTCTGCTCCACCATCGGAGATGTGCATATTTAAGCTCTGCTGTGTCGCAGCGTCTGTGATGGAGTATAAGAATAGCTGATGGTGAAAGAGAAGGCTGTCTAAATGCAGCTTGATGCCTTCCTAAGCTGTGTGCGCTGAAGCCTAGCAGACATGAATCTTCCCCTGTGACAGCCTGATGCCTCCATCTGCAGCTTACGCTGTCTCTTGGTAGGAAAACCCCAGCCCTAATGAGGCCTGGGAGTAAAGAGTCAAATTAAAACTTTGCATGTAGCATCCTATTTGGATATATAAATTGAGTATGAATTTGAGTGCAAATCCCTGAAACAAAACTCACATTTTCCTATTTTGCTAGAAAAACAATGGCGAGGCTTGGAAGTATTTTGTTTGAAATGTCGATTTGTTTACCCATATTTTTATTTCTTATTTTTATGAAATGCTTTCAGATCAGGAATTAACAGCTTTAAGTTAGGAAGCAGAATACATGTCAATTGAGTGTTTATTAAGGAGATTAAATGTGCTGTTTAGAATGACAGTATTTTTATCACCATTTTGAAATCTAAACCAGAACAAAAAGGTTGTTATTGAATCTAGTGGATGATCGGAAAACAAAGACACCCTAATTCATATGGGATATATTCATGATGCAAAGATTCAGCACCACGCTCATGAATTTGATCGAATATACAGCATTGGTTGAGCTTACATTAACAGAAAGAAATAATCAGCTTGATTCATTTTCTGTGTTGATCATTTTTTGTCGCTGGCACATTCAGATTTAAATTTACAATCCTCTTTAAACGTAAGCATTTCGACACTGTCCAGTTCAATGTTCTATTCCAACCACTCACAAGATGTGAGGTGTCAGGAAGGTAAAATGTCCTTGACAGTAATACAGCAGGGACAAAAATCCAAAGAGTGCTTACAGTTGGGATTTTTTTCTTCCAGCGCACAAACCGGATTCCAAAGGATATACACGTGGAACCGGAAAGGTTTGCTGCAGAGCTGATTAGGAGGCTGGAGAGCGTACTGAGGGAGAGGGAGGCTGAGGAGAAACTGGAGGAGCGGCTGAAGAGAGTACGACTGGTATGACCACTTCATTTCTGTACCAGTGTCTGATGTTTAAAGCACAAGCAGATTCACCGCTTTATCAATTTCATGTTCTGCGATTCAGAACTGCTTCTTCCATGTTACACATTCAAGTCATGCTGGCAGCATGTGACTGTCAGCACCAGCTAAATGATATTAGTGGCCAGGAGATAAAAAGGTATGATGATGAAAAATGCAGCACAGGAAGCTCAAGATATTAATTGTTAAATCTAAAAAAAATAACAACATAAAATCTTGAGAATCAAATGATGTCTGGAACTGAACCTTTATCCAGTTATCAAGAAAAGCTCCTGTTAACAGCTGCTGGGAGAGGTAACGGTGATTTGATGATAAGCAGACTGTCGACTGAGTATTTAAAAGTAAGTTGAAGAGTATCAGTAGATGCCAGTAAGGCTTTTTTCTCTGAGCCAGACAGCAAGGTGTGTGCCTGGCCATCAAGCTTGACAATGTCCAGAAACAAAGGAGACTAAAATCCATTTGGCCCTAATGAAACTAATGAGGCCAGCCATTTGGGTGGGGAGTAAAAAAGCTTTATGAATCGTTTGGAGAATTCCCTCCTTGGCCTGTCAGCAATCTGGCTTTGCCGATGAATCAGATGCAGCACCTGCACCCTCGGCCCCTTTTAAGCCTGGAACAGTGAGCCGTCTGTTTGATGCCACTTGAAGGGTGATGAAAAGGTTGCTGTTACCGCATCTGAAATCTCAGTCAGTACACAGTGCCAAGTATTAAGTCTCTAGATGAACAATTTATGTTGCTAGCCCTGAAAGAAGAAGCCTTCATCAACAAATACTCTGGGCACCAGAAGAAGTAAATACAAGCTTAGGTTTTAGCTTTTTAACAATAATATCAGATGTCTTCTAAAAGAATACACACACTCAAAGAAGTACAACTCAGTCAGATTTGAGGTTTCTCCTATTTGGTTAAAGCAGGATGTTTCTCTTCTATCGCTGTGAGGACAAGGTTTACATTCTGATATCATGAGGATGTGAGTAACTCGTCGTTTTGCCCCAGCTCTGTCATGCACTCCGAGAATGAAATTAGAGCTTCCCTTAATGTAATTTTTCTGAACAGTGGGCCGTATGGACACACAAGAGCAACAGAATGTGGCTGACGTTAGTAATTTATTGTCCAAAAGACTCATGTGAGCAGGATGGTCGTTGCTTGTCTGAATCAGATTTCTATTGAGTGTTAACAAGATAACAGAACATGCAACCATTTATTTTCTTACCACTCATATAGAGAGACCACGGATTTCTAAAAATGAGCTAAATTGCTATCAGTAAATTCCCATCTGCCACTAAAGCCACCTTGCAGAAAACTAGATGTCTGCCCTTTTTTTTTTTTTAAAGAGGGGGATCATTTCATCTGTTTTAGGTTCAGATATCTGTATATAGCTTAGGGACCCAGAGACGCAAACGACAAATTATTTAAAAATGTGCCAAATAATATTTGTGCTCATACATAATCTTTTGCTAAATCTTAAAGAGGGCAAAAAGAAGTTAAGTGTATGTTTTTCCAGACATAGACTTAGATTCTCGTTGATACAGTAATATAACAAATAATAAGTACAGACCAAAAGCAAACTCACATGGTTTGGCATGTTTAAAGTAAAGGTTTATGTAATTATTAACACAACTGACATGAAACGTTTTGGGTACAATAGCCCACTGTTGTCTTCCCTCCTCTTCTTTCCATATTTGCTAGCAAACTTTACACAGAAAGCAGTGAAAACGTGTCCAGCCTCATGTTGGTCACTCCTCCAGTTGCTGTTAATGTTAATAGGAAATAAGTATGCATGTTGTCTGTGGCTGAGCTTTTTTTTTTTATTCCAGAAAGGCATTGCATCACTAAATATCTTAGAACAGTGGTCTGCAGTCCTTTTGCCATCAGGATTAAAACTTGACCGTTACAAGCAATGACAGAATGTCTCCATCTGCTGCTGTGTTTTCTTTCATCCCAGCATATCCTCCTCTTCCTCTCCCTTATCATAACCTATTATGAATGCATGCAGCACCGCACCAAGTGAATCTCGCCGGAGCAGATTCCGTTAGAGCACGATTTCGTCACAGTCAGTCGGAGCTGACGGTGGATCGGTTGCACTTATCATGACATGGAGCAACAGAAAAAGCGCCGTGTGCATACTGATACAGATGCGTCTGTCTCTAAACCTCTGTAGTAAGAATGAGAAGTCACTTTTAAGTGTATGATGAAAATCTGCCATCTACAGGTTGAAATAAGTAACCCTGTGGAGTGACCTCAGTTGTGTCAAACTGGAAACTACCGGTTCAATTATTAGATCATCCATTAGAACATATTTTTTAATCACTTTGTTTAAGATAAGTTTTTGTTTTATGATGATTTCTTGTGTTTTTGGATTGGAGGAGGAGGACGGTGATGAAGCCGCCATGTCCACAGGCCCGTCCTTATCCAGTCACAGGCTCCCCTCCAGTGCTTATTCGCAGAACTACAACCCTCGTTACGCTGACATCCCCTACAACGGTCCTTTTCTCAGAGATGCTCACGAGGAAAACCCTGAGAGCATCTTGGACGACCACGTTCAGCGAGTCATGAAAACGCCTGGCTGCCACTCTCCAGGGACGGGCCGCCACTCTCCCAAGTCACGCTCCCCCGATGGTTTCCATGGGGGGAAAGGGATCAGTGAGTCAGGCCAAGGCAAACATCCGACAAGGCACGGCTTCAAGGGAGAGACGAGCCACCTGTACCACCACAAAAATCTGCATCACATCCCTCACACAGGCACGGGGAAGCCCAAAGAGCATGCTGAGGCTGAGGCGGCCATGCGCGTGCATGGCAACTTTCCCTGGAGCACGGAGACAAGTTATTACGATTCAAAGTCTCGCAGCTACGCAGATGGCATAGGATCCAATCACACAGAGCACACAGGGTACAGATATGGAACAACCTTTAACTTGTTTTTGCCATTCACACGCCCGTATTCTCTCTCGTTTTTGTACTCACCAGTTGTATTTTTCCATTATTCAATAGCAAAAGTGGTACACAGTGCAAGAGAGCATTCAAGAAAGGTGAAGAAGTGCGGCCAAATGACATGTTAGGGCCAGCAGAGGAGATTGAGAAAAACCACAAGATCCTTTTGTGGCTGATGGAAGGACAGAAAGAAATGGTTCAGCACAAGAGGAGTCCATATGGGTCAGTGATCACAGTTAATCATTAAAAGAAATATATTTACAGTTAAAAAATATCCGCAGCTCAAGTATGTACTCATGAACCTGCTGTGCCACATTTCTGTTGTGTTAACTGGAAGTAAAGCTTTTGCAGTCATGTTTTTGTGCTTGCTAAATTAAAAGAATAGTCACCATCAGTGGTTTAATCACTGATCTTCTTTACTTTTAGGAGTGTCAGTGGGTCCAAGAGGACCACATGCCATGAGGGATCCCACCTCAGCTCTGTGGAAAGATCAGGGTTGATGCACCCGTGCCTCAGCGTCCAAATGCACAGCAACGTGCAGCCATCTCACCCTTTCATCCAGGACCCCACCATGCCCCCCAACCCAGCTCCCAGCCCCCTCATCCAGCTGGAGGAGGTTTGCAGGCGGCTCGAGGAGGAGAAGATAAAACCTGGAGCCTTACAGCCGAAGCAAAGGTAAGAGGCCAGACTGTGCAGTTCATTAGTGTAATCTTTCAACAGAATCTAAGCGAGAAGGGAAGAAGCCAGTTCTTCCGGTTTTCTCTACACAATCATCATTTTGCCCTGTGGCCTGTGCGATTGTTTGGCCCAGTGTATGTCTAACTACAGGGGTTGTTCGATCCCCCAGGTATGTGATGGAGGTGATCCAGAGGGGTCGCACCGCGGTCAGACCTGCACTGTTCCCTCAGCTCAACGTGGTCCCCGCCGTTTCAGACAGCGAGCTCTCGGAGCCCGGGTATGTCCACTGTCTTCCACCTGTAATGATCCCAGAACCCTTCCCCAACTCACTTCTCATGTTGCGCCCCACATTTTATACCTTTCAGCTTGGTTTTCTCTGCTGTCTTGTCGGATTTTTTCTGTTTTCTCTTTCGGAGCCCACTCCATATCAACTGAAGATGAAAGTTTCCACAGTGGATATTGTACATAATGTACATTCAGGTGCTCAGACAAAAAGCAAGAAGCAGAAAAATGGTTTTCTCCCCATCAAGTTCAATGTTAAAGATATAATGGAGTGCACACCTATCCTATGGCCTGTAGTAAATATTTTTACCATGGCTACATACAGTATCTTATTGATCTTTAACTGTGGGTGTATAGTTATTTTACAGACAGCAGGCAGCCAGTGAAATTAGTATCAGTGGTCCTGGTAAAAATGCTTCTATTTATTCACCCTGTCATAAATAACTAATCAGACTTTGAGTTCTCTTGTTTATTTCCCATGAAGACCGGAAAAAAAAGGATCGCAGAGGAAGTTGAAGTGTATGTTATCTGTGTTCCCGCAGAGGCAGACTCGATTCGAGTATTTAAGATCGGGTCAGTTTTTGATGTCTTGTGAGACACACGTTACTGTTTGATGTTTGACTGCCTTCTCAGATGGGTGCTAAACAGACTGAGGAGAGCGGCTGAAGTGTGTTAGAGAGAGATGAAAGACGGATTACATGGCAGCCCCAGTGGGTGAATCCGCCCATCAGGCTGACGAGGGCTGAGCGTTAGCTGCAGACACTGACTGAACCGTTAGGTACCTCAGATTTCATAAAGATAACCGTAAGACTGGAATTTCTTAGATATTGTTTGGCAGTAAAGCAAGACAACGATTTGACATAATAGCAGCAAGACTTATTTTTTCATTATGTTGATTTGGACCAGTGGTTTTCAAAATCCTGACTGTCTCTTCGGAGAGGAAGGAGACTGGCCTGTCCCCCAGTGACATAAAGAGGGAGTAGATAACTTCAGCTTTTTTTTTTAATCTGAAGCTTGTTTTAGTTTGATCACTCTTTGACTTTGTCTGTTGTATAATATCTTTATATCAGTTCGTCAGTCACAAATACACGATGTCAAACTAAACAGAATGTAAGTCTTTGCAGGACATCTCCTGCTGTCAGAGGAAGTTAGAAATGTACTCTAACTGCCACATATCTCACTGATAATCACTGCAAGCTTTTCAAATGAAATAGCTACCTCAACTTATTTGAAAATACAGTTAGCCTTTGCTGGTATTCAGCTGTTTAGATATTTATGGTTTAAGTTTCTGAGGTTTTGTTTAGGTTGTGTGTTTGCAGGACTTCTGACGTATACAGCTGCTTCATGTGACGTACAATCTTGACCCAATAAGACACTATCTGGAAGAAATCTGCCTAGAACGTATTTCACATTTTGTCCATTCTTCCTGTAGACTTTCTGTTTGGTACATTCCATGTGTTTGACCTGCTTTTAACAAACTTTCATTCTTGTAGTGTGCATTTGGGAATTGTTGTCACTGTTTGAACCCCAAAACACGCGTCCTTTAATGAGAAGAACAATTTTCCCTAACTTTAACAGGCATGGGCACGAAGGAAGCTTCTCATTTTCAAAGTCATTTTCTTTGCTTTCCATTTGCAGGCATAAAGCCACTAAAAAGCAGCCGTGTGAAAACATTACTGTGGCGTACTACTTCTGCGAGGAGCTGATACCGTACAGGACGTCTGTCAAAGGGAGGGTTGTCACACTTGGCCAGTTCAAAGAACTGCTTACAAAGAAAGGAAACTACAGGTGTGACTCTCGCTGACTCTGTAACCTGTGTACGACGACAGCGCTGCCTGTCGGTAACAGTAAAGTCAAATTAACTTTACTATTTGTCTTTTTAGGTATTATTTCAAGAAGGTCAGCGATGAGTTTGACTGTGGGGTAGTGTTTGAAGAGGTACGTGAAGATGATGCAGTCTTGCCAATCTTCGAGGAAAAGATTATCGGGAAAGTGGAAAAAGTTGATTGAAGTGGATGTTAACGAGTCGGAAGGGGATGAGCCGAGGAGGAGCTGAAGGTGACGAGGAGGTGTTTTCAGGTGGAGATCAGAGGGAAGTCATCCGGCGGAGATGGAAGATCGAAGGAGTGGTCGCTAACGCCACCGCAGTGACGGACTAGAAGAAAAAAAAGACCTCGTTCACTTGTTGGGAGTGTGATGTAGCATTGTAAAGTTTATGAGTTAGAGGAAGAACAAAAGTGCTACTAAAGCTACATATTTTTGCTAAAGATGTATCAAAGGGTTTCCTTTTTAAAGTAACTGCACTTGTAATTTTTATATGTACTGATGCCAGATGTGTACAGTTTGTGTTAATAACAGAATTTTATATCTATTTAAGTATTTGAAACACAAATTTTCAATTCTATGACAGTGTGGCCCCTGTTGAAGATGATCAAAATCCTTTTATAGGGCTGGTATTTCTTGTTTGTTTCTTCTGGGCTCTGGATGTTTGTGCTCTTCGAAGTGCGTTTAATACTTATCAGAACTTCTTTTTCTGACATTCTTTCAGACTGCTTGTCCATTGCATTATAAACCACTGACTGCGTCTTGGTATTGGCTCTCTAAGGGAAAGAGCCACGAGTAATCGGAAATACAGAGACCCCTGTACAGTACTGCAATCCAGTACATCAGTCATGTCTCTTAAAAGATGTTTATGTCTTCCTTTTTGACACCACTAGGAGATCTTTATGGTGTTTTAATACCTTTAAAATGCAAGATGTAAAAAATACTAAGAATTTTGCAATTAGAGGCAGTGTCCTTTCTGATATATGAATAGATTTCTTCATGTTTTTTAAAGTGATTTGTTGTAGGGCGGTTTGCATTTCTGTCAAATGTTTCTGGTCATCTTGGTTTGGTCTACACTGGGAGGAGATGTAGCTGATATATGTGTTTGAGTCTGTTCACCCACTACATTGTTTTTCCTATGTTCAGTTTGAATTTAAAGCAAATTGCCTTGGAGTAAAAATAGACACTAACTGCAATAATACTGTCGACAGAGATATGATTGGAAATCACAGTGAATCTATGCAAGGTGATATATAATTTTGTTTCCTGACTGAAGGACACATTGGACACAGGTGATGTTAGAGAAAAGTTCGGAATAAATTGAGGCTTCGTATTATCTGTCAGGGTGTTTGAAATAAGAATTTACAAATTTTAACTTTTGTCAAATATTGCTAATGAAAGTTTGAAGGAGAGTATCTCTTTTGTTACCAGCTGAATCATTTTTAGTTTACACTGAATGACTGTTTGAGCTGCATTAAGTTGCTTTAGGAGTCAGTGTTGTCCATGAGGTAGAAAAGCAGCTTTTCCACCGGCAGAGTCGCACAGAGTGCTAATTCAGCCAGTGATTGTTAGCAGAATTTGTTTGCACTTAAGACACGTGTAGACATGAACACTTTAACAAGCAGATCTAGTTTCAGTCATGTTAATGTTGAGCTTTTAGTTTAATCTCCACATTAAACCTTGAATCACTGCTTAGTTGGTCAGTGAATTAAAAAGGGGGTTGTACTAAGAGCTGATGCCTAATCTGAAGCCTTTTCTAGCTTATTGCAGCTACATCTTGTGCCTGAAGGAAATTCATTTGGATCTATGTGTGATAGATCACTTTACACCAAAGAGGGAAAAAGTAGATGGTAGTCGATGCTCTGACATAACCCCTTTTACGATGAGACTTGTCCATTTTGCAGCAGCTCTGGTTTTATAACTTTGTTACAGGTATTCTACATTAAAACACTGAAGATCTCTTGTGCAAGGCTTTTCCTACAGTGTATGAAACAGTAGTGTTTTGACTCTAAAAATATCAGCAAAATTTAGAAAAAACACATTAAGAAGCTTGCAGAATATTTACATCATCTTACCATTGGAAGAATGAAAAACTGTCTCAGCCAGTTTGCATTTCCTGTCTTCTTTATCTGGCAATGTAAATGACATTTTTGCACTGGGATAGCTGCAGACTGAAAGTTTTGGCACAAAGTCAGCTCGCTTAGCAAGGACACATGAAGATTCAAGGCCACCATGTTTATTCGTATTGCGTTCCTCCTCATGGTGCTGGCTCTCATTGGGAGGAATAAGTAATTACAGATGTGTGGTCTGCTGTAATTGACAGTGGACCTTGAATTTTTGAACGCTTTATTGTAATGTGTCGTTTCACAGAAATAGTGTATGGTATTTTCCTCTTTTAAGGATGCTGCTTTTTTAGATGACTAACTTAAATTGGTTTAATATATTTATGTTGTGTTAGCCTCCGGTCATTATTTGCCTGTTAAGTTATATATTTTTTCATTGCATATGAAACATAGAGGATCAACTCTGTTCTGATTCTTACTGTGAAAGCCCCAAAAGCGAATTTCTCTTATTTAAGATCAGCGAAAATGTGTACAATAAACAGCAGAGTGCCTTTATTCCTATGCTAATGATGTCTACATCTGACTTTCAGATAATTATGGGGACTAGCTTTATCTGCTTTTGTTTCTTTTCTTTTTTTTCAATTTTGCAAAGTTGTTCTTGTTAAATATTTGTCATTGCCTTATTTATGTAAATATGTACAACTTAAATTGTCATTAACCAGCAGCCCAGCCATCACATTCTGTTTTCTGGACCTGTTTCTGTTCACTAACTGGCATGGTTACCATTTGAAGGTACCTGGACAATAAATACATGCAATAAACCAGCTCTTTAGCTTTGTGTAATTTGTCAGCCTTCATCTTTATCTGGTGCATTGCAATGCTCGGTGAACACATGGAAGCATCTAAAGTGTGGCAGATTATCTGTCTTATGTGGCAGAATGTACAGTGACATGCAAGTTGGTTAAGTTTTAGATCTCAGACTTTATTTAACAAGTTCACACTGCGGTTTGGTCATGAATATCATTAAGCCTCTAAGCCACTGTCTAGAAATCTAAGAGTTAAATAATTGATGCTCACATATAAGAAAAATATGATAAGATAGCAAATCATTTTCATGTGGCTGTTTAAGATGATAAAGTTGAGGTCTGGAAGACTAAAGAAAACTTATCAAAAAGCTTGTGGCACTGGTAGGAAAACTCCAAAAGACCTTCTGATTTGTCTGTGATGATGCACTTTTCTTTCCCAATCGTTGATGCTTGAACAAATACTTTCATGCCAGAGTCCTCAGAAGAGAAACCATTAGGAGTTTGCACAAGTGAAAAAAGCCTGATGCCTTTTAATAAAAAAGTCATGGCCTAATAAAGTAAAATGAAATTTATCTGCCACAGTAAGCAAGGGTAAAGGGACATCATTTAAGGATCTGTTTAACACAGAAGTGTAAAGATCGTTCACTTAGCTTGTGTTTGGATCAGTGAAATATTTTACAGGTTGAGGGAGGAAAAGATTTAATTAAATCCACATCATCTGTAGACAAAGACCTAATGAAAATCCACAGTGGAGTACCTCGAGAGGCTCAAGCTTAGAGGCTTAAACATAATTGAAAATGGACTGTACTTGTATAGTGCTTTTCTAGTGTAGCTGACCACTCAAAGTGCTTTCACACTACATTCCACATTCACCCACACAGCACATATAGGCTACACAGTGCTTTCTTCTAACATTTACACATACACTGATGGATGCATCAGAAGGCAATGTGGGGTTCAGTGTCTTGCCCAAGGATGCTATGACATGTGGTCCGGAGAAGCCGGGAGTCAAACCACCGACCTTCTGATTGGTAAGCGACTCCTCTTCCTCCTGAGCTACAGCCGCTCCTAAAGCAGAGTGAACAAGACGACCCAGGAATCCCAACAAACCAGAATCCTTTTATAGGATTCATTCATGAAGATCTCCCAAACTAGTACTAATAGACAAATAAATTAATTTTGCTTCACCTTTTAAGATATTGTTATTCTGGAAAAGGTACTATCAAAGAATGTAAAATCTAGCCTTAAGCTTTTTTCTTTAGATCAGATCACCTTTTACATGCTTTACTATCCACAGTAAAGTCGTGCATAGAATTTTGTATGCCATTGTATTTGTGCAGGATGCTGAGCTTTTCCAACAGATTATATGTTAACATTCCAACACTCTTCTTATGCACAGCAGGAGTTGTGTCGTCAATTTGAGCACATCTGCAGTCTTTAGCCGCAGACTGTAGATGGCACTCTTACTGTAGCTGTGCTACTACAGTTGCTTTATTGTTTCTTCATTTTGCAGTGATCCTTCGACAGAAACAGCGAGGACAAGCATCACTACGATTAATGGTGTAGGATTACATCACTAAGAAACTGATGTGTTGATCATTGTGTTTACTGACTGTCAACAGAGATCTGGAAAGGTTTTATCAGGGATATGATGGGAAATCTTGTTGAATAACCTGGATTACCACAGTATCTGAGCCTCTGACAACAATTTATTTGTCTTTCTTGGGTCAGAAAGATTAATCAGGAATAAATTGTGATTAATAGTTTCCAGCTGAGATTTTTTGGAATTGCATTACCTTAATGTGATTGACAGTAGCTTAAGAACAGGCCTGCATTAGAAAGATGTTCAAACAACTCAACATCTCCTCCCAGGTTAACTAAAAGCATCTGTAAATTTGACTGTTTTTTTCTGATGAATCAATTGTCATGATTTGAAATCTTTATTGAAGCAGACATGAAGGAAGTCATTTCAGTATTTATAGATGCCTCCAACATGTTGCTTACAGCAGGATTGCATGTGTTTTTCATGCTGTTACTTCCCATCTTATCTTGTTACCTGTTGTTACTTTTTTGCCGCTCTTGACTAAATCTCTGTGACACATGCTGACCTGTCTGTAGACATGTTTCATATTTGCCTTTTCCTCTGAGTCACCGTGGAATATATTTGTAATCTCAAGCCCTAGGTCGACAACATGAATGTAAATGAATTGCCTACCGTTAGGTCTTCAGTGGATATACTGTTTTGTAGAGTTCAGCAAGCAGTTACACATGAGACATGACGGCACAGTAAACACAATGTGGAAACACATGGAATTACTGAACTGCTTTATATGTACAAATTAACCATACATTGTCAAGCAAAAGTTTGAAATGAACTTTTTTGTAAGCATGCTTAAGTACTTGGCGTTAGGTGGTTACCTCTCATGGTCACTGACCACTTTACACAGGCTTAAACTCTCACACCAGAATGTGTAGCAACCACACTGGTCCACAATAAAGGCTCAAAATTCACAACTCATTCTAGGCTGCAGTTAAATGCCAGGCTGTGATTAAAAGAAGCTCAATGTTTTGCATTATGTGAAATCATAACACCTGCTCAAAAAGGATGTTTTTAACACGGATGTTTTCAAGGCTCTGAAAACTATTCATGAACACATTTTTCTTGAATACGAATTTGAATTTCCCCCATTGGGGGATAAATAAAGTATTTTTCTATTCTATTCTATTCTATTCTATTCTATTCTATTTTCTTTTGTAAACTGCAACATGTTTATGTTCTCCACTATCATTTAATATTCAGGGATGTTTATGAGATGTTTACACCACAGACTGTCGTGCAAGAGAGCCAAGTTTGATTCCCATCATGCTTTGACTTCAGTTTGAATCAATACACTGTTAGAAGTTTGCATCGGGTTGCCCGAATGATTCCCTTTACAAGACCCGTGTGGATATTACAATAGATGTGTTGCATACACAGACTGTATATTTTACATACAGCCCACAGTTTATTTCAATTTTGTAAAACTGGAGGACAGCTTTAGCTGCAAACTGTACACCAGATAAGGCATTATCATACCCTGATAAAATCCGCCAAAATAAATTGCTGTGCAGTTTCCAGAGCAACCAAAAAACCTACACAGACCCTGTCAAGGTTATCCGTGACGTAGGTAGCAATAGATTTTCTACAATTACTTCTAACCCTCTGACTATGCTAATTTGTGCACCTTTATCACAGATGGCATTTGCAATGAAGATACAGAACATCCACTCTCACCACGCTTTCCATGTTCAGACAGTTATGTGTGAGAAGTGTGCGGCATTAAGAGCTTTTTTAAGTCAGCAGTAGAATGTTTCAACTTCTTTGATAATGGGGATGATGTCAGCGCGGATCTTCTTTTGTCATCTGCAGTCTGCTGTACGGAAGGCAAAAAAGGCTGTAATCACAAATAATTATGTCAGTTCATGAATCATCAACACTCAGATTTTTATCCTTTATCATCCTTTGTATTAAAACAATTCTGAAGTCAAATTTGTCTCTTACCTTCCAGAAATCTTTGAGGGACTGTTTTTTGTGTTTCAACTGCAGGTCTCTGTAGAACAACTGATGCTCAGTGAGACACAACTTAATTTTCCAACAGGAGAACGGAAATTGACATTTACACTCACTTACTGCCGGAGGTAACTAATGGTGGTAATTTTAATCTATTAATGCTAAAAATAGTATGAGGAAAACTGCCTGTATTTTGGGATAGTAAACGTAAAAACCTCCGTTTCAGTTTACACTAACATACTTTATGGATTGCTTTGTACATTTATGTTTTACTGAGAATTTAAGGTTCACGCATTAAAAAAATAACAGAGGTAATGTATATAAACAGTTGATTATCATCCAATAACAGTGATTTATCAAACACGTGCACATTGTATATGCACATGTGCTGCCTCAAAATAGTTTCTTGGTTTAATTGGGTCTTGTTAAAGGTGCATCTTTTTATATGTAATAGATCAACAGACTTTTGTAGTGTTCCTTTCTCTGGTCATCCATTAAGCTCCAAGGCAGCTACTTCATGATAGAAGTCCTCATTGTCTTGGCGCACTTCACACTTCTAATGGAGTTCATTTATGAACCTGTCAGAACCTTTTGATCATTCATCTAATGTCTGTACCCAAACCTTTTGTGTGTACATGTGTGCTTATTGTCTGTTTTTCTACACATCATCACGGGTTATTGATTCATTTTCTCTTTGTTTACTCATAAATGACTCTTCTAAAGCCTCTGGCTCTGTTCTCACCTCCCAGAGAAGCATGCTATCCATTGCCATAAGTTCCATCAGAGTCCCACACTGAAAAGGACAGCACTTTAGATGGATGTGTTTACTAACCTCCCTGTTAAACTAAGAGTTTTGTACATAGATGAATACAGAGGCCAATCTTCTGCAAAACTCTTCCTACATTTATAGCTATGGTAAAATAAAATGGAATGTACCACTTAATCTAGCCAGGAATCTATCTGAAACTATACTGCAGGGTTAATGATTATTTGTCATGTTATGCATAAATATTCATTCATCTGACAAAGCAATCTCAATCTCAATTAGAGTATCTCTGCGTGCATTAATGAATCCTCTAATAGATAATCTTCATTGGAATTCAATACAATTTTTTTCAATTGAAACAATCCCTTTATACTTTGAAATTGCTTAAACACAACCACTCACTTTCCCTTGTAATATTCACAGACAAATAAAAAAAAAATAGAAATTTCTATAGACTAGCCGAGCCAAATTTCTCCCTCTGCAGATGCAGGAAAAAAACAGTCTGCTGCTTCACTTAAGGAGACATATCGGCGGTCTACACCGCAGGAGTGGGTCCTCTTTCAAACATCAGAGATAAACCCACTGCTCGATTGGTGAGATTGGTGAGGGCTTGTTCTGCTCATGTTTTGTCTTGTTGCATAGAAACATCGCTACATGAACATGTTACCAAAAACCTGAGGTCACATCAAAGAGGACACCGCTACTGAGGTATTATGTGGTGGCAACACATAACATGTTAAGATGACGTAATAGTACCATGGAAACGATCCCAGTATTAACTCAAAACCAAAATGTCCACTTTAGGTGAAAAGAAACAAATGCAAGATCATTACCCAGGAAACTCACACATACAGTGATACTGATATCTTCCCCATTTTAACGTTTTTATTTTTATAACTGTTGATTTTGTTTTCAGCCAGTGTTTGGTCAGATGGATGGATGGATGAATGGATTGTTAGATATATAGATAAAATCTGTTTTATGTTTGCATATACAACATTATTTTACAGTAATATCATTTCAGCTTTTGTGCTCTGTGCTGCCAAGCAAAGAAAGTAAACAGTTAATTAACCTCTAAAAGATCAGAGCAGGAAAATAAAAATTCTTCTTTTGTATGTCTGAGGCAGACCATTGGAAGCATCTTTTGACCTCATAAAACTGTTTCAAATGCACAAGCTAATGCTTATTAGTGAGAAATAATTTATTGCATCACCATTTACTAAGTTCACAGTTGTGATCAGCTTAAATTGAATAAAATCTCCCAAACAATCTCATTGCTGAAATGGTTTATTTGGCATTTAAGCATGGAGTGCATTTTGTTTCACATTCGGACCTAAATAATTACATGTATTTGAAATTTGCAGTGCCAGAATTGAAAACACTACATGGTGAAACAAACAATGAGATGCTTAATTACCACAGGTGCAGTAAAAAACACACGAGAAAAATTGTGCAAAGTTAAGCATTCCATTATGAAAGTAAACTTCAAGATGCAAACTGTATCTTGCACAAACCTAAGAGCTGAAGTGGAAACACCCTGAACGGAACCAAAAGGCTTTTTACAGCTCTGAGGTAGGACACAACCTTACAGAAAAACAAGGAGAAACTGAGGATGTGCTTTGCAAAAAGTATGCAAATGGTTGATGATCATTTCACAGCTTTTAAGTTTAAATACACAAGTACATAACTCTTAAATACATAAGTGCACTCATTGATAAACATATAAGTTCTAATGCATAATATTTTACAGTAAAGAGAAACATGCCAGGAATGCAATTGTTGACATTAGTGAAGAAAGCAAGAAAATATTTGCACTTTTCTTTTGAGATCTAAAAAGACCTCCACCAAGAACTCCTCATTTATAATGGATTAGGTTTTTGTTTACTCATCATGCGCCTTCCTACACTTGATCCTTACACTTGGCACAAGTGAGTGCCTTCGGGACCAAATTTACAAAATTTCTAATGCAGGTATAAAACTAAGTTGTAACTATGTAACTGTTTTGCACAAACTGATGATTATATCGCTTACACGGTTAATCTATTCATACAAATAATATCTCGACACATCAGAACAGCATCCGCATGCAAGATACAAAGCAAGCACTCTGCTCCACAAAAACTACAATCTTGACAACTGACTTCAAAACTGGTCATAAGGTTAAATCAGACTCTGAAGGTTTCAGCTGCAGTTGAGCAAATGTAGACAAAAGATCACGAGAGAGGTTGAAGTTCCTGGACACCAAAGCTACACTTGAACACGGCGTAGAAAATACCGTGGTGTGGAGTTGACCGGCATGTTGAGGATTGTCATGCACAGGTTAGACAAGGAGCAGAAGCACCACTTTACAGTTCCCCTTGGTTTTTGTGCATGAGCTTAGTCGTCATCAGATCTTGGTAGAAGTCAAACAGAACAACAAATCATGCATGTGGATTTTCCTCCAAAGCTGCCGACCTATCAGCATCTTTGGAGCCGACTGCAAAAAAGAAAAACTCGAAATATACAGTAAGACTGCTCCTGTGCAGCTTCTGAAATGTTGGAATCGAGTGAATTCTCAAACACTACACTGTCTTTATGATACTGTAAATACAAGCCAAGATTAAGGCAAATAGTGGAGAGCGAGAACAATCAGAAATTTCTGTCATTTCTGACAAAAATTTCTATATTTCTGCAAGTGTAAACTGGGATATGGCAATTGAATAAAAGTGTTCTGATAGAATTTTCTGTCACATGCTCCTGAAAAATGTATTCTTCCTTGTATTCCTCCTTGTTGTCCTTCCTGTTTCCCACCAAACAAATAAATATGATGAGAACTTTACAGGTTTTTTATACAGTTACTGTTAAGTCTTTCATATAAGGCAATCTACACTGAGCATTTCAGCAAAGCTGGATCTTTTGTCAAGTTGACCGCTGAAAGGGCAAATTCAGCGACACTGTGGCCTCTCTCGGCTCGACCCGCCTCGGCCGGTTGATCATTTCACATTCATTCTGTCGCATGTTCTCCTCATTCATGTGCGATACCTCCGTGGAGCCTGCCTCAAACCCAGGCCCAGTGTTGGCTACATGAACCACATGAACCTTATTTCTCCCGTTTTTAATGAGGATGCAGCTGAACACCTTCTTGAAGCCCTTGCGAAAGTGTTTGGACACCAGAGCGTACACGATGGGGTTGACGCAAGAGTTGGCGTAGGCCATGCAGTGAGAGAGGATTCTGAAGGCGTATGTGGTCTGATTGAAGGGGAAATCTCCATACAGATAGCACAAAATAACCACATGGTATGGCAGCCAGCATATGCAGAAGAGCACAGTGACGATGATGATCATTTTGGTGACTTTGCGTTTGGCCCTCTTGGATTCTGACATGCCGTCCAGAGGGTCAACGGCCGTCCAGAGGTACTTGATGGTCCGAGTGTAGGAGAGGCTCACGATCAGCACGGGGATGACGTAGCCGAACAGGAAGGTGCATGTGTCCAGCACCTTTCGGTTCTGCTCCTCCCAGCCAGGGATACACACAGTGCTGTTGTCATAATGAATCAGGTCATAATAGCTAAGATACGGACCTGCAAAGATCAGGGAAAGACCCCAGATAACCACCATGGCGACCACAGCATTACATGGGGTTCTTAACTCTCTGGACCGTAACGGGTAACGAATGGCCAGATATCTACAAAGAGAAAAAAAATACACACATATATGGTTAGCTATTATTCACAGAACTATTCAAGCAATTATTATAATAAGCAAACTCTATAAAATGTTCGAGGCCCAAATGCTGGGTACAACATTATTGAACAAGTAAGAGAGATGGAGAAGCATGGGTAATCAGTCAGAGGAGCAAATTTATAGGCAAGGGGCAGGACAAAGACAGAAACCAAAAAACAGAGCGTGTATCATAAAATCAAGGAGTAAACTACGCAGGCAAAGGTGAGGCAAAGGGTGGAAACCCATTAACAAGTCGAACAACAGCAAAAGCTGAAAAACTAGCATTAAAGCTTTGCTAAGAATGCTTCCACCTACACACTCTATTAGCATGACTGTCACTGAAGGCTGTATGTTGACTGATAGCGATAGACAAAAGAGCTGTTTGTGGTTCTCCTGGGTAAAAACATGTAAATGGAACTGTGTCACACTGTCTGCAATATCTACTAAGAGGGTTTTTTAGTCTTTTTAGTACAAACTGAAGTCTAATGCTTTGATGTTTTGTATGGTGGGAACAAAGCAATACAAGAATAAAAGCAAAACTCAGGACAATGTCAGTCAATACAACATACAAAAAGCATGACACCATTTTTAGAGAACACCACAACAAAAACAATTCACAAAACACAAAAAAAATAACACCGGAACGTAAAAAAATGTTCAAAAAACATAACAAACAGAAGAGCAGATTTTCAGATATTGAAACATACAAGAAGCACAAAACAAAACAGAAAACACAAGTAAAAAAACAGGACACGTACATTAAACATTAAAAAAAGCAAATTTCCAAAAACAACACATAGAATATGTACAAAATTGAGGAAAAAACACTACATTTGGGTGATAAAAATGAAAGTTGTGTTTGGTGAAATGAATTGTTTTCTATTTTTTTGTGTCAAAGGAAAATATCTCCCTCAGTTATCTGAGACTATTATTCCTACATATGATATTATATTATCATATTATTATAGTTTGGATTTGTTCATCTTTGAATACACCTTATTTGCCATATTTAGGATGTTGATTGATTGCCTTTGTGTTCTCTGATGGGTATTTGAGGTATTTCAGCTTATTTTGATCAAGGAGAGATTCTTGGTACAGCAAATTCATGTCCTTGCTTTTCACATTTACAGAATACATCAACCAGCTCTCCAGAAAAGGAGAGGAGAGCCTTTCTGCTCTTTGAAATGTCACTGAAATGGGAACAGAGGCATTTAAGTTTGACATGAAAGGCATAAAGCACACACTTTGAACCTACTTGTGTGGAGCCTCAGTGGTTTGGACATCTTCAGTTGCCCAGACGTCACTCTCTAATCCCAAGTGGAATTTGTAATGGATATTAAGTAAAAACAAGAACATTTTGACAAAATGGTTTGGATTTTTGGACTTTGAATTATTTATTGCTGAATCAAATCAGTTAAATGGAGAAAAACCAGGCTGAGAAATATCTATTGTATTGAACACTAATTTACATGACTCAAACCAGATGATCCTGCTGTACTGCTACTTTAAAAAGTAGAGTCAATTATTTGAAGCCAGACATTCTTGTAACCTTTTAAAAGTGGTCTTGAACAAGATTTTCAGTTCTTTCAAAGTTTTTCTTTGGACCTTGGTTGCTTTTTCTCTCATTTTAAGCCCTCTTTGTACCTTTTTTCATGAAACTTCACACTGACCTATGAATCATTCAAGCATAAAAAAGGGTATTTAACTTGATGGCTGAACCAGTGTTGTGTATGCACCTAATACACAGACTACTGCAAATAACTCACTTTGAATTGTATCTTTTGGCACTTTTGTGACTTGCAGTCTGTCATAAATACACATCATTCCACAACAATAACAGTAACACAACAGTAAAGCATCTGATCCTTCAGTTTTTCCCCTAACTATTCACTAAAGCTTCATCAGAAATGTTCTTCATGGAGGGGTGGCCGGCAAGGAACAATTCTTAAAGAAGGGAAACTGAAAACTGAAAAACTGAAACTGAAAATCAGTGGCAACAGGTCTTATGGAGAGATAATGCCTTTTCGAGAACCCAGACCTCTGAAGCAGAGTGGGGTCGTCTTGTCAGACAACAAAAAGAAAGGCAGCCACGATACAAAGAAGAGCTTTTTGAAATGTCCTTCAAGAAGCCTGAAGAAATATTCCTGAAGACTACTTAACAAATGTTTTAAGAAAACCTGTCTAAGAGGGTTCAGGCTGTGTTGGTGAGTAAACGTTGTCATACCACATTTTTACTTTCAAGCTTGTTAGAACTGTACACCCTTGTACTTGCATTTCCAGTTATGTTTGCAAATGTTTCAATAAATCACTACCTAATTCCCCAATTTTTCCTGACAATGAGAAATGAGGGTTTGGCTCATGAGGCTCATGACATTTGCACAGTAGTCCTATTGTGAATGTACTGTAGAGTGAATACATCTTATATAATCTTGTGCCTTTTGTTTTTGTACTGCATATCCTATCACGTTTGCAACAGATTTCAAATATTTAATATGAAAAAACAAGATATTTCTTAAACATAAAATCCCACATCTGCCTGTGTGCAGCGCATCCTACCAACAAGCACTTTGCTTGAAAAAGGGTCAGAGAGAATGTGTTTACCGCTCTTGTTACAGCAGGATTCCTGGTTTAAATTATGACTGTAAAGTGCAGCTGTGTGTGCGCGCGTTTAAGAAAACATCAGACAGAGACTGAGGGAGAGACAGGAGCAATTCATTTTGAACCTCCTGACTTAGATGTTCCAGCTCTTTTCCAGACAGAGGAGGAAGCAACGATTGAATCTCTAAGGGGTAAACACAGCCAGTGTGAGCAGAGTGTCTGCTGCAAAGGGCGACTGCTCACCGACTGTCCATATTGACTGAGATGATTATGTCGCTAAACAATGATAATGATGGCTTAGAGCTTGCTCTGTGAGGGATATAATTTTTAGTCACACACTCTGCATGATTACCTCAGAAGATATTCAATTACAGCTTCAGTATCTTTGTGAGGTCTTACCATGGATGGATAAAACATTTGATATGAGTTATGGCTTCTTATCGGGAAACTCTTCAGTTTTTTTAGCTTCAAATTGGAGATGAAAGCTGGAGGAAGCAGAGAAAACCAACATGGGCACAAGGAGAACATGAAAACTCCACACATTAGTGTCTCAGTGAAGATTTGAACTGGGAACTTTCTTGCTGTCAGGTGAATCACAAACCATAAAAAGACCCAGTTTCTTAGATACATCCCTTAATATATCTGTCCATTCTCATCTGTTTGAACAACTTCTAACATTTTAATGACAAAACAGTGAGCATGGCTCTTTGACTCTAAAGCAAAACTTGGAAACTCTAAGAAGAAGGTGGACCTCCCCTCCCTCTCTGCTGTGTTTCAGCTCTGCAGCTCTTCGGCTCTGAACCCCCTCCCGCAGAAGGCTGCCATCCATGCGCAGGCTAGTCACCGTGGCAACTGCAGAAATGATTGACTAATTAGATTCCTGGCTCTATTTGTTTCTGCTCAGACTTGATGCATTTTTGCGAAGTGATTTTGAAGCACTGTGATTGTCTGTCTCATGTACTATTGTCAGAGCATGATGAAAATTTAATCAAATACAACATTTTTTAAATTCATGTTTTCCAAGTTTTTCTTAAAAATTTTTTTCAGAACATTGTTGTACTTTGTTCTAAGTAGCAAGAATCCAGCTTCTTGTAGTATTGAAAAAAACATGAAGATTTGATCATTTTAATTGCTGAGCAGCATGAATTCCCGAGACATGAAACAGTTTCTAACATTCTCTGCACAACTTTAAACTCGGTAGCATGATGGCACAAAACAGCGGGCAATCTGAGGAACAGAATCCCCTTTTAAGTATGTATCTGTGTCACCAAATGGCTGTTTGTGCCCTCAGTAGCCATCCTACATCCTGCCTATGGGCATTTATTCCCTTGAACACCTTAATTTCCTCAAACTGATATTTTTCATTCTTGCTTTCATATGTCTTTTATGGAGGAAAAAAGAAAGTCCTTTCAAACCCCATGTAATGACACTATGTTTCCAATAACTCGATTACATCCGCAAGAAAGTCTTGACTATGAAACAGTCCAATGTCTCAATTCCTTTGTATTAGAATGATTAAGACTACAGACTAAGGATAGAAAGAAAATAGATCATGACTAAAGCTATCAAAAGAATGAATTATGTATTTTGAGGGAACATTTGGTAATTTAAGTGCGTGATGTACTAATTCAGGAGAATTAATCATTTGATTTCGAGGTTAGCAATTGCTGAACTGTAGATAAAAAACAAGCTGATTAAACAATAAAGGTTTAGTGTTTGAATTAGTCATTTCAGTGTAGGATTTCTTCTTTGAGACATGACATTTCAGCAACAAAGAAAAAAAAATGAATGTGTTAACAACATTCATGTGTTACAATGAGGATACAACGAATTTTAGTAATCGACAATTTTAATAATCTGTTTAAAGGGGTAAAAAGGGGAAAACACGATCTGATTCCAACTACTAAAATGGGAAGGCTTGCTGTTATTCTCTGCTTTTTATGGCTATACAAACCTGAACAAAACAAAGGGATTCTGTGATTTTGTTTTATACTAAGCAGTTCATTGCTTAAAACAACCAGGAGATGAATTAATGAAGAGGATAACTGTTAATAGCAGAGCTCGATTCAACCTTTTGCAGAAACAAAGGAAATTAGCGCCTAATTATGTGGAAATTATGTGTTTTTAGAAAAATACAGTAGTTCTTTTGCGTAATATATTTTTTTTTCTGGAATTGATAATTGCCAACCTGTCAACAGACACAGCAGCCAGTGTGAAGCTGCTGGCATACATGGTGAGGTTGATGACCAAGTGGACCACTTTGCACATGAAGGAGCCAAACACCCATCCCTCCAGGGAGTAGATTGTGGCTTGGAAAGGAACGCAGATGATGATGAAGAAGAAATCAGCCACACTCAGGTTGAGTATGAACAGATTGGTTGTGTTGTAACCGACTTGTCCGCTCCGCAGCAGAACGGCGAGTACCAGGCTGTTGCCAATGGTGCCGAGCAGGAAGATGACGGAAAAGACCACTGACACGATCACACTGGTGGGGTTCAGCTGGTAGCTTTCAGAAACATTAGCCTGCCCTCCTGGCCAGCTGAAATCCTCAAAATCTGACATTTTGCAAGTCTAGAATTAGAAAACAAAGAAGACATACCTGTCAGGCAAATTCTGATCAACATCTTTGATTATTCTACAGTCACCTCTATGGATGGCTGGATTCACAACTGAAAAGCCATTCAAGTTCTTGTAGTGATGACCAGTGTTGACGTGATAACAAAACAGCTCTTTAAATGGGTGGTTTGATGGCAGGTTATATGCCTTTGAAATCAGCTACGTTTGAAATAGAGCTGACAACCATCATGCACCAGAAGATTATTTTCTCCCCATATTCCCAGTCAAGTCCTGCCACACTTATTAAAACCATAATAAAGGATTTTTTTAAATAGCTGCTTACATTTTTACAGTCACGTAATGGGAACCTTTGAGAGTTTTTTGTTGCAGAAAACCAAAAATAAAGATGTAACTCTAAATTATTTTAGACTTTCCTCCTTTCCAAAATGTGACCATGTGGAGTTTGTTCACACAGGCAGATATGGCCAATAATTACGTTCAGAGACTATACAACCTCTCGTGGTTGTAAGAGCAGCTGTGTGTGAAGGGGAAAAAAAACGGTGCTCATGCTGTTGTAAAAAGAATGTATTTTAGACCAAACCAGGATCTAACCTTACCCATCTAGTTTTGATTTGTAACCTTAACCAGGTGACATTACTGCCTAAATCCAACCAAGAATGAGAATTCTTTGTGTTGTGTTTACCGGCAAAATAGCGTGCATGATGGCGATGTTCGAATTGTTGGAAGTAAAAAAAAAAAAAAAAGAACCTAACCATGATCATTTTCTTTTTCTAAACAAGAAGTGTTATCACTTCACTGATAAAAAGTGTTTTAGTAAGGTGTTATTGATGGAACGTATGTTGGTCTTGGTCTTACATCCCACACTGACCCATGGTTGAATGTTCCGAGCTTAGCTGCTCCATCCATCCCCCTCCGTCTTCCTTGTGAGGACTTTCTGGCTTCTTAAACTATAAACTTTACATTGATGAAGCTTCTCATATCAGTCATGTTTCCCTTCAGCTGCAGGGGCAGCAGGACACCTTTATGAGCGCCATAGAGCTAATAATATGACCATATTCAGACTTATTCAGCTGTTTTTGATATAGAGGACTTGTTAGACTTTTAAAAAAAAATTTTAACAAACCATATTTTTGTTTTTTTAAAGGTTTGCTGTCAGCATCACTCAGAGAAAGAAAGGATCATCTGCAATGTGTCGCTGCTATTTAATTATGTGATATATCTCTGCTGTTTGCTTCAAATATCAACCTGAAGGTTTTTAGGTAAGTGGACCAATAAGCCACTCAATGCCTCACTCTGCTGTAATTGAATGGATTTTGCCTTTAACCCACAGCTGCCTGAGTGCGGTCCTCTGGTTAAATTCACTCAGCAGAAGCTCATTTCTATCTGAGATACTTTGCTTTCAGCCAAGATTACAGCAGACATGATCAATCACGATGGGGAGCGCTGACTTTTGTCTGTCAATTTCTTACCTGAAATAATAATAATTTTAGAGACTCTGACATATAGAATTTTTGCAAAGTGATGTCTCCAGTGACACCACTGTGCAGCATGGACTTATTTTTTTAACAGACTATCATATTGCACAGTGGCAAGTGGTGCAAAATTGATAGAAAAGTGGTGCTCATGATGGTGAGTCACAGAGATACACGCACTTGCACAAGGCAGCGTGTCTCCAAAACATTTTATTTAGTCCCATCAAACTGTCAGAGGGTTCAATTTTGGATGAAATTATTGAAGTGTTTGGAAAACAGTGAGATGGGTATGTAAAATGATAATGTGGGCTTGGTTATTTTCTTTGCTGTGATTTGACAGCAGTATGCGGCTGCTATTTGAAAAGAACCGATTGGCAGATATGGACACTAGAGGAAGTGGTGGGTGTCATTGAAGCAAAAGGTTACATAAACAGGCAACAATAAGTATGAGTGATAGGCACAGAAAAACATGGTCTAGCGTTTTTAGGAGTTGCTAATGTTAGTGCTCTCTCATTTGTGTGCTATCCTTAGGGGCCAACATAAGGAAGCTCTGGAGTTGGTAGAGATAGATGTAGTGTGTTTGTCTCAAGAGGGTTTGACTCAGCTCTTCATGTAAATTTTCTGAGAGATAGAATCATTATTTTTCCAGTGAGAATACTTCAAAGGAACACTTGTTCACTGATAATAAGAGTGTCCCGCCGGTGCCAAAGTGGATTGTAGTCTCTATTGAAAACAATCAATGTTAAGTCACCCTCAAACGGTGCACTTCATTCAGAAACTGTCGTTCTACGTTGATGCCTTTTTGTGCGCAAACAGCTAAAACTGAGCTGCATGAGAAAACTAATATTTTTTCCCCAAAGCTGTTATCATCTTTATTAACACCACATAATTTGTTTTGTGCTGGTAATTTTCAATCATTAAAGCAATTAGTGAAAGGAAGCAACCCACACATTTGACACCAATGCATACCAGGCTGAAGCTACAGCCATTACTGGCTACAGAGGAGAAGAAAAAAATACCTTTTCATGGCATCACCCTGAAGCAAGAAAACGGCTTCATCTGAATAGCACAAGAAGATGCATAAACAAAGGTTGCTAATCATCCATATGCAGAGACTTGTATTCCCCTTGACAGACACGCCACATGATTATTTTCTTAATATCAGTTAATAAAAATGTGACGTAAAATTGACTCAACTGGAATAAAAGTGCCACACTGAGAGCTCAGACTACTTCTGAACTGAGAGATTGGCTTTCGTTTGGTCAGTCTCCCTAAAATCTGAGTACATGATTCAGTCTAACCAAAATCACAGGGAACAAAAACTGGAAATGTGGATAATAGATTCTGACATTATTTTAAGACATCTTCAAGCTTTAATGTTTTTATTGGTAAACTCTCAGCAAATATCTTAGAATTGATAACTGAACACACCAAACTTTAACATCCTTTGAGTATCAATCTGTAATGCAAGCTCATAAGCGTAACCAGAATCATGACTGTGGTCACAAGAGAATATAATGATCACTGTGGACGGCAGATAACAGTCGCTTAATTAAAGTGGAGAAAATAGAGGCCTTTTGTAGATTTATATAGAGGCAAGAACATCTGCTGGCTGGCTGCTGTGGAGGAATTTATTCACAGCTCTGTGACCAATCCAGACTTTAATGGTCTCTGTCATGTTGTGGCTGATTCCTCTTCCTTTCCACTTGGGAAGGCAGTCTGGACTGATATTAAATTTCAAACTGCAGTGTGATATCAAGGGTAAGACTCCCACTCAGCACAGAACATGTTAAAGTCTCACTGGAATCAGAGGAAGCAGGGATAGATGAACAGGAGCGTCATGATCCCCTATGACTGAGCGTGCAGCAGTTGGGCTGAGCTCGGTGTGATGCGATGGTATCAATAGAAATTTTGGAAAGGAAACAATAAGTAATGAAAACAGCAGAGCCAGAGGAAGGAGGAGGATAACGGAGGTGTAGCACTGCTTCAACCACACTCTGTGGCAACATTTTTTGAAAGGCATCAGCATGAGCTCGAAATATGAAGCACAGAGAGAACAGCAACTATCAGCACCTCACTTGTTCATCGGTAAGCAGCAGAGATTGAGTAAGGCTCATGTTATTTAGTCTTCATTTGCATTGCGGCAGCCAAACTTTGGACATCAGCTGAAACTAAAATATTTCTGTGATGATGTGAGTCAAATGTAAATGCTGAGTGTCATCATTTAGAAATGTAAGCACTCTTATAGATACATGTATTTCCATTCTCTATGAACAGCAGTATTAGCATGCAGATCAGGCAGATGCAGTATGATAAACCTACCGGACTGATAATGGGTGAACAATATCCAAAGCTTCCGCACTCCTCTTAGATTAGGAACGACTCTCCCAGCAGACCCGCTTTGTTAAGATGCTCATTCTCTTGACTCTGATGCCTCCGCTCTCCTTGCTTACATCGCTGTCTGCCCGTATTGCTGGTATCTTACTCTTTCTCTGCCTGTCCACCCCCACCACTCTCCCCCCGTGAGGACTCCTCCTCCACATTCACTTTAATGTTCACACTTCACTGCAGAAGAAGATGGCAGAGCAGAGGTATGGAGGGAATTAGCTGTATCTGGTGGTCTATTCTCAATCACTGTGCAATCAGGAGGTTCTCTGAGGAACAGCTGCTAAGCATCTGCACACAAATCAGATGTCTTCTGGTGAAGTCTGGTCATTGCGTATGTATTCATCTTTAATATTGTTTGAGTAGTGAGATAAACTACCATCTGTTAGAAGGAGCATCAGTTCGGCTGATTCAGTTAATTCACAAGGGACATGGGGAAATAATATGTTTCATGCTTGTACACACTGCTGGAGTTTTAATTAGTAGCTGATGTTTTTTCAGAATAAAGGAGGTCAGTGTCCCTATGGAAGCCTCGAACTCCAATATTGGCAATTGACTGCATGTCCTTAAAGTGATTTGTAACAACTGCTCCCCATTTCAAACAAATAATTTCAATTTATTGAACACCTTCCATAACAAATCTGAACATGCTCTTCGTCTCTCACTTCAAGGAAAATGGCCCAACACGAGCAGATGACATAATGTATGAATATGTCAGCAAGTATTCTGGAGTATTTGCTGCTTCTGTGCGAGTTAGCATGGGTGTGCTGGTGAGAGTTTGTCCTTTTATGCTGACCTGTTTACTTCTCTCCGTTTCCGCTCATACAAGATGCAGATGAATGCAGCCTCATCTGCTTTTATCTTAACGTTCAGGAATCTCCATAGCATCATTTCTGGATCGTGTGCTGCCTCCTGCAAGCTGTAGACACACCCTCCCTTCAATTTTCAGGTGGGAGAAGCATCTTCTGCAGAAAGCCTCCCACTGTGATGTGCTTTTGTGGAAAAATTCCGGGACCACATTTCTTCCTGTGAGGAAATGGTTCTATAAAGTTTTCATGTAGGGTTGTTTATAAGTTAAACCACTTAACACAACAAGCCACATTTATACCAATAATGGATTGGTGGACAAAAACTTCTGAACCACTGTTGCCCCAGGCTCATCATTTTTCATCACCAGAGCCTCTATAACACTTGTTTTAGCTAAAAAAATGAAAACATAAAAAAACACTTTAATGTCTTGTTGGCTTGATGCAAATAGTAGTTTGTTATATGTTATCAGTTACTTTTTAAATAAAGATTGAATTGTAACAAATAAATGTACATAATATACATAAATAAACACAAGCACAGGAGTTTTAGAAAACTAATTCAACTGAAGGAAGGGGTGACTGTCGTTAAAGACAGTTTTATTTGATCAGATTTGATCAGATTTGATCAGATAAGTAAATACATCTTGTCCAGAGTTAGTTATTTAATGTCATATGTATTGTTTGTCAAATGTATGTGACCAGACGGTCAGACCATAGGAGAAATGGACACAACAAAATAAATTTGTGGGTTTGTTTATTCCCAGACTGTACTTTAAATGAAAAGGCACAGCATTAACTTTGTAATTCTGAGTGAAATATTACAGTTACCAGAAAACCAAAACCAAAATAATTTCCTACTCTCCCTCTTGTGTAGGCTTGCTTCAATTTTGTGAACGTTAACCAGTAATACAGAAAACAGTAGAGGCCATCTCTAAACAGAAAATAAACACACAAAAAATGAATAAATAAAATACACATTTCTAGCCACTCTGGATACCATCCTTTTACAATAAACACCATTACAGTAACTCAAATGCATATATAAATATCTATAAACAAAGTGCATTTTTATCATCTTGTAACTCAGAGTAAAAATAATTCACTCACTCCTTACTTGGAGTCTAAAGGCTCTAGCATGGTTGCCGCGTCTGCTAGCGCGAGCGGTGTTGATGACGTCACGATTTCGTGCCCGCCATATATAGTGACGCAAGTCGTTGCGCCAGTCGTTGCAATTTTCTCCGTCACAGAGGTGGCGCTGCTACATGAAGGTTACCGCTACTCTACAACCACGAAAGTGGAGAAGAAAACAATGCCGCTGTCAAGAGCAAGAACACTGTAATTAATTATACTGCTGCAGTTTCCGGATCATTTAAATTTTTTAATTCAGTTAATAGAGGTGAAGGTCTGAAGCCCCCGGCATCAACAGAGTCTCTGCCCTCTTCTTTGCCTTCACGTATCTGTCCCGTAGCTTCTCCCACACATTCTTACAGAACTCTCCCTCTTTCCCCAAAGTTCTGCCAATCTCTGTCCACCAGTTTTGGGAGTTTACCCTGTGCTGTTTCACTGCAGTTTCGTACAGCTGCCTGTACAAACGCACCTCCTGACTGAGCCGGTCTCACATTGGTCCATCCGGTTCGTTGTTCTTGGCGCAGCCAAGTTACAAAAATTGACTGGTGCACGACACCGCGCTGCGCCGTCTTTTCAAGGGAAGCTCCATGCCTGAAACGTCACTGACGTCACGGTCCGCCACCGCCGTGACAGACGCGTCAACTATAACTCTGGCTTAAGAGCCTCACGTCACGCTCGACGCCGCTCAAACTCGGCTCCTTCTCCCCTCTGCGAGGCACACCAACACAACATATTACAGTTTCATAAAATAAACAATATCTGATGACCTAGCGGTGCTAATCAGTATTTGAACAGCATATTTATAGTGACTTACGCTGTCCCGACGCCGTAACAGGTCGGCTCTCACGTTTTACTCACTTTTCTCCGAGTTATTCACACAGGTAACTTGCACATGTTGCCGCCATTATCTCTGCTCTGTTTCTCCAATTCGCGGTACTCGCGTGTTTCATTCTTTCGCAACTCTCGCAGGAGTTTCCCATACGCAGCTCTTAAAGGGACACTATGTAATTTCTTCCCCCATCTAGTGGTGCAATTTTATTCTGCGAAGTCGAATGAATTTGCTCTCTAGCGCCTCGCGTTTTCAAATGTGCGTTCCATCTTCTTGAACTACGGCAGGCGGTATGTGTCAAGATTCAAGAAGCTGTATAGATTCAGACTCAAGGTCCATACAAACAAAAAGACATCAAGACACACAGTACAAAGGATTACATAACACACATACAATAACACTATAAATACAGATGACAGATAACATGTCAGATAACATAAGTTGACATAGCCTTTGGTGTGCAAACAATGCAATTAGTCATATTCCGGGAGTTACCGGAAGTGACGTCAACGCAGCGGTAGCGCTAGCAGCAGTAGCGCTAGCAGCAGTAGCGCTAGCAGCAGTAGCGCTAGCAGCAGTAGCGCTAGCAGCAGTAGCGTTAGCAGCAGTGTGTAGTTGCTATCTGGAAAGTGTTCTTTTAAATAAACTCCCGGTAAACTTACAAACTTTCTAATGCCTCGTTTTGTGAGTTAAGAGCCTATGTGTACTACGGCAGAAGTTTGGTAACAATCAATGCATTATCAGTGGGATAATTTACGAGATAAAATCTATTTACCATTAGCGCCAGTAATAAGCCATTCGGCGGACGTGACGTCAAAATTACGTCATTTCCGCTTGCAGGCCTGGCGTTGAGGAAAACGCGATTCGAAGTGCTTTATGTCCCTCTCGGCACTTCGTTGTTTTTCATAGACCGGAAGGACATGGCAGCCTCCATAGAGCTTGCCCGCTCTATGTAGATACAGACAAGTTATTCTTCACTCAGGAGGATAAGTGAGATTTTTGACAGAGATAATTTTACACCAATGAGGACTAATTTATGAATGAATATGTTAATTTGAGCTAATAAATTACTTCATTTATTACATAGTGTCCCTTTAAAGTGACAGGACACGCTTAATAAAACACACCACAGAGACAGAAAACACCGTCACCCCTGTTCACCTGGCTACATGTAATTTTAATGAAGGTGATAAAATTGTATCATAACTAAGCATATTTTCATATCAACAGTGCAAAAGGAATAGCTACAATGATACAACGGCTGGAGGGGACTCAATTAAACAAAACGAAAAGCCATCACCTTCATCTGTGGTGTAGAATTAATTGGTCTGAAAGTCAGTAACAGGTCAAGATGACCCGAATTTAAAAATTCACAAGGGAACATAAATAGCTCGGATACAGATGCAGCAACAGAGAATAGATGTATATGACCAATGCCAATGTTTGCTCATTGTGGGCTATGATTCATCGAGTCATGGCCTCCAGGGGCTAAATTGCCCCAAAGCTGTTTGGCGCTCAGCCTCAGCACACCCACTCTCAAATGTCATTTAGGATTTCTCAACTCCAAATGATTTCTTTCCAGTGATGAACAGTATTTTGGTCTTTATTACAATTAGCTATATATTGTCGATAAATATTTGAATATAAGCTACACATCTTATTAGCATTTATAAAAAACTTACACAAGGATCTGTACGATCCAGCAACTACTGCACTCACAGTGTCACAGCAACATCAATCTGACTTTAAGACAAGCAAATAGCAAAATGAGAGACTGAACTTCAAAGATAATGGTGCAACAAAGGTTGACCCAGTACGAGTAAAAAGGATCAGATTTTTACATCCATAAACTTCAAAGCTCTGTCATGGTCCACATAACTTCCTTCACCAAAGTTCACACATTCAGAGCATCTCCCCAGTGTCGACATCACTTCCTCTGTGCCTAATCTGGAGACAAAATCTTCTACATAGAACACATGCTGCTGCTTGAGAAACTTTAGAGGTGAAAATTAAAATACGCTGTGATAAAGAGGATGTGAAGCTGAACTCATGCAGTGTAGAATTTTGGGTAACTGGGTTTGTATATGCGTCATGCTGTCAAGATCCAGCTAACACAGAGGTTATTTTTATTTTGTATTCAGCGACCATGCTTACTAACCCTCAGGATCATGTCTTTACATCCACACTGTAGGACCAGTCTTTAAAAAAAGAAAATGGATAACACATTTTTTAACAAGTGTCTGGATTACAAGATAAATTGTATCAACAATATAGCCACTTATAACACCTACGAACTAACTACGATTCCATAAAATGTAAAACACACAGCGGAAGGTGTTTTGAAATGCTATGATTGGTTTACGTAAAGGGGGATCAGATATAACAGGAAATCATGGGAATATACACATGAATAAATGCGGAAATACAGCATTAGGACAATTGACAAAATGTAACAGAACGTTTAAAACCCTTTTCATTTCTTGTCATGGTTATTTGTTAATTTTGTGTACATATATTTTCATTTCTAAATAAATGCCCTTTTCAATTGATTTATTCTTCTGATTTTTAAGCTGAAGAAGTAAAATAGCTACATTAGGAATTGAGGTTTTGTAGATTGTTGTAGCTTTTGGTTACATAGAATGCCTAATGACTGGATTGATATGGCAAACCTGTGCAGTGCACCTCACAGTTGAATACTTTATGAGAATACCCTCAAAGTGTCCCTAGCTGCAGCCTGTAGAAAAAGGCTAGATTAAACTTTGAACATTTAATCCTATTGACTTCAGTTTAATGAGGTAACATGAGAATGCTAAAAGTTGATTTCAAGTCAGTACGCAGTCATGTATTGATCATATCTTTAAAAGCGGCAGCACGTATTTGCCAAATCTTTAGCTACACATCCTGGAGCTTAAGAATGCAACCTTTGGAGGATGTAGTGAAGTTGTAGCTGGTTGAGCTGCAACTGGATGTAAGCACTCCTATCTGTACAACTCACAGGTCATCAGGTAACATTTTGACCAGTATAACCAACAACAAAACACGAGAAAAATATTACATGAAGACACTGTTTCTATAAACTCCAAAATGTTCACAGAATCGAGAGACCTGCTGCAGAATAGATGGGAGGGAATCGTATTTGCTAAAAATCATCCTTCTGTCTTTTCTCATCATCGTCTCTTAATGTGGATACTCAAGCTCAAATGAACAGGAAGAGCAAACCGATTCCTTTAAAACATCAGCAAAAAATTTAATCTGGAGAGTGAATGCTTGTAGTTACTCCTATGTCTGAAGCTACTCATTTTTTAATAATCTCATAACAAATAACATGGACACTGGTAGGACCCCCACACCCCCATTTGTGTTTCCTCAACAATATCTTTTGCTGATTATGTTGGGAGGTAAAATAGCATTTAAAAAGATACAACCCGGTTTGAGAGAAGCAAGGCTTGCTGACGGTGCATGTTCAAGTTAAACTTGCAAGCGTGGTATGAATATCAAGAGCACCACAGCGAGATAATGTAATCTGATATAATGATTTCGTAACTATAAAAATGTTGTGTATGCATATTTTAATACATTATCATTTTTAATTACATTTTAATGTTAAAATAATAAGACTAATCCTGACATATTAATTTGATATTTTCTCATCTTTCAGTGGGATACTAATACCATCATTCCCATATTTCATACTCAAGAATGTGCACTTACAAAAAGGCTTTACTGAACAGGATAACATGGTTTTAATGTTTAATTAGTCTACAGTGGGCTCAAAATATTGCTTACACGTGGATGCTTTCTCGTGATCTTCCTCCTGTCCTTTTTTTCAACCCAATCACTGTACCTCCAGTCACCCACCCATCCATCAAACTGCCAAATGTGCACACAGCATTACCGACAACTGCCTGCAGTCTCTTCTAACAAAGGATCTATATGCCACAATGAGGATGTGTTTCCAGCTACTGAGCTACAACTTTACCACTTTACTGAAGAACAGATCCTCGACTTATTTACTTAGACACTGGTTCTGTTATCTGTGAACCCACATGAGTCACTCAAGCTCCTGGCATCAGCTTCATTACTCCCCAGGAGGAGGAAAGAATGCTTTGCCAGATCATTAGGGACCAGCGTAGGCTGCCATCCCGATGGTGGCTGAGTTGGCCTTGGTTCTGAATCCTAAATCAAACAACATTCACATGCAGCCTCATAACCCTTAGTGTGACACATTTCGGCCTAATCGTGTTCATGCACAAACTCTGACGTGTTGACTGCACTGCTGTCAGCTATCATCCATCAATAACCTGCATGACTTTGGGTCAGACAAAACAACAATGTCCACACGGAGCACTTGTGGGAAAAAAGATACATGCTCCCCATTTTGACACATGTCATAAGCTTTGTGGGCTTCTCCGTCAAGCTTGTGTAATATTTGGCAGTGACATGGCAAATCTGTTCAAGCATATAAACTCATGTATGACTCAGGCTGATATCAGTTGGGGGAAAAAAAAACGCACCTTACCCCTGTTCCATATATAACTGGACCACCCTGTTTAAAAAGGAGGGTGAGGACAATAGCCAGCGAAAACAGCTTAGTTTGGTTAATGATGAATTCTGGCCTCAGTGTAAGACAAATTAACATTCAGAAAAACCTTGGGGTGTTGTTTCATGTGAAAGTTTCCATGGCAACGGCCAATGGATCACCATGGAAGGATGGTGGAAAAAAAAGATTGATTTCTACACATGAATACAAGTAGATGTGTGACATCGCTCCGAGTCAAGCACATCAAGATGTGGTGAATTAGTGAATTATTAAAGGCAGCTTGAGGCACCGTATCAAACATATTTCTTCTTCTTACTTAGATCTAAAAAAAAAATCTTTATAGATCTGTATAGAGACCTGTTCCTGTGCCTAAGGGGCAGTCATTCCTTTATTGTTTGCCAAGTTACTCAAATGAAACTAATTAGTCAAGATTCATGTAATCAATTCAGTTAAACGACACTTTCACTTTACATTCACTTCACATTTAACATGTTTTTGTTTTGTTAAGAAAACAACAACCATCTGTACTTAATAAACGTTAATATCAATTTAAAGATATTTTATTCAGGAGATGCATGTTACTCCATGTACCTGTAACATATGGTGACAGTTTCTGAGCTGATAAAAGCAGAGCGAAGTGAAGCTATTGTGTATGTAGCCTGTGGGAAAAACAACTCGAGCGTTGACAAGCAGTTGACTTGCTCCTATAATTAAACTGTGACAAAAATACAGATAGAATCATTATCTTTGAGGGGCAATATCTAAAAGGAAAGAAAAAAAAACGTTATCAACACAGTTGTTTTGAACAGATGGTCTTATTAATAAGAGTTCTGCTGCAAAGAAAAAGCATTTAAGATCGATGTTTTCCAGTTTCGATCAATTACCAAGTGAGCACAGGGTTTATATTTGAGCCCGCTTCATTGGTGCTCTTAGTGCAAATGATCAATCAAACCGATATTCTCAAAGGAAATTAAAGGTGTATCGAAGGCGAAGTGTTAAACTCACATCCTCACCTCGGCTCATGATCTCGAGAGTGTTTACATCAGCTGGAATCAGCTCTGTTCAGACTGGTGAAATAAAAGGTTAGTGTCTACACTGGTTGATGGATGACGACGGAAGAAGAATTCAGAAGGAAGGAAGGAATTCAGTTTCACTTATGAATACATAACACATCCATTACAGAAGGACTCCTGCAAAAAAAAACCCCAACAACAACAAAGTGTTATCAGCTAGATTTATTAAAGTAAAAGTAATGGTTCCACTACATGGCTCCTGTGACTGATGTGTTTTTCATTTTCTAATATCATAACGTTCTCCTACACATACTTATATATACGTTATTTGCACTGTGCCTGTAAGTGTGTTACCACTGGTCTCAGTTTTAACAACATATTCAATCTCAACTTTTCACAATACCACTGAAGTCAGAGTAAATTATAAGACGGTCATCAGACTCTACATACATCCAAATCCAAGCAGAGTTCACTTTTATATGGCATGATGTAAAACGTTTTTTTTTTCCTTTGGATCATTTGAATCATGATAATATATGCAAAAAGAAACTTTTTATTAGCCTCTGTTCGTGCATCTATTCAAATAACATCATAAGTCTGTATTTGTTCTTCTTGTAGGAATAAGATGATGCTACAAAGAAAATGGATACAAAAATATTCCAGAATTTGACATATGGTGGATGAGAAGTCTGCTGAAGAGGAAATGATGCAAAGTGGGTGTGCGTTGACTGAAATATATGTGCAACTCAAGGAGAAATAGTGAGCACAGGAGCAATAAAGATTGAGGTTTTCCACACCAGACAGAAGCCCAGGTGCAGGGATGACCTGAAGATAATGCAGCACATGAGAGTGGGCTGTATAATGCAGGCAAGAGCAGAGTACACAGAATGTTATGCGGGAACATCTGTGGCAACTATGGGCTGGTCACGAAGTCAGAATGGAAGATACCTCCAAAGGTTAAGAGGAATAAAATAACTAAGATCCTGTGGGACGGGTGATGGCAACAAAATGCAGAATAGGTCAGCAGTGACAGATGTTGCTATCTCAAGCAACAACAACAACAACAACAACAACAAGGAAGATGAGAAGCTCAAATAATACCAAGGGTTGAAAGAGGAAGTTGAAAATATGTGGAAAGTGAAGGCAATTGTGGTGTCAGTGGCAATCAGCTGTTCCATATAATTAGCGCTCATCAAATGTTAATTAATTATTGATGATGGTTATAACATGTGACTATTGCCACTGATCTTCCGAGCATGTTGATGATTTGCTCAAAGTGCTGCAGAATTCTTGTTAAAAGAGGCAAGCTCATGGATTGTGTATAGTCTTTTGATGCAAAAGGTTGTCAATAGGCTACATCTATGCGGTGAACGCTGGGACTAGAAGCCGAAGAAGGGTCAGATCAGAAAAGAAACCCAAAGCAAACCAGTTGCCTCATCAGAAGATTAATCACAATATCCAAGGGAGATGTGCTTATTAACAGGGGATTGCAGTGCGACTATGGGTCAGTCCAGGTCTCGGCTGCATATAGTGTATGATTATGTCCTTGTTGTCATAGAAACCAATGCAGATAATAGCATACTTCCACTCAGTAATGAGGGCAAACAAATTTGTCTTGGTCTGTGCATTTGCTGGGGTTTTGTTTCCATGCAGTGGGCACCATGTGCGAGCAGAACCTCTGAAAGTCTGAAAGTTTTGTTGTTTGATTTTTTTGTGCAGTGTCTGAAGATGACAGGTTGACAACACATTGTTAATATGTAAAAGCTGAGAATGAAAAGACTTTATTTACCCGGCGTGTACATGATCACTCCGTAAAAACAAGAGCAATTCTGCCTTTTGGTGTTTTTTAAGCAAAGCAACAGCATTATTGGTCAGTGTGCTCCATCACAATATGGCAGAAACAGCAGCTCACAGCACAAAAATGCTAACTTCCAGCACTTTCCACTGCACTTGCCAATTTTCTTTTTTTTATGTAAGTACAATTCCAGCAATTTGCTCAACGATCCAGCTAAAATCCATGTCATGCAGATCTATATCTCAGTCTAATCACACTAAAGCGATAATTATATGGCTCTTGCAGTCCCATGCAGAGGACCTTTTATTCGAAGGCAGGCTAAAATTTGTTGCTCAAGCCTGTCAGTATGTCGTATGAATGATGAATAAAAGAGGTTTCTTCTTCTGATTTCTAACCTCCCTTTTACTGTCTCGGTGATGCTAAACACGTGATGCTCTGTGGATAATTCTTTAGCAAACCTCACGGGTCACTGGCATAATTGGTTGATAACAAAAGCAAACACTATTTCACACATGACATTATCCAAACAAGGGATAGACATTGATCCCAGTGCTGTCATCAAGTGACTGACTGTATAATTAAACCACTGGATGAAACAAGAAAAGGACTGAGTGAAATTTATGGGAAATGGAAACGCCAGATGGAGTTAAATTAAGATTTGAATCCTTGTTTGATAAGGAAAGCATGCAATCAGTAAAAATCGTGATATTATATAATAGACATTAATTATTGAAAGAATTTGATTGAATTTTTAATGAGTAACTCAGAGCATTTTTGCATCAGAGCTCTTTACCCTCGTACTTTTTCAGGCACTTGCAGCTATTGAAAGTATCACAAACACACTGAGTTTTCCCCCTCTGCTCAGACAGACAAAGACTGTGTCACCTGGATCTGATTTATGGGCTGTTACCTCAGTTGTTCATGTTACTATATTTTTTCCTTAAAATAAACAAACAAAAAAAAAAATGAATGAATGTTTTATGGATAAATATTACCTGTTTTTACACAGAAAGCAGTATCGATGTAAAATACTAGTGATATAATGTATATTGGTGAGAAAAGTGCATCACGAAGTAAAAGAAATAAAAATATGTTCATATGATGCAAAATTGTGAAAAATTATCTTTAAGTTGTGGTCAAAAAATGTACTCTTGGTATGGAGAACACTCCTGGTTCCTCAAAAAGCTGTACACTCCCTCTTGTGTTCTCATGCAGCATTCATCTTTAAATCCCATATTTTGTGCCCTCACAGTATTCAAGAGACTGTTTTTTTTCTCCACCTATAAGATAGAATAGCCTTTGTCCATGGACTGATATCTTCTGCTTGACTTCACACTCTTTTTTTGTCCAGGGAAACCTCTGGCTCTCATGCTTTGGCTTTGACAAATTCATGGTGATAAATTTGTTACGGGGCTGAAAAGTGAAGGACAGAAAGTAACAAGTATTTTTACCTCACATAATATATTTTTTTAGATATTTCTTTGTGAAGAGCATGCATAACCAATGATGAAAAAAAAGGATCTTTCTGTGACATAAATGGGATTGCACAAAGACACAAAGCTGCTTCTCACCATTGACATGCACTAGCTTCTTATTGATCAAAGCAGACTCCCCCATGTCCTTGGGCTACTCGAAGAATAGATATGGTGTTGATGTGAGTAGAGGGGATAATTACAAGCAGGAACCAAGAGACAGAGCACGACACAACTCAATTAGTGGAAGCTGAAGTGAAAAAAAAGGGCAGAGGGGCTTAAGAATGATCAAGGTTTCGTCAGCCATGTGAAAGTATGATGTGAAATGTGCAAGCTTTATTGTCATGTCTTCTGAAAATATTTTGGTTTATGTAATGGATTTTTACAACACATCACTTTCTACCAAGTAAAAATCTAGCTTTCCAGTTGTGACCAGAAATCTCCGTCATCTAGCATGTAACCATTGAATGCAAACTAAAGACCCTCAGGAAGATTCATCCCTTAAAGTGCTCCAAATACAAACATCAAAGAAGTTTCATCTGCATATTTTTGGTTTGAATGATTTAGTTTCTTATTTGACTGAAATCCAAACCACTGCCTGGTCTGTACAGGATGTGTGAAAAGGGTGAGCTGTACAAATCAATTACCCCCAGTCTCATTAGATCCGAGGCTCATTTATTTCACCACTACCTACTTGCGAGTATTCTACAAAGGGGCTTACAACCACATGCCTTATCACATGTCTCCACCTCTTTATGCTTGATCACCACTCATCTGTTCATTGACAAAACATTTCTCATTGGGGGAAAAAAATAACAACACTCAGGCAGAGTTTCTTTTGTCTGGCCAGTCTCACTTTTGTACCTCAATGAGTGTCGAGCGTACTTATTACACCCACTTACTGAGCCTCCACCTTGGTGTTTGATATCTTTAAATTAGTGTATTTTTCTTCTCTGGTTTTCCCCTATTATGATATTTAGACACATAAATGACAAATAGTTTTTAGAATCACAGCAGCAAACACTGAATTCACAGTTAAATATTTGCTTTCGTCTAGCTGCAGATAATTCACCACTGTGTTTTGTTGCTTTTGTTTGAAAAAAAAAGAAAGGGATTAGTCTCTGCTCTCTAAAGCCAGATTGCTGTGAATGTGATGGTTCTGGTGTTCTGAACGTTATAGGGTTATCTTCTCTTTGTGCTAAAACATAGTGGGTGCATGTTTGAGCAGCTGAGTTAGTCAGTATTCAGATACCGCCGCTCTCCATCTGGTTCACTGATGCAAAACCTCAGAGAGCAGTCTCCGTGAGTAAATCTGTCGTGCACTCACAAACAAACAAGCGTCACCGTGTTCCGTCAGCAGGGAATTCTGTTACGTTGCCTGAAAAGATACTAATAGAAATGTGCATACGGGAACAGTTTTGATCTCGATAAACCTTTGCAGCAGAGGGTTTTGTGCAGCTTTTCCACAACTTTTCCATTAGCTCTGACACAGTAATGGCATATTCTGGTCCACTCTTCTGTGTTCCCGCTGTGCTGTGAAATGGCACTTGTGACGCCAGGAAATTGCAGCCATGTTACAGCTCTGAGTGTTTTCCTCCTCAACTTCCTGGCTATGAATTTCCCAGAAGCATAGCTCCATCTGTAACACCAATACTCGTGACATAAAAGAGACATTAGATATATTAAGGGTTAAACGTGATATTCAGTGTTATTGGCCTTTTAACAGCTGATTTTGTGTTGATGTAGATTACTTTCATGTATAGTTGTCAGACCACTTCTGATAAAGTAAAACCTTGGGGCTTCAGTAGTATTCTCGACTAACAGCTCACCTCCAATCTCCCTTTAATCAGTACATAATAGAGAGTGTTGTTTTTAATCTAATTATTAACTTTGCACAGACAAATTAAACAAACAAATCCTTGACAGCTTTCAATAATGTTTTGTAAAGCACGTCTTTCCAAAATTTCAATATATGTCTCTGCATCAATGGCACCTTCACACATCAGGGCTCATCTTCTTGTCTGCCCAGAAGATTTTGTTCTAAGATTTTTGTTACCCTGTCGTAAAGGAAATATGGACAGATTTCAACAGCCCACAGCTGTATCATTATCTTTCTACTCAGTGAATCTTTACCAGTATCAAGTTTTGTATCAAGACACTGAGGGAAATTCTGTCCCCATTTAATAACGAAGTCGTATGGCTCTCTGAGTGGAAGCTGTCGCATCACAGGGACCAGGTGCACAGAGTGCACACACCTCATCACGGCCTGGTCTTAAATCTGGAGAGACAAGAGGCAACAAAGGTGAGAAGCTTCTTTCTTAGACGTGTAAGAGTTTGTATGTTTTCTTCACTTGCAGAGTGACCTTTAAAACAATCGCAATTAGATTTTCTATGTGTCGAAGAAGTTCTCCGTTTCCATCTTGTGTCTCAGTAAAGCCAAATACTCTTGCGGTTTTACTTGAATATATCATGAAATAAAGTATGAAGAGAACAGTACTGTTAATCAATGCTCAAAAACTGTTGAGTACGTATGTGAAAGTTCTTTGTTATCCATGTGGTGTATTTTTCTATCGTCTAATTTCAGAATCTAGGCATATAAAAAAAGGCCGTCTTCCTTCTTTTAATAATTGTGAACCCTGTTTTCAGAAATGCCACAAAAGACAGCCGCATCTTAACAGAGAAAAGCAATTATGACTAACATGTTATGCAACCACCCAATCTCTCGCTACTTTTAACTTCAGGTAATATGTGCTCCTATCCTGAGGACAACAGAATTATGTGGATGTGTTAGTCCTTAACGGTGGCAAACAATTAGAGGCACAAATTGTTTTGTTTGTGGTGAAAAAAGCAGCTTCCACCAGAGATAACTGGAAGGATAAAGCTGTTGCACTGATTATATTAGTGGATGTTATATCAGTATCAGCTAAAACCTTCGAGAATCACCAATTTTCTCATATTTCTTGTGATAAATGAGAGGATTAAATCACAACAACATATTTTCTCATTGTATATGAGATATAAACATGTGCTGCAATCCTATGCAAAGCTTACTAACTACTTACTAACTTAACTCTGTACATGAATATGTAAATATGATGCATGCATGTATGATAGTATGCAACGATTGATCCTCTAATAAATAGCTGCATTCATAGATAAAGCATCGCTGTGACTGAAAAGCTGAAGAAGATATAGTGTGAAAACATTCACTGTCATCAGATAAAGGTAATTCCACTTTTTTTGGTGCCACACGTGAGCTGCTGCCAGTTGAAGAGGTTGTGCTCAGCACCTCTGTGTCCCTGAACCGTGCTTTTCAGATATCACTGTGTAAAATGGCATTGGTCTGCGAATGTCACAACACTCTGCCTTCCACTTCATCTACGGGCTTTGTTGGTCTCATCACAAAGCCTTGGACAAAGCAGAGGACTTTTTTTATCTTGTAAATGGAAAAAAAGGCAGATATATTCAAGATGAAAAAAAAAGCCTTCACCAGCTTTTCAAGGACAGTTAAGTCTCTGCAAAGGGAAAACGGCAGAGTTCATTTCTTGCAAAAACAGCTGGAATACAAATTCAGCCTGGGTTTGGAAATAGCTGTAGGTAATCAGTGGTGTGTTAGTGCCCTCTGCTGGCCACAACCTGGGAAACATCTGCTGCCTAACTGCTGCCCAACTCTATCCATGTCTAAATTTGCAACATTCTGTCAGCAAAATGATCGTTTCAATTTTCCAAGGTGATGTCCTCTAAATAGTAGTTTGTTTGATCAAAAGACCTCTGTAATATTCAGTTAATGATGATACATAAAAATATTAAACAGATGAAGACGCCTACATTTGAGAAACTTATATCAAATCTGTTGACCATTTAATCAAATAAATGGCACGGATGATTCAATTGTTTATCAGCTGGCCGCTCAGTCCTTTCAGCTCAATTAAAGGGGAAATACAGGAGTGGAAACATGTTTATATTCAGACATAAAGTATATATATATATAAAAAAAAAAAAAACAGGATAAACTACAAGACCACATTAAAAATATCCTTTTATATTTAGAATAATCATTTAGAATCCACTTTGACTGTTTTTCATGTAAACTGTGTACACAGTACCAGTTTAAAATTGGATCCCACTCATTTGAAATGAAGGGCTACGTGAGCGACATCTTCTGACTGTACAGCGTCACCATTACTATATGTGAGGACTAGTACAACTAAACCCTATGTGATTCTCCCATAATTCTTGCATACAGTAAAGACTAAAAGAAAAGAAGAAGCCTTGACAGTAACTTCCTGTAAGTTTGGCTGCAAGTTTAGTGTTTGTAGAAACCATCTTTGAGCCCTCAGCTGTGCATGCTTCAGACAAAAAAAAAGCAGTGCCATAATAAAGTCTGCATAAATTACTCAAGCACCGACATTTCTTGCTAAAAGATCCACTCACGGGTGTCAAACTGATCCGGTAAAGGGCTGGTGTGGTTTGACACCCCTAAATGATTTGATTATTCCGCTGCACCTCCCTGGTGGACTCCCTGGTTTTCCTTTCGATCAGGCCTCACTCCTCAGTGTGAGTGTCATCAAAACTCAATCAAGAGAGAAACTCAAAATTCAAGAGCATCCTTAATTTATTTAATATTCATGAGGCAATATAATGGATTCATCGTGATTGGTATATAAAATATTTACAGAGCAAATCATCAGTAAAAATGACAGATCCTGCTGAAAAGTACATGTGCTTATATGTAAAAGGCGGTAAGATCTCAGCAACTTGCAAGAGTGTGTCTTCGTGGAACAATCACTGATCCCGGGTATCGACATCTCAGATGTGCAGCTTCTAGTAAATAATTAGCACAGTTGAAGTCTAAACGATGCTCTGAGGTTAGGAAAGGCTGCAGGTGGACTGCTTGGACTCCCTTCCCTGAACAATGAGAGAAAATAGTGTCAAAAACAAGCAGAAGTCTCATCTCCAGGTTTAAAACAAAATAATAATTAAATCAAAAATATGTCTAAATTAGTCTTTAATCTCCTGCCAAAAAATGAAGTTGAAAGAGGATGGGTTGCCATGACAACTGTGTACCTACATGCGCTCCTGTAAGCATGCTACCGGTACCTAAGCTTTCCGGGTACCTGTTGTCTCTGCTGCTGGCGTCTGTATTCTTCTTCACTGGCAGCAAGAGCCTGAGCAAGAGCCAGATCCTCCTGCTCCTGAGGGCTGAGACACAAACAAACAATCAAACCGGAGCATAAAAACCTCAAGGACTTCAGGACGTAAACACTGTGACACCTCAATTTATTCTGAGTGCTCCCTCATTAAATAAACTTAACCATTACAGTATTTATCCAAATACTTTCGACTATTTGAGGGTTGCAAAACTAATTGAGTGCATTGAAGCCGGGCTTTCTGTGTGGGTCAAGAAAACACGAGACTCCAATTAGAAATAACAGGTGGTTGTCAGCTTTCTTTGTTAATCCAGGCTTTCTTCATATTTAATTAAAGTACTTATTTTACCAAATGCAGAGCCATTACCTACTCATTATTCATGTTACAGCTTCTTTAAATTGAATCCTGTTCCATAAACCTCAGGTTCGTTCAGGTCCCACAGTCTAGCATCTGTGGAACCACTTTAGTTTAGGGTGAAATCATGTTAAGATGATAATGACAAATAAATCCTCCCATTTTATTTCATGTGCTCTATATCAGATCAGCTGAAACACTCAGTGTATTTAAGTCCAGGTTGAAGACACACCTATTTGCAGCTGCATTTGAATAAAGCTCCAAATCTGAAGCTTGAGTTTCAAAACTTAATCATATTTTAACTACTGATTTTATCTATTGTTCTTATTTCTTTCTTTTTTGTTTAAGATTTAAATCATTATTTTTATTTCTACTGTTTTAATGTCTCTGTGAAGCACTTTGAATCACCTTGTTGTTGGGAAATATCAGCTGTGTAAAACAGAAAATGGACAGATGTGAATCAGGACCAAACTAAATCAATAACCGTACAAACCATTTCTTTTTCATCACATGGCACAGTACGGTTTGGTATGGTACACCTCACGTTTTTATTTATTTATTTTTGTTTTCCATCAGAAAACTCATACCACCCAATCCTTTTTTTTTTTTTTTTTTTTTTTTTTTCGTAATGGTACAGCTTAAGTTTCAAGCAAACACTGTAGAGTCGGAACGATGGCCATCTGTGGGCGTTAACAACTCTCCACGGCAGGGGACACGCACACCAATACGCTTCCTCGTTCTGTTAAGGCATTTCAAAGTTTGGCTGACGTCTTACGACATGATTCATGGATATCGCATTTGTGAACACAGGTTGCAAGCTGCGTATGACCAACGAATACATAAGCAAGTTTGTTAACCACGAGTGTGGATTCAGGGATCGATTTTTGCTTCTCTGCCGGTGACCTGTTCAGAGCGCCACCTCCGTGACACACATCTTGCTAACCCATTGATAACTTGCAGCAAACCCAAGATAAATGGGATAACATTTGTGGGTGCTCAGGTCAGTTATGATGCAAAATACAGAGCTTGTTTCCCTCTTTGTTCAATCTCAATCAAACCATCTCTATGGTTGAGGAATTACAAAACAGGTCATTTTGCTTTAGCTTTTATTCATTTGATTGGAGGAATAAAACTTCCTTGCAGGCAGCCTGCCAACTAAAACATTTTCCCCAAGTAGAATAATCTTTCCATTATGCATCAGTAGGAGTCTTATTAAATATTAAAGTGCTATGAAGGAGCTTGTAGAAATTATAATGCTAGTGAAACTTGTGGTCGTCTCTCAGTAACTCACACTCAGCTTTACACAGTTCAACACATCGAATGCTCAGTGAGTGAAAAGGTTGCGTCTTCTTTTTCTGCCACAACTACCTGGCAACTGAAGACAATTATTTTTTACAAACAACATTGTGTGACATGGGACAATTTTCTGTTTAAAAAAAAAAATTACCACGTTTTACACACAAATCTCCATTAGATTGACACTTTAGCCAAGATGTTTGTCTTGGACATCATCCGATTCACACATTCTCGTAGAAATCATCTGATAACACTCCTAACATCGAAGTGCCACTGTTTGTAAATCAGGTTCATTGAACGACCACCACTTGAGCAAACAGGCAGTGAGAAAACACTTCTTTGCATCTCACGGGTAACATTTATCTGAACTGACAGGAAACTGAGATTGTAATGCAGTTGACTCACGTAAGAGCCGGCTGAACTGTTTGCCTGGAATCAGCCAAAGACATCTCCAGCGCCCTCTGCAAAGCCTGCTCCTCCGTCTGCAATCACAACATCAGAGCAATGCGCTAATGTCAACTTTTTCCTCACATGGGCACATTTTTTTCAAACCAGGTGATGTCATGCAAGTCGTGTTTATACCATGCCGGCCTGAAACGATGCCGATGGTGGTATTACATTCTGTGCTGACACCGAAGTAGGAATCCGCGGGGTAGAGCTGGAAAAAAAAAACACGGACACAAAAGGCAAATAGAAGTATGTTATACGACTCTAAAAAATTCATGACATCCAACATTTTCTCATGCATCTCTCAAATCAATACTAGATAGTAGCACTCACGCGGTGCTGTGAGGTCTGCTGTTTGCAATCACACCATTAGAGACAGATCTAGGGTTTCCCGAACCAGATGAACTAGAACCGGAGGCAGAGGTGGAAGAAGCACCTTGGGCTCTCATTACGGCAGAATGTCTAGAGTCAATAAGAAACATTAACAAATGAATCAACCCTTATTGTGGCATTTCAGATGACAGGTCAGAAGTACCAGAATGTTTGGTGCAACCGTACCCACCCGGATTTGGACAGAGGTTTCCCATCAGTCTTACAATCATGGTCTAGTGGATGCCGATGTTTAAGACAGTAATTTAAATGGCACTGATCGCAGGTCACTCGTATCATTTCCTTCTGCTTGCAGCCTCCTTTCGAACACTTATTTGTGAAAATCTGAAGGAAAAAGGCTTATTGTGATTACCGTTGTTTAGAGTCCGACTCACAGTTGAAACGTCAGTTTCATATTAACCTTTCTCTTTCGTTGTGCAGGGTCCGATTTGCAGTCCCGGTCGATGTGTTCACCGACTTTAATGTCGGGCATCTCTCCTCGCTTAATGGGAATTGGGATGTTACATAATGGGCATACTGGGACCTGGACATCCTACAAGAAAATTGTCAGATGGAAAGTATCAAGTCATTTGACCTGAAAAAAAAAAACGAGAGTGGAGATTTACAGCTTCTTTTACAAGAGTGCCTTTGCTAAGACACACAGTTTAGATAAGCTGTGGTTACACAACAACCCTCACGCTCGCATGTACACAAAATAAATACAGGTAGAAATACATAAAAATGAGCCACATTCAATACCAGTCAAAACATGAGCAGCGTGATGTCAGATGTGTTAAACAGAAGGAATAAATCTTGAAACTGAACACTACTCCCTGTAATGTTCTGTAGGATGTACATCTTAAGGTAAACACGTGATTGAAAAACCTCAGTTTGTGATGACTTTACCCTCAGTACTACAGTCAACTGGAACCTTAAAACAGGTGTACAAATTTAAGTAAAAGGAAAAAAGTGGTTCCTAGGATGTCAGGTTGTTTGTGTTGTACGCAAAAAGGACTGATTCCATTCGACAAGGAAAACAAACATATTTCTGGATTCAGTCAGATCTCAACTTTTATTATCAGATATAAAAGCTCTTATAGAGCTTCTTGTATTTAACAAGTTCAAGACCACTTACGACGAACAATCCATTTCCATCTAATACCAGAAGCGGAAATGCAGGCTACTGTGTAATCAGATGCTTGTGTAAAAAGCAACTGTATATGTCAGGCATATATTGTACATGTCTTATTACTTAAACTAAAACTAGTTTAAAAAAAGTAACTAAAATGACCTGATCGTTTCGTAGCCTTTACATATTAAATACATTTCTATAAACGGTGATTACTTACTTTTTTGTAGGATGATGTGCATTTGTGGTTTGCATAGGTTATGTGATCTTTGCAGAAAATCTCTTGACAGGCGTCACATTTCATTGGTAGAAAATCTGCATCAAACATAATTTTGATCAATTCAGACTTAGCAAGTTAAAAAAACAACAACAACAACAACACAAAAAACACTGCTGTCTGTTTCATACAGTACTAACCTAAACGTTTGCATGTCTTCTCAGAGCAGTGATCTCCCAAATCTGGAAACTCCATGTCACACACCTATCTTGGACAGCCAACAGGGTTTGACTCACAACCTGAAAAGAGGATGAAAACCAAATAAATCTAGTATGCTTATAGAAGTCATGACAGCGAGGAGGTTAAGGCCGATCTCATTCGGGTCAATGAAAACACAGGAATTAGTTCTGAGTCACATGGATGCAAGTTTTGTAACAAACAATGAGTTTGCTAAATTGCTAGCTAGCTAGCTGGCCATGCTAACTTACACTCGATCAGAGTTACAGGAGTTCGATTACGTAACCTACAGGAGCTTACGTTGAGTACATTCGTATCAGGCAAACAGAAAAAGACTGTGACAGACTATTATAAAGAGATAAGTTCAATCACCACCGGCGATATCCGCTTAACATAATAATATTAGCACTGAAGGGGTTCACAGAGATAGCAACTACTTAGCTCGTACATTGGTAAGCAAAAAGCTAAATATATATAAAGCTTATGGCAACGCCGTAAATTACCCGAAGCCAACTATATATATACAGAACATCACCCCTTTCTAAATATTCAGACATACACAGAAAACATCTGTAATACGTGGCTGGTTGCTTGTTTAAATTATTATAACTGATAGCTTAGCTGTGCTAGCAAGATGAAACAGCTAACCTGGGCTTATTCTTCATTTTTACTCACCAATTCTGGCTTTTATGTTAGTCTTTGGTGTTCTGAACGAAGAGACGCTGTTGTCTCGACTTGTCCTGGTAAACTCAGAGTTTCTCGTTCCTCTTAGTCTGTAATGTAGCAACAGATCCCTGAGCGCCGTTTTTAGTCTGTTGTCCGCAGAGCTCCAGTCTGTTTCGATGTGTCACGTACGGTCCACTCCACCTACGACAAGACGCTCGGTGACGTCAGGGAAACACAAGTCATCGTGACAGGTGTGGTTTCAGAGACCTGGAAGTCACGAGTAACCCCTGGAAAGATCCAGTTCTTTACACCCCCGTGTGTTTGTCATTTAGTTAACAGTGAGAGCAATGTTAGCACGAGTGAGCACAAACAATGACATATGGCTAAACTGCCAGTGTTTTCCACTTGTTTTCTATAGGTTTAAATATAATAATGTTTATTTTATATAAAATAGCATAGAATAGAACTAGAAATAGAATAGAGAAATACTTTATTCAAATTCTAATTGTCATGTAGCTCAATTAAAATATTAGGAAGACTGTTCTTACTTTAAGGGACCTGTGTGATATGACATCTTCCAAAAGCCAACATTAGAAAATAAATAATGATAAGAAAAAAGGAAAACTGGCACAGTTGCAGCATGTTTTAAATACTTTGTCAACCTTCACTGACATCGGCTGCTCTTCTTCACTGTCAGAGAGTAAACAGATGCGTCTTTTGACAGTTTTACCTTAAAATTACCCTAAAACAGTTAACTTGATCTGCCTTCCAGTGGTCAAAGGGGAACAGTGCAACCCAAACGCTAATCCGTAAGAAACACACCAAATTTAAGCAATCAAAAACGAATGACCATAATAGAATGATATGACAATGTTAGTGGGTTTTTTATATATTAGTTGTTGCTGTTCTGGTAACCTAATAAATCTGTGCTCATCAGTCACTCTTGTCTGCTGCTTCTCTTCATCTGACATGTCCAAAAAATGAAAAAAACACTCACAACCTGAAGTCCACCGGCTGTCTTCTCACAGGACTTTTATCTTCTGTGTATTACAAGATTGTTACGAACAGAGAAACTCTGTCCAGATATCACTGAGACGGAATAATTGACATGCTTTGTCGACAGAGGTCAACTGTGATAAAGAGAGTGAGGATTTGTTTTTAAAGAGCACATATTTGGCTAAATGATAGATTCATGATTTTTATTTCTGGCACGTACTTCAAAAGGCTTACATAAAAAATTAAAAAAAGATCATTTTTCAAATATTGCACATTGCTGCTGAACCTCTTTTAACCTCCTGTCTGAAACGTTTAGTTTTAGCTCATGTCTCCTCCAAACAACCTGTAAGATGGCGCCAGTTGCAGGAGCTCGTGAGAGTGGTCAAAGCTACAGCAAACCCCCAAATTTTAGCTTTTCATAAAACTTTAGTATTTTTCCATCATTATGAACTCCTCCAAGGTGTCAGTGGAAGATGAGTGTCCCGCTAAGCGTGCAACAAGGGCAATAGTTCAACTTTTGAGCTTAAAGAGGTTTTGAGGCTGCTAAAGGTTTTGTCACACAAAATTTTTGGGAGTATTTACAGCCGGTATTGTACTGAGAGAGATACCTCACGCTGTTACTTTGCAAAACCGTAACTCTTACTTCTGGAGACGGATTTAGATGGCTAAATTAAAGCCTCATCTCTTTCCGTCACTTCAATGAAAGTTAAATAGTGTGAGATCGAACTGATTTGTGAACCATGTTTTGCTGGAGTTCAAACTAAATCTTAAGAATTTCTATTTTTATTTATTATTCACAGTAGTTTTTATTTCTCCACGTTGTCTGAAGTGTATACTTGGCTCTCTTTGCCCACAGTTTGACCACTGTTATCTTTGGCAGACATGTCAGGTGCCTCCCAATGATACATTTTGCAGATTTCCCGAGATCTGAAGCAAACTCCATGCAACCGACGGTAAGTAAGTTGAACCAGAAAGGATTTGGTGTGCGTGCTGTATTCTCAGCAGGCTACATTTTACTTTTGGTTGGGTTTTTAACTATGTTGAGAATTGATTTAGACTGAATAAAAGTCATAACGCATGTAATTTCATGGTCCTGGAATTACAATTTAGGGGACTCACTGACAAAATGATTGTCATTGACATGCCAGCCAGAAAAATATTTATGTGCTTTCTGTCTTTTAAATTATTTAACCCCTAAAGAGTATTTGAAAATAGTAGAGCTCACGGAAACGTGCATAACTCAGTTTTATTAAAAAGTGTGATAGAGCCATATAACTCCAGTATTACAATCTGATATTAATTATTCAAACCCAGGTCCAATAACCCAGTCACAATTTACTGAGAATGGCTTTTAGATGTCCTTGAGTTTAGGTTTGGACGATTTTTTCAGATGACGGGGAATAATGGATGAAATTGATCTCAGCATTGTTTTAGATGGCGCCCAGGTTAAATCTCATGCAAACTAATGGCTCAAAATGATCATTTATCAGACGAGAGAACCTTTTAGTTTAATGCCAGGCTTAGTGGTGTCTTCGCAGGTTTTACCAGCTGATGGCAGCAGGAGTCTTTTTCAAGCCACCACCAACTGAGCTGAAGAGGAACTATCAAAAACCACACACACGCTCACACTCACTCCTAGGGACAATTATAGAGACACCAATTAACCTAACACACATGTTTTTGGGCAGTGGGAGGAAGCCAGAGTACCCGGAGAGAACCCACGCATACACGGGGAGAACATGAGAAGAAGTAAACCCTTTTTCAATATTAAAGTTTTTGTTTATGAGGCTATTACGAACAAAGCCTTAAAATGACATAAATACAACCTCAGATTAACAACACATGACATATTACACTGTGTCATTATTGATTTAACAAAAAAATACAAAAAAAAATAGGTTAAATCTTACTGCTTCTATAGGAATTAAGAGGGAGCTGCCAGGTGCAGCTGATCAAATGCACTTCACTGACTGATCACCAGCAAGTTTGAGCACCTCGATAAAATCAGAATTATGGCAGTTGGTTTGGAGCATTCAGGTGTGTGTAAACACGATGCCCCGGAGGAAAGACATCAGAAGAAATTAATGCTGTAACGCAAACAGTTATAAGATCATTTCCAAACAATTTGAAGTCAGTCATTCTCCAGAGAGAATGATTATTCACGAGTAGAGAACATTTAAGCCAGCAGCCTGTCTTCCAGAAAAATGGATGTTCAAGCAAGTTCACCTCAAGTTCAGACTGTACAATGACCAGATAGAATGCAAAAAACACCCAAGAGCTCAGACTCTGCAGACCTCAGTTAGCATGTCAAATGTTAAAGTTCCTGACAGTACAATTAGGAAAAGACTGAGCAAGTAAGGCTTGTTTGGAAGGGTTGCTGGAGAAAGCATGGCATGGAGAAACATGGCAGCACGGCATAGGTTTGGTCATTTCATCTGAACAAACTACAACAGCTGAGGAACAATGTCGTTTGGATAGATGAGACCAAAGTGGGGTCATGATGCACTACACCACCCATAGAGAAAGGCAAAATGCCTTTTAGTACAAACACCTCACAGCTGTCAAGCACAATGGCGTAGTGGTCATTTTGACTTAGATCACAAAGAAGTTGAGTGTAGCAGTTACTAAAAATTATTGCTCATAAGGCAAAAAATGATCAGTAAGGGATCAATAAAGCAACTTATTTAGGTGACGTGACTACACGTATTCCTCCACTGAGATGCTAAGTTTAAAGAGAGAGTGCATCACCAGGAACAGATATAAGCATTTACAGAGTGCACATTTCTCTCCTGTTCTTCAGCACCTGCCTCGTGAGTTGCCGGGCTGCTGCCAGATGGCTTTTTACTCTGAAAACACCTGGTGCCTTCCACACACCCACAAAGCTTTCTCACATATTGTGTAGAGCACAAGCTTTTCTCTTTCAGGTTTTGTGTTGGAGGCAGTTTCAGATTACCAATGAAGGTTCAGGCAAACTCTCAGCAGAATGGTTCACAAAAACAGTTATAGAACAAAAACTCATTCACACCTTCTTTCCCACACACTTACTATTAAGAAGTTACCATATCATCCAAAACAAGAAATATCAAAGTCATCGTAATAACAACCCTTTATACCAACGCATTACCATGAACCAAAGACAGCTCACTCTTGTCAAACTTTAGCACATTTTAAGCTAAAGAAAGTGTTCATCCATTTGGCATTCTGACTCATTTTGGCCCGTGTGTGCTTTCTGCACTTTGGGGAATAGACCTCTTGCATCCCAGTAGAGTGTAAAATACATTTTTAGAAGTGATTCATGTTTGTTTTTGGCATGGACTGCAGATCTGTGTGGTGCACTAAATGGTTATACAGAGAAAGGTATCAAACAAAAATGAGACCAAAATGTTTTTCTTTTTCTAGGACACCTTACCCATAATAGAATTGACAGAATGAGCGGTTTCTGAAGTCAGTAGTGAAAGTTTAGCTCTTGCCCAAGACAACCTTGCTAACAATGGGAACTTTCTGTGTGGAGTTTGCATGTTCTCCCCGTGTATGCGTAGGTTTGATTTCTTCCTCTGTCCAAAACATGCATGTTATTGGTTCATTGCTGACTTTAAATTGTCCTTTGGAGTGAGTGTGAGCGTGGGTGGCTGTTTGTCTCGTTTGTCTCTGTGTGGCCCTGTGATGGACTGGCGGCCTGTCCATGGTGCACCTGCCTCTCACCCAATGACAGCTGGGGTAGGCTTCAACCCCCCCCGCGACCCTAATTTGGATTAAGCGGACAAAAAATGGATGGATGGATGGATGGATTATGTATCATGGGTCTGAATGCAAATCCTTAACACTTTGCAAACAGCCACTAGAGGGCACAGCAGGTCTTTTATTTAAGCCCGCTTGGTACTGTGGGTCTTTGGAGACTGGCTTTGAGGAAGCCCCAGTGCAGGGTCAAGTGGTACTGAAAGGCTTAGGTATCATACTCAAAGGGTGTGATGAACAGATTGTACTCAAAATGGAGAACATAGCACATGATAGGGTGGTTGCATTAGGGAAGAATGTGGTGTAAACTGAAGTGAGCCGCATAATCAGAAAATCCATGTTGTTTGATTATATTTCTGCCGGATAAAGAAAAAAGAAAGTGATGCCAGCATCTAAAGTCTGTTAAGCAAACACCTTTGATCTGGAAAACAAGGTTCAAAATGCATATTTGTGGAACAACAAGCAATCTTGTTTTGCTCCAGTGTACTTACAAGAAATATCTCTGGAGGATTTTGTTATTTTTGTTGGGTTTTTTTTGGCTGCAGAGTACAGTCACGGCTCTCTCTACCAGATCTTTGTAATGTGAGGAAACAGCAAGAGACTGTTCGCAATCCTGCCATCAATTCCAAGTTGGCTGCGACCAAAATAAACCATAGAGCTCAAGTCTGTGGCCTTGTCACAACTTTATGTAGTTTTTAGAAATTTGAATCAACTCAAGTTAAGAGATGCAACTCTGGAACACAACACAGATACATCATGTTTGTCTTAAAAGGGAAAAGTAGGCACCAGTGACCTAAAAAGCAAGGAGTTTGGAGACTTCTGATGCTCCACATGATGCTTCACATCAAGCAAACACATCATGCGTTAAGTACAAGTCGTGCACATACACATATTAATGCACAGGCTCCGTATTAGCTGAAATAACTCACAGTGACAGGAAGACTACTTGTTTAAATGCACCTATTCAGATTTCCACCAATCCACACCCATTTGGGATTATGCAGGGTGGCTTAAAATTCGGAGGGGCTACACTTTTTCCTATTCCTGTAGAGTTGAATTATTAGATTGAAGTTGAATAATAAGCACTGAGTCAAACAGCACACCCTTCATCTGCGGAGCTGTAATTAACGGGGGCAAAATGCAGGCGGTGGCGAAGGGAGGAAAAAAAAAATGCAAATTATTCCGCACAAAGGCTCCTCACAAATTGGCGTCACCATTTCTCAAATTATATCATTACTATATTTTGAAAATGTTAATCTGTTGAGCGGATTTCCCGGGGGAGTTGAGTAAATTAGTTCTATTTCCGAGACTGCCTCTCTGCAAAGGCACGGCAGCGACAAGCACCTCTGATTTGCTGATTACAATTAGACTCCCCAGTTTGGGCTCCTTCAAGCATTGATAATTTTCGGCATATTAAGCACGTTTTAGCAAAGGTGATAAGTCAGTTTTAATTGAAATGAAATTATTATTCTAATGGAAGTTTGGTTATTATTATTAGGAGGCACTAGTCATTCTAGCTTCATTTTTAATATATAAATGCTGGGGAATAAAAAAAAAGAGAGAGAAAAGATTTTTGAAGGGCATTAGGGTGTCAGGATTGAATGAGGTAATTTGAAGGGAATTACTTTCTCTTCTATCAGAAATGAACTGAATTAAAAGTCCAAATCAATCGCTTTCACTTCTCCATTCTACTTTGACAGCGGCACAATTACAGATAATTAGATGGGAGGAAACTTTTAATTGTGGGATTAGAGGGAGAGAGAATTTTGTAGGATCAGAAGAAAATTTCCAGGCAGAGTTTCTTGCTTAAAATCGAATCAAAGGATTTGGGAGCTTAAAATGGCAACCAGCCCTTTTTTTCTGCTGTTTAATTGGAACTGCATCTAGTTCATCCAAATCATCCAAAACAATTAATTTAGATTTAATTCTATAATTATCATCAAATCGAATAATGTGCAACCTAATTTAGATAGTTAAAAATTAACGTGCGTGAAGTTAATTGAGTAATTAAACTCCTAAACTGCTGCCTATTAATTTGCCTGCCTAATTAAAAATGAATGTGATTCTGTGCTGTTAAAGTAGGCGTCAGTGTTGGATGGGCTTGTTGATAAGGCCAGTTTTTTTGGGGGGAGGGGGGGTTGGGGTGTATCATTTGAACACATTAAGTTTGCAAGCCTGTAAGTATCAGTTATCTGATTATCTGAAGTCAGGTGAGTACAGCCGCAAAATCTTAGTACTGTGGGAAGGGCAACCAAACAGGCAAAACTGCACAAAAGTTAGGAAAAAAGTGTGGATACACAGATATGACTTGAATTTGTTTAGGCTCGAATAGACGCTTTAATGGATGTGAAAACTCTAAATAAAAAAAGTCCTCGGCTGCGTATTTGTTCTTTTTACGGAGAACTGCGCGCGCCCCATCAGTACTGCCTCCTTTACTTCATTGATCACTCTGCTAAGTAGTGTACAAACAGCCTAGCAGCCACTTCAAGAGCACTCTTAGGAGATTAATGAGCATCTGACACTCAAATATCATTTAAAGAAGTTGGAAAATCAAGCAGGAAGGGATTCGAACCACAGCATCTTTGTGGCTGACACCCTCTAAGCTTCTGTCTGTATCACAGGAGTTAAGTCTTCGGAGAGAGTTGAAATGCATCTCTCATGGATGGAGGGGCCTTTTTTATCAGCCAAACTGTGCTTGAGGTGAAGGGTTACAAAGGGCCAAGACTTGAGTTGAAAAACAGCCAGAAGGAACACCAAATATCTGAAAATATCGTGTTATGTTAATGTTTTCTTATAGAAAGTGCAAGTTGCTTTCTATTTTATTCATAATCCCAACAGCTTAGATTTTAGGTTTACACATGCAGGTATGATGTGTCCCTTATGAAGTGACGTGACTTGTTAAGCATCTATTGTAAAAAAGGATAAACGCTCAAATGTGTCTTTGTATCTTTGCTAGTCTCCATTGGTTTGTCCTGGAATGTATCTCCTTGCATAGAGAGTTAATCAATTAGTCCATTAGTGATGCACTCTTATGGATTCAGATCTACAAAATGCAGTGACGTATCCTGCTACGACAGCCCAACATGAGGAAAAAATGTTGTTGTTGTTTTTTATTGTTATTTTTTTACTTTGAACAGCTGCCAAAGGGGCCAGTCTTCAAAAGGTAACAAGGCAAGACAGCATCGCGGCTGAATGCTGGCCTTGTTCGCCTTATTATCGGGTTAATTAAAGCTAGAATCTGACAATGTCACCCGTTGTAGAAAAACGGATTTAAATGCAACGTCTCTGGAGACTGTGTCAAGGGCTGCTTTTCTCTGAGCTCCTGTGTGCGCCCAAGTTGGGGGACTGCATGGCTTATATATATGTATATATATATATATATAGTTAGAATTGACGGAAAGCAATTATTGAATTTTACATGTTCAAAAAGAAATGAAAGGGGAGGAATTATTCATAAGATCGTGTCCGTGTGTGTGTTGAAATGAAAGTTAAAATACAAAGAGAGCACGCTTCAAAGACAAGCCCACTGCTGCTAAAGAGGAAGATGGATAAATGGGCGAGATCATTTCTGAGGAGTTCATTAAAATGGAGGGCTACACACTGAAATACAGAGGGCTGTTATTTGGGCTTGGGGGTCAAGTGACGAGCGGATTATATACTTCCCCATAATAATATTAATTAAACAATTTGCATGCTAATAGGGTAACAATTATCGCAGCTTCTGTTGAGAGATTCAGGTTATTACAACATGCCAATCCGGGTGCCAAGGGTCAGGGAATGAGTGGGGTGCGAAATTTCAACTCTGATTAACATTATGACAGCGCCAGACTTGGGATAAATAAAGTCGAATTAATTATTTGGAAACCTAATGAGCAGATAGGATTCCGGCGGTCACATATTGAGTGCATGGGGTTGCACAAGTAGAGGAGCTTTTCGATTTTGTTTCCTTACATGAAACGTTGAAAGTCAATAGTGAAGAGTATCATTATTATTTCCCTATTGTATTCTAATCTCTTTTATCACCCCCCATTACGTATAGTCGTGTGTTTTATTCATGTGACACAGCCTTTATAATTCAAGCGTTAACTTGTTCCAGTAAAAATATTTGATTTTTACTTTAGCTTTGTGCCTTTAAATACACCCATAATTCCTTCATCACTCAGTGTCTTGTATGCCCTGCAGGTGAATATGTCCTCCTGTAAAGGTTTTATGGATTTAAATGATGATCCGTAGATAGTTTGGGGTTCAATCTTGACCAGGCGTTTGCCAAAGTGGGACTCGGGGATAAGACAAGCTCTGTCTTATCCCCCGATTCTCGGGAAAAGGACTGGAAACTGTCCCTGGAAAAAGGACTTTTTTTTCCTTTTTTTGTAGCTTTGATTTTTTTTTCTCTGCTTGCCAATGTGTAAAAAGTAAGAAAGGGGAGTAAAAGCCCCAACTCTGTAAGATATCAACACTTTTGTTTAATCTTGTCTAATATTCATACATTAGCAGGTAATGTGGGGGGAAAGTCCTGGAGCTTCTGGCCTGCTATATCCGCCTGTAGCCCTCTGTTCCCGGGATTCAGTGAGCCCTTCCTCCCGGTGGGTCCCCCGTGTAGTCGCGATGTAGTTCTTATCAAAGCCCTCCTGTCTTGTTGTGACAGCTCTGATATTGTTTATTGAGGTGGATGTCAGCTTTAATTAGCAATCGATACGGGGAGCGTTTACAGAGCGCGTCTCTGACGTCAGCATCCATTACTGCTTCTCATTGGATCTCATATTCCCAGAGCCTGGGCTAATTATTGGGAGGTTCATGTGGATAAAGTACAGCTCATCCCTCCCTTCACATCATGTCCCCTACTCGTTGGCCACACTCGCTGCATGCTTTTTAAATTCCCATCACCGGCCTCCAGACGTCGTTTCCTTTTGCCTGCGGGATGATGGACAGCAGGATACTGGATCCACCTCACGCCCAGTTCGGAGGCTCTCTCGGCGGGATGGTGGGCTTCCCGTACCATCTCAGCCACCATCACGTTTACGAATTAGCAGGGCATCAACTTCAATCTGCGTCTGCGGTTCCTTTCTCAATAGACGGATTACTTAATGGCTCGTGTACGGCTTCGGTGGGTAATTCCAACCCCCTCTTGTCTTCGGGCTGCGGGATGAATGGAGATAATCAGCAGTACAAGCTGACAGGTAAGCCACATTGTATACAGCACAATAACCTCTCCTCAAGGTTGGCTAGTTGCTCAAAGACGAAAACATAAAGAAACAAAGACAGGATATTGCGACAAGTTATCTTCGCCGTGGGTTTAAAAAAGCAATTAAGACGAACCTCCAGCGCGCGTAAACGTGTGGTCCTCGCCTCCCACTTCATTTCCATTTCGAAAGCCGAACGTGCATCAAAGGAGAAACAATGATTCTGTAACATCAATACTTGAAAAAAAAAAAAAAAAAAAAAAAGATAGTTTATGTTTACATCCAGAGCTCCCCTCTTCATGAGGGGGGCGGGTGGCTGGAGAGGCTGCAGCCTGCATGTGTGCACCCCTGCAACCTTTCCAATGAGAGCATCGCCTTCACCTCTAAACTTTGCCAAATCAGCTGCATGGAACAAAGTCTGCTCCAATGATAGCAAAATGCGTGTGCTTGTTTATTTCTTAATGTGTATCCTTTGTTTAAATGTGTTCTGCTGTCAGACTCGGGGGACCCAGACAAAGATAGTCCTGGCTGCAAGAGAAGAAGAACTCGCACGAATTTCACTGGTTGGCAGCTGGAGGAATTAGAAAAGGCTTTTAATGAGAGTCACTACCCGGACGTGTTCATGAGGGAGGCTCTGGCTCTCCGGTTGGACTTGATAGAATCAAGGGTTCAGGTAAATATTTACTCACCTTATAGCTTTGTAATTTGGAGCCAGTTTGTGTTGTCTCACACGTTTGTTTACTTTCCGATTTATCCGTAGCAAATGCTTGTTTTCAATCGTGTGTTACAGTGACATACTGTAAATATGTATTTAAGTGGCATGGACAAATATTTCATTGTTATAAACCTATAAATATATATACAGTATATATATATATATATAAATTATTAGGATATGTAGGCCTAATTGAGGAATGTGTGCATAAATGAGTCAAATAAATGTATTTTAAGGTCATTTTTATGAAGCAAAAATATGTCATTTCTAACTTTTTTTAAAAGAAACATTTGCATGATATTTTTTGTTTATATGAACAAAAACTTTTACTCTGGACTTTTTGTTTACAATGTTCTTGAAGTTTGATTAGTGGAACAAAAATATGTAATATTTGATCATCTCTCTATATATAGATCGTAAATATATATAGAGATAAATATATCTATCCCTAACTATATATAGTTGGATGTATATATATATATATATATATATATATATATATATTTATATATATATATATATATATATATATACACACACACACACATATATAGCTATATGTACTGGGAAACTGTAAAGTTTCATCTAAGTGCATAGTTTAGTATGGAAAAAAATATATTTCTAAAGGCTTGCAACTATCTATTTTTCTGTTTTGTAAAAAAAAGAAGATTTCTTTGTTTATTTCATCCAAACTTTTATTTGTTTGATGTACTACATTTTGATCTAAGGCCTAATTAAAAGGCCTGCAATCCAAACAGAAAGAGCAAGACTGTATGCTTAATTACCATATTGTTAAGACACTGACAAATTTGGTCCTAATTAATTTGACCCTCGCAATGGCAGTAGCTGATCCCACTCCCACGTTTGCACTTTTTATTTATATTATTTTTGTTTATTTTTTTCTTTATCCTCCGTAGGTCTGGTTTCAGAATCGCAGAGCCAAATGGCGGAAAAAAGAAAACACAAAGAAAGGTCCGGGTCGACCTGCTCACAACGCCCACCCCACCACCTGCAGCGGGGAGCCCATGGACCCGGAGGAGATCGCCCGGAGAGAGCTGGACAGGCTGGAGAAAAAGAAGCGAAAGCAGGAGCGCCGGCTGCTCAAGTCCCAGAACAAGCTCGCTTCTGGGGATTTATTTTACACTCCAGGATCAGACAGCGACAGCGGGGTGTCACATGTAACCGACAGTGACCACAACACTTGCCCACCCTTTGACTCCGTGGGGGGAAACCAGTCGAGCTGCGACCAATCACCTCACCCTCACCAGACCCAAAACCAAAGACACTTCGACCGGGATGCTGGTGGATCCGAGCTGGACTCACCCGACCCCAGCCACCGGTCAAGCCTGTGCTCCAACAACAACAACAGCAGCAGAGCCTCCAGCTTGCAGAAACTCAACCCTTTTAGCGTCGAAAGCCTCCTTTCGGACTCCAGACCGAGACGCAGCCCCGCTGCCTTACCGTCCTCACGGCCTTTGATAGGGAAGGGACACTTCCTTCTCTACCCCATCACACAGCCGCTTGGATTCATTGTTCCTCAAACTGCTCTGAAGACAACGACAGCTGTGAACTGTGACAGTGACACCCCGGCGGACCGAAACCCGCCCAACGCGCGCTGCAGCGTCTCCGCGAGCTCTGCGGGATGTAGGAGCAGCTCGCCGGACGCTGCGGACGCCACACAAAAGGGACAGGTGGGATCGGAGAAAAGGACAAGTTCACCGCACATGAGCCCGTCCAGGGCCGCCTTTTCCACGGGCAAACAGACCTCTGTCATTTGCAGCGAGTCGAGTTTTGCTCACGAACACAGTCCACAACTCACCACGCCTGTCGACGCAGACAAAAAAGAGCATTTAGTGAACAAGGATCACCCTGACAACCCCGAGTCTGTCCTCAGTGACTGTCCTGCACAAACAAACTCTAAAGAAGATGTCGACCTGGAATAAATCAATGGGGGTAAACGAAGCAGAAACATACTGAACTAGCCTCCAAACGCCACCTTTTATTAGGCCAAAGCTTAACCAGAAACCACTTTTTTTTTGGGTGCATTTAAACTCTCGGTTTCCCCCCACTCTGCTGACATTTTGACAATGTGTGCTCTCCCTCTCCTCCTTTCTCTGCGAGCGTGTTTGTGTGTGTGGGTCAGGAGTCTCTAGATATCCTTTAGTGTGTGTTAACTTGTCAAAAAAACACAAGATCAACAAAAATCCTCAAGAGCTGTAAGAAAGGTATTATACTATTTATATATGTAAGGTTTTTCTTAAATAAATCTATTGTATACAAGCACCTCAAATCGTGTGAGACCTTAAATAGCAGCACATCCAGAGCTGGACTACAGTACAGTAGGAAGGGCTTTCTTAAGAAATCTCATGTTGTACTTTGTATATTGCCTTAACAAATTTATTCATCTATAAGCCCCTACTGAAATGAGGTTACGAGCCTGAGGCGAAAAGGACCCGCTCGACTCCTGCAGAGTTTTGATATGAAAGTAATTATTTTCCCGGTGGCTACTGCAGGGGGATTCAGTTTATTTTAGCTCAAAGGGGGTTATAATACATTACCGATTTCTAGTGATATGAAATCACATAAACTTCCAAGAATAATAGAATTAGCATGAAAAGGCCTGGGTGTCAAATTGAAATAGGAAAATAATAGCCCCGGCAGCTGGGAGTGTGTGTGTTTGTGCATATTGGATAGGAGATGGGGATTCGTGGGGAGGCATTTTCATGAGCTTTTTTATTTTTTTTTCTTCCATTCTTCCTCCTCTTCTTCTCCCTCTCTCACCACTTTGTCAGGGCCCCTTGTAGCGGGGCTATATTAAGATAGATGTTCGATGATATCCCTCATTGTTCTGTCGCTTTACATTGATGTTTCTGTGTTATCAGCCTATTGATCATGCGTCGGGTGTAATAGGACGGGCTGAGGCAAACGTGCCTATTTACAATAGCAGAACACATTTGTTCTAATAGGGTTGGTGGTCCCCAGGGAGGCCGTGCAGGATCTGGGACATCTGCTCCCTTCTGCAATATTAGCAGTGCTGACCACAATATCAAGAAATGTCGGAGGTATAGTGCGGGCGAGAAAAAAAGACAATCTAAAGAAAAAAAGACAAGAAAAACAACCCAGTCCAGTTATATGTTTAGAGCTGCTCACACCCTTAATAAAAACCACCAGCCCTTTAGTGTTCTCTTTGGGTCTTGATTTGCAAATAAATTGAAAATAATGTGAGGGGTGAGATTTACGTCTGAGCCGGCGCAAATGAATTTCTGAGCCAGTGTCCCTTTCAAAATATTTACATAAATTTCAACCCGTGCAGCTGTTTGCTCAAGGAAGCAACGTCTTATTAGGTTGGTGGGGGGCAGGGGCAGACACAAGCCAACGTGGCACGCGCACCGAACACGCACCAGATCAGCTCTGCGTGGCTGTGGGTTAAAGGTGACACTCTGTGTCTGAATTATAGAGCTATGTTATGTGAGTTTTATTATTATTATTATTATTTAATTTTCCAGTAACTTTTTTTCCAATGCGTCACGACCGAGTTTACACAAATCTTGCAAATAAAGCCAGTTTGCAATGTCATAATTTTTGGGAAAAACACACACACACACACACAAACACACACACACAAATGCTTCCGCAAATTGAGACAGAAATCCAAACATTCCTACGCTGCCATTGCTTTTAAAACCTAGCTTTATTTCCCCAAACAGTGAGATAACCAGGGCCGATTCCAAACATCCCTTTTGATTCATGGGTGTGTATTTTTCCATGCTACTCTTAGGCTATATGGGACGTATGCCCAGTTCATCCATAATTCATTAGCACACTGAATAGGAGTATCGCTGGCTGCACATTGGTGGCCTAAAGGTGAAATTAGCGATTTGCTTAAGTAGTTAAGCTTTTCTTGCCTGAGAGCTGCACGCTGCATGATTCAAGACAAACTATCAATCGATATGCCCAGGCAGCCTCCAGGAGATGTGTCGTCCATGAATCATACTTTATGAATTCAATTTATACCCGGAGAAATTTTCAATTTGAACGCCGTATCATTATGGGAGAGTGTAAATTGTTTTTGCTCTATTATGCATCGGACGCCATCATTTTTCTTTCTAATTACGGAGGTGTCAGGTCGGGCTGTCATGCAGACGCTGATTTTCAATTTAACTGATCATCATGCATTCATTTTCCCATTTGATAAATCTGCTATCTCGAAGCTTCTCCATGCCCGGAATGCTAAAAGAGAGGCACAGATTGGCAAAGTAATAGGGCCCTGTATGCGGCAATAAGTGCAGATCAGGCAGCTAATTTAGCACCTCCTGGTATTTCCATTTCCATTTCTCATTTCCAACTCTCAAAGGAGGAAAAGCAGCCCAAAGGCAGAAAGCTGGTAGGCTTTTCATATCGGAGAAAGACAGAGGAAAAAAAAAAATCTACCAAAACGGCTTGTTTTCAACCACACATTCCCCTAAATTAGGATATCAAGCTTAATTAAGGCTAATGGAGTTTTCTCAGTGTGTGTGTTAGTTTTATTTAATAGAAACAAATTTGCGCAATTAATTACGGCCGTGATATTAGGAGTCTCATTTGCAGCGTTCGAGCCTCAGCCTATGAGCATCTTCAGGAATAAGCTTCCTCATTTCCAGACCAAATGACTCACCAAATGTTTGTTGTGCAGGCTTTCATCACATACATCATATCGCTTTATTTTAAATATGATATCCAATCAAACTAAGTTAGATCAGACCTAAATTGATGCCTTCATTGCGCCGGATGACGGATGAGATAAATGTAGTTTTCTGATCATTATTGTTTCTTGTAGAAATTATATAAATGCTCAGACTCAATTTTATATATAAACTGAATATGTTTTTTTTCACACTGGAACACTTTTAAAACAGCACAAAAATAATCACGTGGAGTATTATTTTCCAAGTTAATGCATTATTACTCTGGAGCATTTTCAAATAACAGTGACGGGGTGGGATTTGCAAGTCTCGTGCTCAAATCAACTCAAATGGACAATTGTACTCTGCCCACAAATCCATCTGTCTGTAAAGGCTACTCTTGTGCGCTTTGTGTTCCTGTATGAGAACTTAAAGGCTTCGAGGGCTCAGTTTGGATAAGAAAGAACCGTGTCCCTTTAAAAAGGATCCTCCATGAAATAAAATGGCACTTGACATTTGGCTTCTCCTGCAGCAACTCTGCCATGCCTTTTAGGATTATTTTACATTTCATACTCATTAATGCGCCGGCGGATTTAATCATTCTTATCTTTCCTCTGCATACCTGGGATAAGCCTGAAATTACCATCTGCACTGATTTCTGGACAGCCCTTAAAATAATTTTAATTAGTATTTCGAGTATTTCAATTTTTTTGTTAATAACCCTTCCCTGCTCAGATTTACCTGTGTCGTTAATGTGGAAACTAAAATTTAGATTTTCTAATCTAGAATATATATATATATACAAGCATTGAGGTTGATATTTGCATTACAATTTCACTTTTAAACTGCAAAATATTTCTCCACTGGCCTAACGATCTAAGAAATAATACATGAAGAAAGAGCCAAACTGAAATGATATTTAAAAGACATCATGTCCGGAGTTGTAAGTTTATCATTTTGTGTGTGTATTTAGTGAAACTGAAACATGTCAGCATTCAAGATCTTTCGTATGACCTTTAAAGAAAATATTACAAACTAAACTACCACTATGCAGGGTGAATGAAAAGATCTCCCATCCCCAAAATAAAGACAGTTGTGAGGTCAAAACTCCATAAAAAATGTTTTTTTTCATTGAAAGAGTGGAGGGATTTGGCGTCTATTCTTATGGGCATATAAGACATAAAACAATGCAAAGTAATCTACTCTTGGTGACCAATAAGACTTTAATAATTCTCCTCTCACAGAATAGTGAATGAGACGAAACAGTCAGAACACTAAAATACTCTTTCCATCTAATTTTTACACAAAAAAGGAATTCTCATTTAATATTGTGCATTTCTTCATTGTGTCAGCACCACACTGTTTTTGAATAGTTGTGGGAAAGGATTTCATATTACAGCGTACTCATCCTAACCATAGGAGCCCCTGCATCCTGGCAGAGTTGACAGAGGCCTCTTCAGAATGGTTACACCTGTTGCTATCTTTTTGCTCTCATTATTTAAAGGGCTCGGCACTGTGCTTTTGGGTGACACATAACAATTCTTAGGATAAAGACAGACACAGAACAAACACAGAACACTTCAGTTATCATGCAACTGAACAAACAATGTTTAAATAAGTTGACCAAAGAATCTAAAATGACCAGATGCCACACATTCTTAATTTTGATTCCTATGGCTAGCACTTGCATAAAGATTAGAATTATTGGTGAGTTTGTAAGCTTAAATCATCAAGTGTCTTAATACATCACTTTCCAGTCTAAACTTTTAATTGAAATAGTCCCGGTCCTTATTGTTTGTAAAGTGTGCAATACTTTAGATCAGAAATATTCAAGCCAAGCTAAAATAAATCTCACAAAGTAACTTGGCTCCTAATCTTTGTCTGATAGACCAAACCATTAAGAGCATTAACAGTATCATAGGCTGCCAGAGAGAGGAATGGCAGAGTGATATGTGAAGTGGCTCCATGGCACTCTTCCAGGTACCTTAAAGTGATGTTTAAGAGCTCAGTCCTCTGTTACACACACTTCTTAATGGAGACATATGATCTTTCTAACAGAAATCTTCATTTGACATTTTCATAACAAATCTGATGATATAAGGATATTGATTTTAAGAAGGCAGGGTTACTTAAAAAAAACATGGTGCTACTAGCACATAATTAAGGTTACATTAATATTTAAAGATGATCAAAATGTTGCAAGGCAATACGGGGATAACATCTCGGACTGGTCGATGTACATATATTTATACAGACCAATTATCACCTCTTGTGCTGTTCCTAATAACAACAGATTTATAATCGAAACATTTATATTGAAGTCCTTACTTTCTATTTGGCTTTCATTCATATGTGTATGCTAACTTGCAAACTATTGCTCATGTGTATAAAGAGCTCAAACTCATAGCAATTTAAAAAAAAGACGTATGTTCAGATAATTCAGATATTCTTCAGGTAGCCTGTTGAGTTTAATTCAAGCTGATGCCGTCACTTCTTCTTCTTAGTTCTTTACATTATCAAGAAATATAATCAAAATACATTTCAAGAAGCACACATGTGTTCAACGAGAGTAAAGCTGTGGAAACTATGCAACCCGTTTATCAATGAGTTTCAGCCAAAATGAAAATAACTTTTAGTAAATATTACATTAAACAAAAAGGAGAAAGAAAAATAATTAAAAAAAAATCTGGTGGCAGAGCTGAGGCACAGCAGAGAGGAAGGAGGGAGAACCTGCAAGTTGCATTTGTCTTTACAAGGTAATCATTTTCTGCTTTAAGGTAAATGAGACAAACACTTTCAACTTTCCTGCTTTCACACAATATTTTGTGTAACTGTCACCTAATCATGAAAGTACACCCCAAAAAACTTCAAAAAACAATCTCCGCTGAGTTTTTTTTCTTGTCTTTTTTTGAAGTACAAACGGAAGCCTATTTGCCAAAGAATACTGAACAGGTTGCTCGAAAGCTTTGGGAAAATGATTCAATACACATATAGAAATATGTTGGGAGCAGGGTTTTCTGGTAGAAAATAGGAAACCCTACGACTGACAGTAATTTCAAGATGAAAAGCATACTGAAAGAGCTGGATTACTACACAAAAACAACTCATCCAGGCACTGCCATATGATGAGGCAGCACATAATCACCAGATCCATCATGCTCTGTTGGCTACGCTAAAGCAACGATATAGGCAGGAGTTAAGTACTCACTTAAGAGTGGCTCTAGTGTAACAAGGATGTGAAAGCAATCCTTGATCCAAGCCTGACAGAAAACTCCAGGCTATAACAGCAATCGGCAATGCGCCGAAAAGGTTTGGTGTAATGTGTGATAACCAGTAGCTATGATTAGTCAGCTGAGGCAGGAGCTTCTTGCTTATGAAATAGCAGCTTATTGAGCTAAGATACAAAAAGGAACATTTCTAACATTAAACGGGCAGATCACAAGTAACCAGAAAACAGGTTAAGGTACACCACTGGGATCATGAAAATGCCATTTGGATAAGAAATAGGATACTTGACACCCTCAAAAAATGATCAGTGGTTACCCTCCATAACACGAATAAAGACAGTAAATAGTCTGGTCTCCTCTCTGGTTCCCAGGAACTGTTGAACAAGGAAAATATCTTCCGTGTTGCTGAACAAATGTAGATCTCTTGAGGATTTCTTCAGTGCTCAAGCAGATTTGTTTATATATATATATCCATCCAGGGAAAACAAAATAGAGAAAAGAAAATATGATTTCTGAGCTCACTCCTGCTTTCGATGCATATGGTAGTCACTGAGGATGTTCTGACACATCAAGTTTTCAAATTCATTTCCTCTTCAAGCCAAACCTCAAAATAAACCTTACACAAACAATGGTTACTTGTTGACTGAAGAAGAAGAAGAAAAAAAGTGGTTTTATGCCTGTGCCGTTCATTTGTTCAATCAAGAACTGCTACTGGTAGCACTGTGGGCAAATTAGTACAGCCAGGTAACCTCAGTTCTTGAAGTCATGGTATAAGGTTTAACAGTTCGATAATCCCATAATTTCCCAGATTCTTTCTTGCTGGATCAATGCGAATCATCACCAGACTACATGTCGTGCAAAAGAGTAACCCAGGAGGGGGAACATCCTTAGCCGCTGGTGGAGGTAAAGCTATCTTTTGTTTGACATCCACCTCCCAAAGGCCAGCAGAAGCTGCATCCAAGGCAAGACATTTCTGTGAACCAAGAAAGAAGGGACGAGAACACATCAGAGCAAAGTCCCATGTGGACTTCAAAGAGCAGCAATATACATGAATTCTCAGAGACCATCATATATATACTACAGCAGGGCAGAAAAAGTTGGGATGGAAGCTGTTTAAAGTATGAACATTCTCAGTGTTCCCCTGCTAAGATTGTAAGTAATGGGAATATTTTTTTTATCTCTTATGTTTTCAGTTGAGCATTTAGCTTTACCCTACATTGTCTGTGGATAATGAATAATGAAATATATTCTACATTTCAGAAATTTTCAATGTGTAAGCCCCCACCTGGTAGATTAGCCAACCCACGTGGAAAAGCTCGTCATTTCATGGAATGGTAAACACAGAGCAATCAAAAAACAATGTGAGCATGAACATCTATTCTTTACCTTCGAAAAAAAAGACAAAACAAGTGCACTGGTGGTGACTTTTCCTAGAAAACTACATAAACCATAATAAATAAGCAGAACTTGATGAACTTTTACAAAGATAATTACAGTTGTCATTTTCATCAACAACTATAGAAATAAATAAGTTGCAATATCTACTATTCTGTTACTTTACTAACTAGCTACCATGAGAATTTAGTGACCCGCATAAAAAATTGTTTTCATATCATATTACTGTTTTAGAAGTGCGTTTTTGAAAATCAAAGCAAATACATTATTAAAAGCTTGAACATATATACAGAAGATTTAGATAATGAATTTAAAGAGATTTTATATTGGGAAGGTATGAATGTGGAATTCAATATTAGTAAGACTATTTCTTGATATTTACAAAGCATGCATAAGACATATCATCTGGGTATAAGAGGGATATTTTCTTTTAATACATCTGTATTGACGTCAACCTCATCACACAGCTTTCAAGATAGAAAATGTTCTAGTCCATTGAGACACCATCTTGGGATTTTGGTTGGAAATCACTGATGGAGTATTGTATATTCGGTCCAATCCTATATCAACCAATAACAAACCTAGGTTACAGTAATTAAAATCATGACTTTTGGTTATGTAACTTAATTCAAAAGCTACACCTTCCAAGGATCTGCGAACTTCCCTTTTACATGTGGTTCTATCAAAACCGAAGAGTCCTACAGCTGCTAAATATAACAGTGTCATTTTAGACTGGGAATAGTAAAGAATAAACACCTATGTGTGCGGGGGTGGGGGGGTGGGGTGGGGTGGGGGGGGGGGTAATGGTGAAAACAGACATGTGTTTTGAATAAACTTGTTTTCTCTTATGGAAACTTGTATGCTTTGAGACAATGATTTGTGGCACTAATCAGGATACTTTCCTCACGTGTTATCTGTGTGCAACAACAAAACCTAATCCCATTCAGTTCTGCATTTCGTAGAGAGAAAGCTTGGTCCAAATCAGTAAACACAAAAGAAGATAAATTTAACTGGGGTTCATGTTGGGCTGCTGGCAATTGACATAAGTCAAATCAATCTGGGATGCTGAGACAAGTAAACTTTGCTTTGTCCAAGTTATTGTTGATTTTTTTTTGCAATTAATGGAAGCTGGTTTTTTATGGTAGCATTTGGTATATTTTGTTCATGCTTGTGGACATGGAAATTTGGGATCGAGACATGGGGGAGCTTATAAAGAGCATGCTGAATTGCACCATAACTGGAATATCACTTATTATCTGGTGTACTGTCTGCATGTAAATGTTGTCATTGGGAGATTACGGCTTGGTGGTGATTTATATGAAAAAGATGAGCATTTTCCCTCCTTGACTTCCCAGGGAATCTGTGCCCCGGAGGTTAATGAAGTGTGAAGTGTGAAAACTTCCTGAGATGGGATGAGTTAAATAGTGTTCTCAGATGTTAAAGCAACACTGACCAAATTTACTTGTGTGTGAGCGTGTGTCAGTTCTTTATAAGTCTTAAATCTTGCTAACATGCCCCCATGGGCCATCTGCTACTACCATGGGGCTTATGCCATATTGTGTGTTCCAGCCAGTCCACATTAATGGGTGCAATAACAAGATCTAAGTGAGAATTTGAATTGAATCCCTGGAATTTGCAGATATTTGTTTTGCCAGTCAGTATTTATAAAGCTGTGCATATTAAGAAATGTATCATACAAAAGTGGCAAATAAGCACTGACTTTCTTTATGTAATATATTCAAATTCTTTTTATTCTATTTGAACATACATTTGTGCATGGTCAAGAATAACTGCTAATATCACTCCCAAAAATATATTTCATTATTAAGAAATCTCAACCAACCTCCAACCTCTATAAGTGATACAATATGTGCCTAAGGGAGACTTCACTAATAGACATTTTTGGTTGCAATTAAAGATGGTTCCCATGAAAGACCTGACAAGTCTGCGAAAGCTGGAGTCTCAGACTCGGCTCTTTCCTTTCGTCATTAAAGTGGTATTGCAAATGTTCTTAGCACATCAAGGCCAAGACCTCAGATCTCACTATTACACGGGCATTATTTAATCCTTTGGCTCTCTCGTAGTACTGACATGTACAATTTCTGTCATTAACGTGTCTCGGAGCTCAGGGATAGACCTGACTCGGAGATCCACTCGAGGTCCAGTTTTTCATTTAATGGCTCAAGGGGAAAATAGGGTTCATCCGGGTCTGAAATGTTACTCTAAAAGTGCTCTGTATAAAGGTTCCTGTTATGGCTCTGTAGCCAGTCAGATCGATCACATTAGGGCTAAGGAAGTGCTGGACGTGACAGTCTAGAAACATTTCAATACTGACACAGTGTGTCTGAAAGCTTCAGGCACACTCCTGGAAATGAAAAAAAGCCTTGTATCAGTCCTGTAAATGGGTGTGATTAGTCATAAAGGAGCTTATTGGGTAGAGGCTGGAAGCAAGTTAGAGGTGATACTGGGACAGAATCAATGCGTTTTACCTCTTGGAGGTGTGAGCATATCCATCAGCAACACTGAGGATGGTTTAGGTTTCCTCGCTCACAACACATTATTGACAGTTTTAGAAAGACCCCAGGAAGGAACATTTAAGACATAACATTTACCACTTTGCTATCAAGGAGCTAACGGGGCATTTGAAATAAGTGAAAAGAAAAGGGAAGATGCGGATTACTTAAAGCACAATGTAGAGTTGAGCTGCATGTATGGACAGTTTAGAAAATGCAGAGTGTAGAGTGTAAAGAATATAATAAAGGACACTCAGTTTAATTGTGTATAGGACCTGGTTTTCTACCTAAAACATAAGACTCAAATTAGTGAAGGGTTGGTTCTGACTTTGATCTGCATTAGGTTTTCTATTTCAAAATGAAATATATGTCCAGTTTGGATGAATGTCAAATGATAATATGTTGCCAGTATAGTCAAACTATACATTTATTATTTTTTAGTTCTTTTAAAATCATCCAAAAAGACATCTGAGCCTCATAGATATGATGTATTTGCACAGCTGTCAAAAAATTCAACAATATGACTTACAGGTGCTTCAGATGTTGACTCAGAAGCCATGTGTTGCTTAACTGTCAGTCCGCTACAACATTATCACTGGCTGTGGAATCACTGTCCTATGCTACAGATGTTTGTTGATAGTTTTCCCACCAGCAGTGACTCAAGAGCATGCCAAACAAGTCAATCACAGAGAAAGTCACAGACTGCGAGACAGACGACATTAAGGAAATAATAGTTTAACTTGCAGCAAAAAGGTGAGCTGACCTAGTTCTAGCAGTAGACTCAAAAGCCATAGCGCCTCCCCGAGGACTCAATTCTCCTCCAGAAGGTGACTTTGTCCTTGATGGAAGGCAGACAGTGGCACTCGCAGTGCAGCACAAGTTTTCCCTTAAATCAGACTGATATGATGCACACTCTAAACACAGTCCGAGGTTTGACGGTGCTTTCAGGAAGAATCAGTAAAATGTCACCAGAATATGGTCACATATTTTTTATTATGATGTAATTTTGAATTTGTGAGAATTGATACATTTACTCCACAAGACTTGATGAGTCAGTGTGACCTTAAATCCAATTCTTTAAAAGGTGAAATGGCATCCATCAAGTTCACTATCGCCATGAAATAAAAATAATGCATTTCCGCCCTAATCATGATAGCTTTTTAGCCCTGACCAATTAGTTTGGCTTTCAAATTCTAACCCTAACCAAGTGAGGTAATTGGCTAAATCCATCAAGGAAGTGATAGCTTTTTGTGTTTAAAATGTTTTGTTTACATGTTACAAAGTCAGCCAGAAAATGGCCCCCATAGGTATGACGGCTGCATTCTAAAAGGAATGTATGTTATGCCTACCCATGATCTATTTTGAACCCTAACCGCGTAATATTTATTGCTTAAACCCAACCATGAAGTGACAAAATAATTTGAGTAGAATGTTGTTGTGTTGTTAACTGAATGCAAGTCAGATAAAGTGTGTCTGATGTTGATCTTGAACTTGTGTCATGAACACATGAGTGACTGGCAGTGCTACAAACCTACCTCCTCACATGTTCTGAGAATTCTGTCGCTTCCTAATAGAAGCACGTACGAAAGTGCAACCCAGTCTCATGGCAAAAAGAGAAATAGTAACGTGTTTTTAATCAAATAATTTCTGTTCACAGACACAGTTTGAAGTATTTATGTCATTGCATTTTGTGAAATGGTCACATCTTGATTGTTGCATTACATTTGATTGGCAAGAAAGCCCAGATATGGAGGCCAAATAGCTTTGAGGATGGCCGACATACCCGACTGACAAATGAGAGTCAAGATCTAGCACTGTCCTTACCATTAATACCTCATGTAACAAGTAACCAGGTGTTCTTTTGAAATATAGTTTCTCTAAAGGGTAGCTGCAGCAAAAAAAAAAAACACATATATTTACAACTGGGTAGAGTAGAGTAGGATATTTTGAGTCATTATAGGGTAGGAACACATGACCTATACTAATTGGAGGAGTTGTTAGATGTTAGATGTTAGATTTTTGATGAAACTCTGTGTTTATAGGCTCTAACATTGAATGATCACAAATATCAGAGAGCTCATCCTAAAATGTTAGCTGCTAAACTGATTAACTTTGTTTGAATTACAATGCTCAAAGTGTTAACTTTAGGCTGTCTGAGCCTGGATATCCCTGAGGAAATGTCTTAACATCATGGCATATAAATAGCAGACAACAAATAAATGGTAAATGAAAAACAGTTGAAGGTAACATTAAAGTTCAGGGCAGCAGTGGAAAGACGTGATACGGCTTGAATTGTTATTTATATGCTGCCTTCATCACATTATGGTTTTCAGTACTCACTGATGGCCATTTGGAAGCTTTGGTTTCCAAACACTGAACAACAAAGTTAAAACATTAATTTTCCCACACTGTGTCTGAAAAAACAGATGAGTTAACGATGCAGAAAAAGGTGAAATAGCAAATAAGCAAACATTTGTGAAATCTAAAGGGGAGGAAACTTCAGCAAAGATAAAAGTGGTGCAAAGGCATACAAGCTAATGGCGCTACCATTAGACCCATCCTGTACGATGTAAAATGTAATAAACTTACACAGTCGTCTGTGTTAAAGATGCCTTACTCAGCACTAACAAGCCTCATACTGCAATACGAGAATAGTCCCGTGTCTTCATTTTCATTTCTTCCACATGGATCATCAACTGGTGAAGCGAGATGTAGCTTTAGCCTCAGTCTTTTAGCACCATATCATGCATGGAGCCATCAAATGCACATTTGAGACCTTTTCTTGTCTTTGAATGAGTCAGCTCAGCTCACTTTAAAAGTCAGATGCAGACAGTGTTTTCCATCAACTCATCAAGTCATGTAAGTTTAATTAGCTGGATAGTTACAGATGATAAAACATGCTAAAGACACTTATTTGGGCTGACAGGAAGACTTTGACAGAGATGACACTTACATTTGATTAAAGTCAAGGACCTTTGACTTTGTAAATTAGTGAATTTTGCCTCTTATATCATAAAAGCACTTTGTCCCCTGTGAGATCAGAACATTTCAAATGAAACGTTTCCCAGCAGTAGCTGAAGGAATGGTTAATTAAAGGTTAAGGTGTATCTCTTGTTTCTCCTCAGAGCACAAACTAATAGAATCTATCAATAAAATGTGAGACAAAGTCTTTGTTTTTTTTTTTAAGAACTTACAAGGAAAAAATTATTTATTCTATTTCACAGCAATAAAACTGGGATCCCAGCAGACTCCTGAGTGGTTGTGTTTCAATCTATAGTGGCTACACTTGCTAAGCCTATTCCAAACAGCTGTCTAGAAGTTACTTGGCAAATGTATTTACAAGGCTTCTTAAAAGCATCCCTTTGACAGCTTTTGATAACAGCCTGTTCAGCCACAGATCTTTTAGCATGTCTGCAAATTCAAGATATTGTCCACTAGCTCTTTCCCATTAATGAACAGAACAGGAGGTGGGGAAATTATCCCCTGAAATTTTCTGTGCAGATAATGATTCTCATCTTTATCAGTGGTTTATCTTCTAAGGTCAAGATTAAAGTGAAAAGTGATGTGAACCCCCAGTGTCTCCAATTAAGAGAGAGAAAGGAAAAGAGAGGGGGTGAGAGGTGGACTCTGCTGCATTACTCTGCATCTCACTCCCTCAAGTATCCGTGAGAAATAGAAAACAACACAATTAAATTATGACACCTGACACCTAGACCTCAAATCAGTGTGAATCATAATGGACTAACTGCTGAAAGTGAGATCCTCTCAGATGATTAATGTGATCACACACATTAGCACCTTTACAACTTGACATTTTTCAACGTTTTTTTTTTCCTTGATAAAGAACTCAAGATACATGCCTATAGAAACGGAGTCTATTAAAAAAAAGGAAGAAGAGAAGGAAAGAAAACTACGCTAGTAGCGTCAAGTGTGGGAACTGTTAAGTGGTTGTATCAACACAAGAGCATATCCTCAATAGGCAACCAATCTGTAACAGACAGAGGCAGTCCTGTCTTTGCATTCTTGTTTGTTTTGCACAATCATTCACAGCTTGATATGTTTGTTAGTCATCTAGAGTATGTTTGATATGAAAAAGAACCCCATAAAGTTTAGTCTTTTACATGATTATATAACGTAATATTTTACCAAAATGATAAAGAAAGCCAACTCCGTGCTGGGGACAGCTCTGGATCTGACTATATAAGGAATAACAATGTGAACGCTGCTCAACAAAATGGACAACACTGCAGACCCTCTACATAACAGTGAGGAAACAACAAATTGTGTTCAATCAGAGGCTTTTTCAGCTCCGTCACAAAAGGGAAGCAAAAGAGCAAAAACTCCACACAAGGACTTTTTTTATAATGACTAATAACTGACTTTTTCTAACTACTTTTTCTTTTATGATACAAAACTTAATTTCCTTTTTGGGATGAATGAAGTATTATTCAATTCAGGTTAATTCCATTTGTTCACTCTATATATTGCTATGTGCTTGGCTCATAGAGAAAGTGGGGGAGGAGAGGTGTTTTTGCAAAGCTAAAATCTATTATGGACAAGACTTCTTATCCATTACATGAGAATTCGGGACCCTCAGCTCTTGCAGTGTCATACTTCTGCATCCTCGATGCTTTCACAGGTTCTTTATCCCAGCTGCTGTCAGAATAACACGAGCGATGGCTGAAAGCTGTAACTGCTTTATACTGCCCTTTCATGCACAATATTGTATAATTAGTCTGCTCCATATACTGCTGTTGATCCTTATGGGATAAGGTGTAATCAATAACTCAATCTGTATCCGGGCATCTTATATTTTCAGATATATATTCATTTATACACCATGTCTGTGTGTTTTTAATGCTTTAAACAAGACGTTTTTTGAGGGGTGTATTTAATGCACATAGCTTGCAGCCTGCAGCTTGCTATTGTGGAGTGTAAAACAGCTTCTTATTCTTTGATGACACATACCAAAACAGACATTAGGCAGCCGTACAGTAAATGTGTTTTATGGTGATTTCATTTGGGTAAGAAAGAAAACTCAGGAAAGAATATATGTTACTGGAAAAAATAAAATAAAATAACATAATAAAAGAATATGCTCGTCTGACCAAAACTAGACTTTTGAAATGCATGTAAACATGTTACTGAGTGAAATCGTCCAAAACCGAAAAAATGTGGGGATTGAATTACTCTTGCATGTATCCACTCACCTAGATGTTATGCTTCTTTTGGTAAAAACAGTAAAGCCTAAAAGTATATTAATACAGCTGAGTTCCTAATAAAGCTGCTCCCATTCACATGTTTTTTTTGTCAGATGGCTAAACACATCAGAAATTGGGACTGAAAATCAGACCATTAAGGTTACGTATCAACTCTCACAGTCATTTAAAGCATTTCCTGTCACTCTGCTCTCACAAAATCCGGATTTCATATACGCAGCATCATACAGACAATGACTGTGCAGTACGTTTCGGCTACTCATGCATGCGCGATTATCCAAGCAGAATGTTTTGAAAGTTTTTTTCACTGTCCACAGCATTGTGGCCTCAGACATACTTTGGTTAATACCTCGATTCCGCTCCTGTACGTGTGTACTGGAACATGGATGGAAATCTAATTAAATGAGTAGGTTGAGCTGTAACCATAGCTCGACTCAACAGTGCATGTAACCGAAGTGAAACATTTTAAAGTACCTCAGGAATGGCACCTTGGAAGGAAGCGAATAACTCACTTCGGACTCTAAGTTTTGTAGTCACAGACTTTTTAATACACAAAAAGCTATGCAAGATTCTGAAGGTAAAGGAAATAGACTCCTTTCTAGTTACATTCATTTGATCTAAGTCACTGAACAAGAGCACTGCAACAAAATATAAAGCTTAACTGTATTTTTTTTCTCAAACATGCTGTGGCGAGTAATTATTTTTTTTCATACGGCTGAAGGCAAAGAAGCTTACAAGGTTTTATAAGCAGTACCACTAGAAATTCTGCCTTCTCTGACAAGATGTCATATTGGACAACCCCCCACTCGGTTATCATATAATAGTAGAGCATCACCTCAACATACCCTCCACCTAAGAGTCCTATGAAAATTGCTCTGTGCATTTTCATGAGGCCCTCTACCATTTGACCAAATTAAGAGGCTTTCAACTCCAGAGAAAATAGCTGCCTGGAGCAGTGCCTCCCCACTGAGTGACTGAAGGAGCTCTCAATCAAGTGATGAAGGGAACTGTGACCATATATTTCTTAATGTGTAACCAATCCAAAACCAAACAAGTAACTTTTCTATTTCTGATAACAGATTGAACGTTGGAGACACTAGTTGAGTTTCATCAGGTTCTGCCTGTAGTTCATCAACTGGCATAAAAGGCAGAAAAGTTTACTTCTCTAACAACATTTATAATCTTCTTGTTTTAGGAAGATAGCTTTGCAAATTATTTAGACTCAAAATCCCCCAGTTGCAATTTTGTGGGACGAATCAATGAAGGTTCGCAATAATGACACAGAGGTTACTCTTGAAGCAAGCGAACAGAAAACCTTTAAGACTGACTAGAAAATACCTGGAAGAAGTTTTAATCATATCATGCGATTACATTCATTAAAGAAATAGTCATTTACACTCCGACATTTTGGAAGTCGAGCTTTCACTTCTTGCTCAAAATAAAAATATTAGATTATGAACAGAATTGTTGGACAAGTTTAATACAACAATGTAAAAAGATAAAGATGAAAGCGGGATACCACGATCATTTTTTCAATATGTTGCCACATGATGGAACAGAAAGTGGGGTTACATGTTGGGAATTGGAGAACTGTTCAAAGAGATACTGCTAAACCTCAGCATTAAAGCTGCACTTTGAGCTACAGAAGTAATTATTTTCCAAATGAACAGAGTGTTTAGTGCTTATATTCAAGCACTAAACACACACAAGAGCTCACACACGCTCACGACACATAACACCTACACACCATATCGACAATATAACAGTGAGTGCTTTGTTATCAACACAAGGCTCGATCCAAGCAAGAAATCCAAGTAATTCAGTGGCAGCACAAGTGCAACATATTTAATTGCTGCATATTACTGTGTCACAATAAGACACCAGAACAATGTGAAATATTCAAATAAAGCCCCCACAAAGATGAAAATATCACCACAGCTAGAGTGAACAAACATGATAGCACTTTGGGCTGTTAAGTTTTTGTCTCTGGAAATAACACTTTCTAACAAATTACTGGTCTTTTATCGTCACAGCTCACGAACATTAAAACTGGAAGAGGAATAAAAGGGCAGCTGGAGGTGCCAACAAAATCAGTCAAGATTCTTTTTGGCAACCCTTTTAAATGTTTTAGGTCTTACTTTTTTCCAAATGTAATGCATTTACATTTACAATCAGACAGAAGATTACATTACTCATGTGGCTGCAGTGCTGGATGAACTACTTCCGACTCTTTAACAGAGTAGAAGTATCGACATTAATTCTTGCAATAACAAAAATCTGGGAAAAAATGTACATCAAATATCATGAAAAAATTTACTCATTAAGAAGAATGGGGACATCCAGAGAGGTCGTCCAAACAGATATATTACAAAGGAATTTTGTCACTGCTGATTTAGGTTTTATATATTAAGACAATTCTATTAATGCTCAACAGTCACAAAGATAACAGTTGCCACCTTCAGGAACCTCACTCAAAATTAAAACACCAATCATTATGTCCCAGAGCTGGCAATTGGTTTAAAGCTCAACAACACGATGTTTGTTTCACGTTGGATTAGATTCCTACTGAAAATTGAATGAAGTTGTTCTGGATGATGATTGCTGGCATAGCAGGGTTTGACTCTTCGTAATGCATGCTGGAACTGTTTAAGTGACACAATCAATTAGTCTTTAGTTTAACGAGTTAAAGAGTCTCTCTTTGTTTTGTCCAGGCAATAAGAGACAACAGGGCAACAAAAGAAAAGCAATCCTTTTGCTGCAGTGGTCAATGGCAAATAGATGATCCCTCCAGGTAGATTTTTTACTTCAGCTGAGCTGCATTGATTTGGCAGCTCCGGGTGGATGTCACACATGCACTGAACAATGCTCAATGACTTTGCTATCCCATTCCCATTTAAATTGCCTCTACGTTTCCTTTCTGACACCTGTTTAAATCAATGCCTTCCTCTGCAGGTCATGGGCTGAATGTACTAAGGCGCACACCGGCCGCCTCTCAAATCCACTAAAATCAACACAATAATTGAAATATTTTCAAGCTGATTACACCGAAGCCTGGGGCTTGGCTGGTTGCTAAGAGTACGCTCCCTAGTTGCTAGGGGGAGTAAATCATCTTGCATTATTTGATTTTTGTTACTGATATGAAACTGCTAGTCCCTCGATTAAATGTCTCACAGTCAAACACCTTGGGGATGGACACAAGAGAAAAAAAATGAAATAGCCACTGCGAACCTGTAAAATAGCATCTCTGCCTCTGGTCCATGGGGGGCTTCAACACAAATCTGTCTGCTTGTTTATGTTTGTTTCTGCTGAAATAAACAAGGCTCCGGTTTTGCTGTCATTGAGGAAAAACAGAAAAGACAGCAAAATATCCCATATCCCACTCAGGTTTGGTAAGATCATGAGTCATCTATCCATCTGTCTTATCGAAACAGATTGCTTAGGCAATACCATGATTTTTTTTTTTATCAGCTATTTCAGCTGATTTGGGCAGCAACAGCCTAATAAATGAAAAAAACAACAACATTCTACCAAATGCGTAAGGAGACATTTTGAGTAAGTGACAGATTGTCATTTGAGAGTCAAGGATAGATCATGTTGATTTCAAGAGTTTCTAAAAGTGTCACTATTCAAGGTGGTCCTTTTTGCTTGCTGTAGACATCTTAATGTTAAAGTCAATGTTGTTTTATATTAATATTTGTGTCAGAAATATTAAGGTTCTTCCTTGCAACAATTGAGTTTATTAGAACATGTCCAAAACACTTAATTCTCTCTTTCAGCATGAATACGGAGGTGACGACAGTCCGCTGCACTACCCTCTTGAAAATGATGCTCGCTGATTGCAACTGGACCTTCACTCTCATTCTGTTTAATATTAACACACTATTGAGGAGGATTTTCTCCAAAGACTTGTCAGACATTGAGGGCTGCTCCAGCCGGCCTTGTCAAATGAGATCAGTGCTCACCATAATGGTGAGGTCAAGTGAAGGGGCAGCCTCTCAGCTTCATAACAGCCTGACAGCAAGCATTATATTGTGCTCAATAAGTATAGCGCTAGCACATTAAAAACCTATGCAGACGATGCACATTGACGGTGTGTCGTATGATTAAAAAGTGTCAATGTAATCCTCCAAATGGGAGCCAATAGAGTGAGTTAATCTACTTATGCAACATCAGATTGTATCTGTTGAAGTATTAAACTCTCATAAAGAGAATACAAGACATTCAACAGTACACCTTGACCTCTGTGTGAGCTGGCCCCTTATATTGTCATCCTTCAGCCAATAGAAGTAAAAAAAAAAAACATCCTGACAGCTTCACTGATGGGAAGGTGAGCAGTGATCAGAACCTGGCTGCTAAGTCCCTTCATTAGTGGGCCTTCAGGTCTGACCCACAGTAGTTGGATCGATAAAGCATCCCCATTCTTTTTTATTTACCAACTAACAGATTTCTTGTAGCTGAGTTGTCTTTAAACAGTGCCGGTGTTTAACTGCTTTATTCAGCCTCTGTATAGGACCATCTGGTCCCCTGTCCTGTAAGTCTCTTCTAAAGCCCGGGCCTGACAAGCAAGAGATATGTCAGTGCAGTTCTCAGCACAAAGCAACATCTGCCATGCCTGACGCCCACCATTGTATGGCCATTTAATCTGTCCCCCTCCTCCCCTTAACGGCACACAACAGTTCCTGGTATTATGTTTTGCCACTCAATTAGCATTATCATCCCGCTGAAATAGAAGCCAATTTACCTTTAATGACGTGATTGTTAGATGAGTGACAGCAGTCGGTGCAGCCACTATCACTAGATAAACGGAGGCCTGCCCCTGTTTTCCTCACTGGTCACGCAGAGGGCTGGGAAGTCAGAGCCAGCCAATCGCGATGGCCTGACTTCACCCCTTCACCACCAACATTGTTTCCTCTGGTTCATAGAGGCAGTGTGCTGGAAAATTGAGTCCAGATTCATTAGGTTTTCAGTGTGCCGCTCGAGTCAGTTAAATTGATACATTTCCTAACAAAATTGAAGTGCTTTTGTGGTGCCTGCGGATGGCTGGTGACCCCACTCGGCCCACTGAGCAGCCGAAGCAAGCTGATGGATCCATTAGACCGCTTAGACTGCTTATTCCTCTCTCTCCATCTCTGACTGACACTGTAAATCTGAACCAATTTCAGACTCTAATCACCATTACAAACCCCTTCCACTGTCCATTTGTTACTCTGCAATTCGAATACACTACCTAGATTGGTTCAGAAATACCAGTTTAGAGGGGCCCTCCTGCTTTCCCATGGTTAAATGGCTCATGACTGGTCCCTTTCCTCAGCTGAGGCAGAAAAGCAGTGGCTACTGGAGGAGGTTGCGGGGGGGAAATAACTTACAGAGAAACAAAGGGCTTTGAACAATTCCCAAAAGATAAACGGGAATTAAGAAAAATGATAGATAAATGAATAAATACCAGGAAAAAATGGGGAGTGTGAAATTCAGTGAGATGACAGACAGGTCTGAAGGCCATGCTAGCGGCTGTGATAGAAGGGTGTCCCTTGAATAACAATCACTGTTACACCTCCAAAACATTTCCTCATCCACTAGCCATTTTTACCCAAGCTTTTATCTGCTCAGTCAACCGCACAGCACTAGCGAAGCGGCTGGAGGATATTATTTCCCTGTTGGCCCCAGTCATATAACTCTGCTTAATATGCACTCTATAATTTAAGAAACTTAAATTATAACCCGAAAATGCCTTGCTTTTATATTATCTATCTAACCTTCAACTTTCAACTGTTCAACTTTGAATTAGTGACTCTGAACATTTACATGTAACAGGTAAAAAAAAAGGTAAAAAGAAAAAAAAAGTCTGATACCAAAGCCTCACATACATTATTTATGCCCTTAAATCATAGCAGTTCAATTGAAGGGCTTATATTGAAAACCGGTGAGTTCACCCGTCAGTCTCTACATCTAATTAACTGCTGCACCTCATATCCTCTAAGTGCAGTGGAAACACATTTTAATTGATATTGAGATGTTTATGCCCTTAGAAAGTAATTAAGATTTTCAATTAATCCTGTCTTATTTCTGGACATCTTGGTTCTGTGTCCTTGAGCGTCCAAAGATTAATTCTCCAAACCTTCCTCAAATGAGGGAACTTCAATTACTTTGCAGTGAATCACAATCGTGCCAGTGACCTCATCCAAGGCTACATCATCATTTAAATGAAAGAAAATACAAACCCAATTAAATCATACAAGCCTGGTGAAATCAACACTAACAGCTTGGGTAGTCTGTACTGGCCACATAGTGGACTGAGTTTAGTTTATGACTAATGAAGGTGAGAAGACAAGCCATCATGACAGCCACTTTTAGGTTATCAATAGCTCTTCAGCAATCAGTTCAGGGAGCCTTTTCTCATAAAATTGCTTTCCCTCTGGGATCAAAGAGGCTGTATGTGCCTATTATATTGACATCTTCACACTCACTGCATCTCCACTTTCTGGTTTACTATAATATCTCTAAACATGCACAACACTTCACAACACAGAAATGTTTTCTCTCCAAGAGAAAAAAACCAAAACAAATCAAGTTAAAAAACATTTGTTTCCGCTTCCCAGATACACCTACACTGATACGGGTAAAAGGTAAGGACCGATATGAAAACACAATCCATGTGCTACAGTATTTTTTTTTATACCTCTGGAATTACATCTCCCCAAACCTCAAATGTGTACATACAATATGACAACACTCTGGCTGTCCAAACTTCTGTTGTCATGCCAAGAATAAATAATAATTTCTCCATGCTGCCCTTGCAGGACTGCTTTGCTCACACATAGAATCACCTGCCCATCTAGGCAACAAAAAGCTTGCTTAGGGATTATAGTGACATAATCTTAGCAGTGGCCTGTGAGTCGGGGGCTGAATAGGTTTGAACCCTCTATGCCACACTGAGATAACATTTGTCACCGGGGTTCCTCAGCGTCCTATTCATAGATTAGTGGACTGTCGCCTTTTCAGAATGTGAAATGGCTTTGGCACTGCTGTGTGTTTATTTTCAAAAACCTATGCCTCTAAGGATGAGGGGAGCATCTTGTCCTCTTCTTGAGAGCACAACTGCTTGGCCTCACACAAACACACAGGAATCAGTGGTGTCTTTTGTCTATGTGAAACTGTGAGGGCAGCGGATGCTGGGGAATACTGTTACATTTCATTGTTGCTCAGTGGTTCTCCTGAGATAATACATGATATGACTGGTAGGAAAGTGATAGAAAAGCATACTTTTAAGGCAAAATCAACCCGAGTCTGTTTTTTTTTCTTTTTTTATTCCCATAACTGCTTTAGTCAGAAATTGGGGAGATAGGGGTGTTAGAAAGTGGTTAAACAAATCAAAAGTTTTAAAAATTCAATTCTTATATTTATGTTCAGAATGAATTTATAAATGATACAACTCTCTTTCTCCCTGGCAGAGGTGGTTTGGACCCGGAGGTGACTTCCATCCAAGGGCTGAACAACTGTTCATGCAAGCAATAGCACTTCAAGTTCCCTAATCCTGGTGTCTAAACAAGAGTTAAAGAATTTGCACTGTTGATATTGTTTGTATGCAATAAATACATCTGTCATCTGCAAGAAATCATTATGCACGCAAAGTTTGCACAATAAATTTTGATGCATTTGTCCATTGAGGATATTTGAAATTATTAGGAACTTCCTCACAGAAAGAATAGATAATAAATACATGATCCATCCAATCTGGATAAAGAGCAATGAGTTTATCCGGTTGATCATTTCCAGGTCTGTGGACAGTTTGCTAAGAATACTAGAACAAAAAAATCTCAGAGAAATACACCAATTTCAGCAAACCAGCCCTGTTTTCTTTACATTAGCTGGGTTTCATATCTGTTTTGATTGTCACTTACAAGACATATGTAAGAAATGCTATGCTACGATGCTAAAAATGAGAAAACCTTCCACTTCTGTGCAAAAATATGTATAAAACCATCATGCTTGAGGTGGTTTTTGTCTGTGACTATTAAGATTTTATGCACGTTAGAGGCAGCCCAGTCTCACTAGAAATTGTATAATATGAATTTTTGTCCACATCTCCAATGTGATAGTTTTACATTCCTGGCTTGAAAATTGTAATGTGACAACATGTTTTTCAGCTATTGCTTTGTGTCTGGATTTGAAATTGTTCTGTAAGAGGATCTTACTTTGGATTTCTCACTTGAATTTTAGGGACTTTTTCATTCTAGTGAAGAATGACAGATATAGATCTCATGTCATGAATGTGTGGAAACATCATGAGAAGAATGATAGCAGCTGTATTTCTGAGAGCTGCCACTTTAAAACATAAGCATCGTCCAACTGAGCCTTTATTGTAAAATTGCTTTATATTTTTCAGGTGTACTTTAAAGTATGTCATGAGTTCGTGTTGTTAAGGGGACTGGAAGCAATCTGGCAAACTTCTGACCTGGCAATTAAAACATTATGACTCAACATGTTTCTGGTCTGAGCTGGCAAACAAATTTGCATGCCTGACTAAGGTCTTCCCACATAAGATAATATCCCAGAAATTCACAAAGATTGAAGTAATTCTTTAATTTTTTTTGGAGAACTATTTCTATTAAAATAAAACCACCAGCAACATAGCTTACCCTCCATCCTCTGGCTACACTATGCATTCAAGTTTATTCACTTCAAGCCAGTTAATGGAAACATGTCTAACTCATTTTTTAAAATCTTTTTTTATTGCAAAATTTCAAGATTGTCTCAAATTTGCAGTGAATGGAAACCCAGCTAGCTCCTGTTTGTTATTAAGTGTTTGAAGCTCATAAAACACCTTCCGACAGGCTCACCACCCGTGGGAAGGGCCAAGGGGGTCGGGTGCATTGTGAGCTGGGTGGCAGCCGAAGGTGGAGACCTTGGCGGTCTGATCCTCGGCTACTGAAGCGGAACGTCACCTCTCTGTTGGGGAAGGAGCCTGAGCTGGTGCGCGAGGCTGAGCGGTTCCGGCTAGATATAGTTGGACTCACCTCGACGCATGGCTTGGGCTCTGGAACCAACCTTGAGAGGGGTTGAACTCTCTTCCACTCTAGAGTTGCCCATGGTGAGAGGCACAGGGCAGGTGTGGGCAAACTTATTGCCCTCCGGCTGTGCGCCTGTACATCGGGGTTTACCCCAGTGGACGAGAGGGTAGGCTCCCTCCACCTTAGGGTGGGGGGACGAGTCCTGATTGTTGTTTGTGCTTATGCACCAAACAGCAGTTCCGAGTACCCACACTTTTTGGAGTCCACTGGAGAGTGCACTGGAGAGTGTTCCAGCTGATGGGTACAGACAGGCCAAGCGGATCGCAGCCTTGGCGGTTGCTGAGGCAAAAACTCGGGCTTGGGAGGATTTCGGTGAGGCCATGGAGAACGATTTCCGGATGGCCTCGAAAAGATTCTGGTCCACCATCCAGCGGCTTGGGGGGAAAGCGGTGCACCGTCAATGGTGAGGGCGGGGCTCTGCTGACCTCAACTAGGGACGTCGTGAGTCGGTGGGGGGAATACTTCGAGGGCCTCCTCAATCCTACCAACACGCCTTCCGATGAGGAAGCAGAGTTGGGGAGCTCAGACATGGGGCCTCCCATTTCTGGGGCTGAGGCTGCCGAAGTGGTCAAAAAACTCCTCGGTGGCAGGGCCCCAGGGGTGGATGAGGTCTGTCCCGGGTTCCTCAAGGCTCTGGATGCTGTAGGGCTGTCTTGCTGCACCTCTGCAGCATTGCGTGGACATCGGGGACAGTGCCTCTGGACTGTCAGATCGGGGTGGTGGTCCCCCTCTTTAAAAAAGGGGACCGGAGGGAGTGTTCCAACTATAGGGGGATCCCACTCCTCAGCCTCCCTGGTAAGGTCTTTTCGGGGGTACTGGAGAGGAGGATCTGCCGGATAGTCGAATCTCGGATTCAGGAGGTGCAGTGTGGTTTTCGTCCTGGCCGTGGAACAGTGGACCAGCTCTATACCCTCGGCAGGATCCTGGAGGGTGCATGGGAGTTCGCCCAACCGGTCTACATGTGTTTTGTGGACTTGGAGAAGGCGTTCGACCGTGTCCCTCGGGGAGTCCTGTGGGGGGTGCTCCAGGAGTATGGAGTTCCAGACCCCTTGATATGGGCTGTTCGGTCTCTGTATGACCGGTGTCAAAGTTTGGTCCGTATTGCCAGCGGTAAGTCGGACATGTTTCCGTTGAGGGTTGGACTCCGTCAGGGCTGCCCTTTGTCACCGATTCTGTTCATAATTTTTATGGACAAAATTTCTAGGTGCAGCCAGGGCGTTGAGGGGGTCCGGTTTGGCGACCTCAGAATCGGGTCTCTGCTCTTTGCAGATGATGTGGTTCTGTTAGTGTCGTCGGGCCGTGACCTTCAGCTCTAACTGGAGCGGTTCGCAGCCGAGTGTGAAGAAGCTGGGATGAGAATCAGCACCTCCAAATCTGAGACCATGGTCCTCGGCTGGAAAAGGGTGGAATGCCCTCTTCGGGTCGGGAATGAGATCATTCCGCAAGTGGAGGAGTTCAAGTGCAGAATTTTAACATCAATTATCACAGTTATGCAGACGATACACAACTTTATGTGTCTCTGTCACCGGACGACTGCAGCCCAGCAGATGTACTGTGTCAGTGTCTGGAGGAAGTAAACACCTGGATGAGAGAGAATTTTCTACAATTAAATGAAGACAAAACTGAGATCATTCTGTTTGGTAGCAAAGAGAAGAGGGTCAGCGTTGGTAAATATCTTGAGACTCGGAACCTTACAATCACTGACCAGGTTCGTAACCTCGGAGTGTTGATAGACTCAGATCTGACTTTCAGCAGCCACATCAAAGCTGTCACCAAGGCAGCTTTTTACCATCTCAGAAACATCAACAGAATTAAAGGTTTCCTCTCCCAAAAAGACCAGGAGAAACTTATCCATGCATTCATCTCCAGTAGACTCGATTACTGTAATGCTCTTTTAACTGGACTTCCCAAAAAGAGCATTAAACATCTGCAGCTCATCCAGAACGCTGCTGCTAGAGTTTTAACCCGGACTAAGAGATCTGAACACATCACACCAGTTTTAATATCTTTACACTGGCTTCCAGTCAGTCACAGAATAGATTTTAAAAGCCTGCTGATGGTTTACAAATCCCAGAACGGTTTAGGCCCAAAATACATCTGTGATATGTTCAGAGAATATAAACCCAGCAGAGCTCTTAGATCCAAGGACTCAGGTCAGCTGGTCCAGTCCAGAGTCCAGACTAAACATGGAGAAGCAGCATTTAGCTGTTATGCTGCTAACAAGTGGAACAAACTGCCAGTGGAGATTAAACTTTCCCCAAATGTAGACATTTTTAAATCCAGGTTAAAGACATTTCTGTTCTCATGTGTCTATGCATGAAATATCTTTTAACTTATCTAGACTGTTGCCTGTTTTTAAATTCATTTAAATGATTTTATTTGTTTCTTTGTATATTCTTTTATGTATTTTTAATGCTTTTTGCACTCCCTGCTGCAATGCTTTTATTTTATGTAAAGCACTTTGAACTGTTTGTACATGAAATGTGCTATATAAATAAATTTGATTTGATTTTGATTTGATTTGAAGTATCTCAGGGTCTTGTTCACAAGTGAGGGACAAATGGAGCAGGAGATTGACAGGCGGATTGGTGCGGCGTCTGCAGTGATGCGGGCTCTGCACCGGCCCGTCGTGGTGAAGAAGGAGTTGAGCCAGAAGGCGAAGCTCTCGATTTACCGTTCAATCTACGTTCCCACCCTCACCTATGGTCACGAGCTGTGGGTAGTGACCGAAAGAACGAGATCGCGAATACAAGCGGCCGAAATGAGTTTCCTCCGCAGGGTGTCTGGGCTCTCCCTTAGAGATAGGGTGAGAAGCTCGGTCATCCGGGAGGGGCTCAGAGTAGAACCGCTGCTCCTCCGCATCGAGAGGAGTCAGATGAGGTGGCTCGGGCATCTGGTTAGGATGCCTCCTGGACGCCTCCCTGGTGAGGTGTTCCGGGCCCGTCCCACTAGGAGGAGACCCCGGGGAAGACCCAGGACATGTTGGAGAGACCATGTCTCTCGGCTGGCCTGGGAATGCCTTGGGGTCCCCCCAGAAGAGCTGGAGGAAGTGGCCGGGGACAGGGACGTCTGGATCTCTCTGCTGCTGCCCCCGCGACCCGATCCCCGGAGAAGCGGAAGATGATGGATGGATGGAAGCTCATAAAACAAAGTGAATCACTTTGCTAGATGTCATTTTGGTTAAAAAGATTTGTATGCAGGTGTGTCTGAAAAGCAGGAAATCAAACCTGTTTTGAAACCTTTAATGACAGAATAAAGCTTGTGAGTTGGTGTGTTAATATGACTGACATAAAATTTGACATGACTGACATGTATGACAGGACATATGATAAGACTGACATAATATGACACCACATTTATTTTCTAAAGTGTAGCAATATGAGAAGCCGGTTATGGAGTTGGTGTCTAAATGCCTTGAGACAGAAAGACTTATACAACTCTTAAATCTTAAAAGTTCTCCTAAGATCTCATAAAAGTTTAGCTTCTGAACAGCAGGAAACAGGGATAACAACAAATTTGTCTCTGTCCATAGTTTGAATAAAATCTGTAAAGCTGAACAAATTCAGTGATTTATGTAGCTTCATATCTAATATTAATATGAGTGGGGAATTCATCCTATGTGACACTCTAAGTATTCCTTTCCTTTCACCAAAGAATCTTCCATACATCAAACCAGTATCAAGTCTCTGCGAGCCATGATTGATTGTTCTTTTACTTATTTATTCACTGAAACTCATTCAACAAAAGATTTGGGCACATTCACTGCTACATCATCTCTGCTGTCCCTCTGTACACACCCACCGTGTATTATTTGAGCACGCTTCAAGGGGTCTTTAATCAGCCTGAGCGGTCCCCACAGTTAGCATTTAAAGCGAATCTTTGCATCACAAAAGGGTGGGATGTGTAAATGAGATGTGACATTTTATTTGTGCGGGGCTATGCAGCAAATAAATAAATATCAGGCCATGACAGACAGAGACTGCTAGGAAAATCTCCTCTACACTGCACTCGCTGGTTAACTGTCACACCATTAAATTGTCTTTCACGTTGACATGTTGCCTTCAGATTGGTTAGCAGATGTAAAAAGAGGGAACACTTGCCAAACACTTTCCAAGAGCATGAAATTGATATTGTGAATCATATGTGACAGTGCCTCTTCTGCCCTATAATTGATCTACATTAGGACAACAAGGCTTCAGCCTATGATTAGAAAGCGAGGCACATCATCAGGTTCTGTGTATCCCCGGCTGGCAGCCAGAGCAGTTTATTCTTGCACTGGAAAGATTGCATCTTCAATTTTACCTGGGGTGTATAGACCTCAGTGGGCCAGGAGATATCTCTCCATAAGTGGGACCTTACTTATTGCTCTTTCAAGTGGTAGATCTATCCATTCACTCTAATTAAATTGAGCTTTTTAATCTGGTTCTTCTAATCCAGAGTCAAGTGTGTTGGGACTTGGATGATGTGATTTGAAAGGGAATACTCTTGATTCACTGAAACACTGTTATCTCTTCCCCAGTATTGAAATAAATTTGAAAATGAAGTTTGCATACTTAAGCACCACACATTCAGGTGACCTGAGCCGGGTGCTTTGCCGTACAATGTGTTTCAAGTAAAGCAGAAGGATTTGACGGAAAGTAAAAGCCCTCACTCGTTGACTGTAATCTTTTCAAACTGAAATGAAATTACAGGAGAGACAGCTAAAACAGATCAGTAATAACATTGCTTTTAATTTGCATTAATCTTTTTTTTTTGTCCGAACAAACATGGCATTATCACGCCTTTAAAACCTTATCATGGTCAGGTGGTGAAAATGGAAAATAGAAACTCCAGTGCCAGACTTTCAGATAGAATGAAAAAAAAATAAACTAATAAATAGATAGATGAGTTGGATCTGTACAAAGATGACGTCTCTTGGCAATCCCAGGGTCCATCTGGCTAAAGGTAAGCCCTCCATCTGAAAAGCAGCAAAGCATCTATTGCTCCACTCCATACCTCTCTGCTGGGGGAATTCATGCAGTTTGGTCTTTAAGATCCAGATCAGGACGAGGCTTGATAAAGCTTGTTCTAGCTGGGTATCCAGAGATAGGGGTCTTACCTATGAGTTATTTTCAGCATGATCACCCTTATCTGTGTTGAGCTGGTCTCTCTTGGTTACCAGGGGGCCCTCTGTTTAACCTCAGCCCTAACATGGCCTCCACCACCAAAAGCATACACACACACATATAAAAAAAAGGAAAAAAAAACCTACTCGCAGCCAAAGATGCTTGTTTGTCAGGGATTAAAGGTATTTTCCCTGCCTCTGTTGCAGCTTCTGTATTTGGCAAGAGCAGCCTTCTAATTCAGGTCATGGTGCCGCTGATCTCATCAACAAACTGTAGGCCACTATCCAACTTTCACTGGCTCGCATAAAACTGTGTAAAATCACGGCAGAGTGGCCAACTGTCCCAGTGAGAAAAAATAAAAATACACAGATGAAAAACAAAAGTCAAATGGAAGCTTTTCAGTCACAGTGCGTGTTAAAATCATGAGAAAATGAAACAATTTGGATTTTGATCAAAGGAACGGCAGAAATTAAAGGAAATAATGGGACAGGGAGCATATTTCAAGCAACAACATAAGAGAGCAGAGCACCATAATTCATGTGTGGCAAGATAAAAGAAGTCCACAACACAGAAACGAAAGAGCTGATCTCATAATGGATATTTTAATCAAGATCCTCAAAATAAGAGAAGAGCCTATTAAAATCCAATTTTCATCTATGAATAAAGAAATTATTTTGTTCCTCAGTGAAATTACCAAAAACAAACCCGACAAGATGTTTACACATCTAACTTAAAAACAGAGAAACACAAATTACTTCGTTGATATTGTGCATGTTTTGCTTTTCACATAAATGCAAGAAAGAAATTTATGATAAAGCGAAGCCCGTTTAAAAAAAAAATAAAAAAAAACCTTCACCAATACCTACTTTAGGCTGAAGTGTTGCCTCTATTGTGACAATATATCTGGTATATTTACATCTCTTCCTCATGGGAGTGCGCATGAATGTAGGGCTACCATCCCAAAAGGAATATCACAGTAAACTAATCAGAAAGCTCTGACACAAACTCGTGTCTGTATATCCCAAAGTGGAATACTCTCCTCCACACTAATTGCTAAAGTTAGCTCTGCCGTTCACATCCGCAGAGACATCACACAACATGACATCACTGTTATGTTAAAATTTATGATAAAAAGAAAGAATAATCATCTCAGGTTTTTCTGCACATATACGAGGCAAAGTCAATAGGGGATCTCAATTGAAGCCTTTGTTTTGATAGCAGAGAAACATCAATTTAGCAATCCTGATTCCATCTATTTAGGCTAACATACATTACTGCTCAAATAGCCTAAATGGATGTCTAAACGGCAGCTCATAAACAAATAGCAACGGGGTGGGAATGATCTTTGCTGTAGCACAAAGAATGACACTCCAGGGGTTTGCGTCTCTCCATAGTGGCAGGATGTGATCAGGGATGTCCCTGCTGAAATCTAACCAGGTTACATGATGCACACAGCAAAGGAGGCTGAATTATTCATCTGAAAAGATAAATAAATATAAAAAGGTGTGGCCGTTGACGTTAAATTTCAGTAGCCCACAGAGATAAACAAAATAGAGGGAATTATGGCAAAAATTTAACAAAGATCTTGGAGAAAAGGAGGAAGAAGGTAGAAAGAGATGGTAGAAGAATCTGTTTGCATGCTGGTGTGTATGTGAGACCAAGCGGGAGAAATAAATGGGGAGATGGGGCTAAAAGAAGTAAAATGACAGAAGAAGGAGCGGAAGTATTGGGGTCACACCGATGGGCACTGAATTGTGTTGCGAATTGAATGAACTCATCTTTGAAAGACTACTGTGTATTCTCCCTTTATTGAGAGAATAGCCATATTAACATCCTGTTCTCTTTGCGAAGTCGAAGCCATATCCGATGATGATTGGGTTTGGGAAACGCTCTGATGGAAAAAATAGAGCCCATTGCATCCACATCACCATCTCACACCACATTGGCATATGCGGCTCACTGCCTCTCACTTTTGCCAAAATTGAAGGGCTTGCACAGAGGAAAGTAAATAGATGGTTGAATAGCAATGGCCTCTGCCACTGAACCTTTTATCAGTGGGAATCCAACAGCCGTGCCGTTTCAGAATTTCAGTTTAGCTTCCGATTACGGTATGTCCCGGCATTTTATTCCCTACATCTCTATGCTTCATAGCCTTCAAACACTTCTCGGTAACTGCCTATTATCCAACAGTTCCACTTCACTGACCCTGCCAATAAAACTCTTCATATCCTTATAAATGAACTCAATTGCAGCGTTCTAAACATTTACACTGCACTAACAGATCATCTTCACACCTTGGAATTGGCTAAATTCCTTTTTCCTTATGAATATATAGGAGGAGATTAGAGATATGATAGCTTTTCAGATTGCTGCACCCAGTGAAATTAGTTTAGTGAGCATTTACAGACTAAATTGGAACCATTAAATAGCGGATTGAATTGATGGCACATTCATTGTCTCTCCATCGGTATCACTGTAAAATCAATTAGCCGTCACTTTTCCATTCTCAATAAAGTAGGATTGTCAGCTATGGATGAGTAAAGAAGACCCTGACAGCCACTCACACCAGAACATCGTGTGAAAACAAATCTGGGCCTGGCAAATATGATCTGTAATTGTGCAAAAAAGGCACGATTGTCTTCATAAAAAAAAACACCGTGCATAGGATTTGCCATTAGTTTGAAAATGTACCACATCAAAGTGATATTGAGCACACGAAAAGCTGCAATCATGGTTTCATGTAAGGGAATGTAAGGAACGCTTATTGTATTTTTTTCTTTTCTTTTTTATTTCATGCGTAATGATATTCTCTGCCATGATCAGATCATTTCACTGACTATGTACGGAGGAATGTGGAATAGTTTTGCACTTCTGTGATAGATAAATGAATACATATAGAATTTATGAAACATATAGTCTGTTTAGAAAGTTTCAGGCTCATGGACAAAGCATTTTCCGTGTAAACAATTTTTGGTTTAGATATACAGTCATCATATATCAGGTAACAGTTTCTTTTTTTTAAATTAATGTTAAGAACCTCACTATAAAGTTGGCAGAAGTTATTTTATAGTGCATTAACTGTAATCTATTTTAACAGTATATTACTGTAATATTTGGTTTAAAGTATGTGACAAGAACAAATGAATAGGGTTTCTGTCATTTTTACATCATATACAAACATGTCACTGATTATCTACAAGGGGTAGTAAAATTCCAAAAGTTTTTGGAATAACATTAGCCTGATAACCGCATTACACTGCGTAGTTATGAGTGACATCTCAGACAAATATTAAAGTCACAGTACTTTGTACACTAAAAATAACTTTTTGGGCTGAAGTCAGTGTGGTGGTAGGTGGTAGAGAAAAGACCACCAATTCAAATGTTTGAATGGGTCAGTTCATGGGATAATATGGGTTGTCATCTACCCAATCCCTCACCAACAGACTTAAACACAGCTTCTTCCCTATGGCTGTGAAGAGACTGCTGCAGGAACCATGCAAATCCCTCTAACTTTCCAGTTGAGTTTATGTGACAGCTTTAGTTGATTAGTGTTACAAAATCATCACAGTCAAAGCTAATGTATACTCTTTCATGATGCCTTTGCCACCTTCACAGATGCCATTTTGATACTTCCTGTACAGCTGCTCTCGTGACCGCTAGAGATTGTATATTCTTCAAATATAATTAGGGCTCATTATTTTCTACACTATCAGATGACCGATGGCATTGTTTTTGGGTGTAGGACAGTCTAATTATGACATAAAGTAAGATGCTGTTCTAATTCCAACACGATTTTACAGTTTGTTGTCGTGTTGGTCTGCATGCTTTGTACAATGGAAAACACAACACTGCAGATGCATGTAGAATACTGTGACATTAAACTTCTCATACTCTTTACAAGTACAGGGAATGTCATTCATTTAGCCAAATGTTGTTTGTGACATATTTGCATTGTTAATCAGTTGTTCTGTCTTAGTTGCAAATCACACAGCATTGTGTCTGTCAGTTTGCCAGAGGTACTCCAAAGCATCCTCTGAGATCAAGAATTTCATCTAATTTTTCCTTCTAATGAAATCAATCTAATGAAAGCATCCCACCATCCCTCATCACATCTCTTTGTGCAATATCTGCACAGAGAGCCTCTGCTCCGACAGCTGATGTCCCACCTCCCTATTTTCTTTGTAAGAAGTAACATATGAACATGCATATGAAAATTACCAGAGGCAGCAGAATCACATATGCTGTTATGCCATGGATGGCACAATGAAACAATGCCAGTTTTTCATTAAGCCATTTTGTTCAGTTGATACAACAGCTGAAGCATTTTGTAAGAGTATGCCAGCAACACATTAAAACAGTGTGGCCGACAGCCTGATGGACTGCAGATATTGTAACTTTAAGACCTGCCAACAATAACAAGCCAAACTTACCAGCTCCAAAGCACCAACGCTAAGACATTGTGGCAAGTAGACTGATTTCAGCATTTGTTGGAAGAAAAGTTGCCTGTTTGGGGCAATTTTTTAGGAAAATATGCAATTTTCAACTGAAATGCTCGCATGTAAATGTGTTATATAAAAAGCAAAGTTGTAACATTGTTCAGCTTTGACCGTTTAAGCCTTCTAAAGAATGGAACTATCAACCGTATACATTTAGAGTGTTGATCCATCAAATGTTGTTTCACCAAAACCAATGAAAATTCTATCTTTTTTCATTCCAATCGTATAAGCTGTCACCTCAGTTCATGAAGGAAATTATTATGTGCAGCTAAAATACAAGCTGTGATGATTGGATGACAAAGTAAATCATATGTGCCGTGGCATTTTTTGATCAAGGTATTACATTTACTGTCAACACCACACCGTTTTAATTTCTAAAAAGAAAAAAAAATATTCTTTAGCTCCCTCTACAATTACCTTCATGAATACTTTTTTGTCAGAGGAGTGATTATCTCAATATGAAGTAAAGGGCTTTAGGATTCTCAGATGAAAGGTGAGATGGATTGTGATTGGATATTAGTGCTTTATCTTATCAACATTTCAGCTTCCAGTATGTGTACCAGTGCATTGTAGATGCTCATCTCACAGGTAAATAGTTTGATTTCATGAATACAAATGGTTGTTCACAATAGGAAGGGTAAGAATTCAATCTATATCAAACTGATTCAGAGACTTTCCGGGCTTTTAGAGTAGAATGAGGGGATCTAGCAGTCGCCTCCAGATATGAGCTCGGTATTTGGTTTGAGCAGAGGAGGAAGGTATAATAATAAACCACCTGTGTGTTTTGCAGTTGGCCAATAGCTGCTGGGCTCTCAGGTTGGTGTGAGATTGATAATGTTTAAGGAGGCAGGCCGAGCAGCATCAGGGTCAGAGGATGTCCCAGGTAACAGATCAACCTCAGACCAGCCAGGGAGCTCTTTAATGTTCAGGAACTAGTGGGAGGTGAGAAAAGCTTAGAGGGGGCTTTCTCATGAACCTGGCTGACATGGGGGGGAAAAGGCTGTAGGGGAAGCCTGGAGCTTCTGAGGAAAAATAGACAGCTGACGTTTGGTAGCAGGTGGGGTGCTGCTCTGTCCACAGGTGCTGCACAGATGCCTCCGAAGCAGAGCAAGCACCAGCCATCCTGGGACACTGGGACCCGTTGAAGTCTCCTGATTCAGTCTCACCCACAGCCCTCGCATCTGCTCAGCCATTCTCTAGGAGTAATTACACATGGCACCGGGTGGGCACATGATGGATGCTGGGAAACACGAACAGAATCTGACATGATTGTTTTGTAGGGTTCAACGGCAACAAATTACTGAGATCCTTGTTTTTTTCTTCTTTTAAATAATTTTCATCATAATTCAAATGCAGTTTTGTATGTACAAGTGAGGTCAGGCACAGCTGTTCTTTTCTGAGGAAATGTTTCAAGATGTTCAGTATTTCAAAGCCATAATGAAGAATAAATGAAATGTATGAGGAAATGCTGTCCAATTGGTGTCATAATTGCTATTTGGAGGATTCATAATTACAGAGTGCAGCCATCAGATAAAAGAGTGCAGATAAAAAGGAGTTGGGCTGGTAATGGAAATCTGTTTGGAGGAGAATAGTTTCTAATAAGTAATTTTGCCTAATAAACTATAACCGATTTAATCTCCACCTTATCAGGCCAAGATTTCACCACTTTCCTTTTTAATTGGCTATTTTGTAATCCCGATTCCCAACAGAGTGGATGGTCTGTCCCCCTCTCCGGAGAGTTAGCATGAAATCAGTTTGAAACAGTGTGTCAATCTCATTCTGAAGTGGCCATCTGGCCAGTGTACAGAAGCTGGGGATGGCACGCTGAACCGCAGGGTCTCTGTGAGGCAATCATGAGCAGATTTACACAATGTGTTAATGCAAATTTAATAGAGACTTCCTATCGGTCACTTTAATCTTCCATGTGTTCAGTGTTGGCCTGACCAAAAACCAACACATTACAGCAGGAACTTCTGTTTGCACATATAATGCGGGTCCATGATCTTTTTGTTGTGGTTTGTTTGTTTTTCCAAATTAACCTATCTTTGTCATGGTTTAAAATCAGTCGAGACGAGTATCAGTGACTATAAAATTAATCTATGGTAATAGTAAAACCAATGCAAAGCCTTTTATGCTACCAACACACGTGCTTATATATGTAATTTGTGTGAATATCCGATTATGATCCTCATTAATTCAGTTGACTCTTCACCTTGGATTTGATTGTTTTGGAAGAAAAAAAAAAGATTTTGACGTAAGTTTTAAAAAAGTTTCAGTCCATGGGACAAATAGTAAGCATATAATTCTCTACCATATGATGTGAAAAGCAGTATAGACGATGAATTACACAGGGCCAAATACGTCATAATGACAGAGGCCTTAGAGTCCAGACTTCTAAATCAGACATGCAACAGAAGTTAAATAGATCGGTCAATATAACGGTTGATGTATGTATATCTTTTTTTTTAAGTTTATGGCCATGACAGAAAGTCACTCACCAACTTTACTGTATCATGATTGTGCAATGACATTCCTCTACATCAAAAACTAGATAATAAGGTCTTTTGAAAGCCTTATTAAACCTGAAACTCAGTGCAGAAATTCCACAATGAGAATCTGAGCTGTAACCTTTAGGATTGGTTTGTAAAAATTCCTTCTATTCATTAAAGTGGAATATATCATGCATAGCCAGAGATGGGAATTCTGGGATTTTTAAAATAATATTGCTGTGAGCCCAGCTTAATTGATTGATACACCCCACTAAGATTTTAATAATCCTTCTGAAATTGTTGGCCTCTAATATTATCCCATCTTTCAGCCTATGTTGGAACAGTCAATAATCCTACAATCTTTCACTTCAGCTAAGGGTACAATAAAAAATAGATACAGGATATCCCTCCTTTTATAATATGCTTTACTATGTTGTACTGTCAAGTCTACATGAACACCTTGATCCTGAACCTCCATAGACCCTGAGGGAGCTCTACACATCTGACACACTTTTACAGTCTTTAGCAGAAAAATATGTCATTTGATCATCAGAAAATTGTCCAGATATCGCTTTCGGCGGCCCTTACGTTTTGTCCACAACAATGTGATATCAGAGTTTACGGTGTATGTAAAATCGCAGGAATAGCATGTCTCAAAGCAGAATTGCAGTATAGTAGTTCAGTATGGAATGTTCGAAACATACAATCCTCAAAGTATCTAGTTTTTGTTTTTATATCTGTGCTTGTTTTGCTTAGATTTTAGTCTTTTCTTTTTTTTACTGTAATCGTATTTTCAATAGAAATAAAGTGAAATTGATGACTTAAGCATGCATGGCTATTAAGGATGCATGGAGTTGTACAAACTAAACTGTGTTGCAGACTTTTTTAATATAAAATTTCAAAAGAAAAAAAAACATTTCATGTTTTGTAGCTATTGTCACAGTAGAAAATTGACAGTTTTTAGCTAAATAAATGAGGAAAGTCCACCATGTAAAGAAGTAAAATTCAGCAGGGAGTGGAGGGGGAATTTATGAGCAAGATTTACTGGCATCCTGCCTTCATATCTTTGGAAACAACATGTATTTTTCCAATTAAGTTCTCCAATTTTTTTAAGATATTTTTTGGCATCTAATTTTTGTGCTTCTTTGTATCAGCGGTCTAAAAGTTTCACATCTTTCACATCCTGACCAAGAGAAGACTGATGCTGAATAGAAAAATATATAAATAAAAAAAAAAGTCTCCACTTAACATGTGCATCGGCAGATGAGTGTATTTTAGAGACAGGCTATCGAGCAAACTTGCATTAGATTAAGTATGGTATTATGGCATTGCACTGGTATGTTGTCCCGCAGGATTGATGTATTTGTAGTAATACTTTGCAAAGTGTAGAGTTGGTGAAGTTTTTCTTCCTTGCTTTGCTCTTAAAGAAGTTTTTTATCTTTGTCAACAGTTAAGATGTTCCATTTTCATTTTGAGTGAAAAGGAGTTGAAGTGAAAAATATCAGTGTCGCTCTGCAGCAAAAGGTCTATTTTTTTTTTTTTTTGCTTCTATTTGCTGACAATAAATAGAGTCCCTCTCTGTATTATTTGCTTTGCCCCATCAGGCCCTTTGTTATTTCATAATGCAGCTTCACAAGTCATGTATGCATCAGTAGAATCCACTGCGAGTATTTGTATGTAAATGCATATTAATATTAGATATTTATCACATTCACATTACGCAGTGAATGAATGGGGAACCAGTCATTACTAATCTGAGAATTTCATTGATTAATTAATTGATTAATCTTTTTGCTCAACATATTCTACATTCAACAGATGTCACAAATAAGAGAAAGAGTTAATGAGGCTGAGATGCATTTCCCAAACTTTCAGGAAGCTGTTTAATAAACCAGTTAACTCGAAATGACATTATTATTCAAATCAATCAAAATATTAAATGCAGTAAATTGTTTTGTTTCAACACTCCAAACGTTTTAAATTTCATCATATTTACATTTGTTGGACCTTTTAGCTTTAAGGCACTCACAAATATTCCTTTGTCATGCTAAATTCTGAACTAATTAAAACGTGCAGAATTTTTTTTTTTTATATAAAATGGCATTGTCATATCTACATAATACAGGGGCCTGGATTTAGAACAGGTAAATGAAAAACCTTTGATTTCAACTCAGCTTGAATGTTTCTTAACAAAAGAGACACGACTAAAGACAGAAAATGGATATCAAAATGGAAATTTCCTTGGCTGTTTAATTGGATGGCCACTTGTACTTAACTTATCTTTGTGGCCAAACTCATTCAATGGAAGTGAGCATTTTCCAATTAAAGGAAATAACTAACTATCTCTTATCAGTTCAAAAGCATGTATTCAACTGAGGTATTCGGTTGGCAGCACGGTTCATTGTAAACAAAAACAATACACTCGGTCATTCCCTCTTTTAACCCTGATTGTGTGTTTCAAATTTGCTCGCATACTACTATCACTTTTCCAGGTGTATAAGAAACGTATATTCAAATGACACCCATTTAAAAAAGTAACAGAAATAGTAGCAACATAAAACATATACCTATTTATAGCTCTGAAAAAATTCTTCTGCCACCAGCAACGACCTTGGAGATCATCTTTAAGCCAATCAATACGACACGAATCATGAGGAACAACATTTTAAATGGGACACAGTTGCAATTTCAACAACACTGCAAGATGAGTAGAGAACAAACCATTCCATCCTGTATAGCTATATAATAAAGAAAAAGACTCCTATATTATTGCCCTTTTTTTTTTCCCAGGAAGCTCTGGACGCTGACATTAATCCCAACTGTCTGTAAAATTGAAGCAATAAAAAGCACAAGCAGTAGCATCAAATTTCATCATGGTGATGCTCCTCAAAAACACAGATCCACAGACAAACAATGATATACTTGATTGTTTCAGTAAATGATTCCTGGAGTCTCTGCATTCCCTTTGTCGTACATGAGAGAGACATTACACCATTCGCAGAATATGAACTCAGTTGCTGCAAAAAGGAAATTTAATTAACAGAGCAAACAGAGTCTGCCAATATGCTTCCATTGAGACTGCAGAACAAAAACCTGCAATGCTGTCTTAAGACTGGACCAACAGCCGGACACACGGCAGCAACCCTCTGTGAGGTATTTGACCTACAGCTTTAAAATGCCATTGATCAAGACAATCGAAAGGCTACAAAAATACCAGGACCAATGCTCATTGGATCAAAGAGTCATGAAAACTGTTTTAGGGAAGTTTAGAGAAAAAGGCCCCCACAGAGTGCCTTTACTATTGCGAAAACCCTCAAATATATTTTTTTAGGAATAATCCATTTTTTGTCTGAAAACTGCTCACTTGACTTCATCGTTGTTCTTCTTTGCTGCTCTTGTTGTGCCAAAGTAAACTGAAAATTCTCAGGAGATCTGTGTGTAATTTTTGTTCTCCAGTATACTTCATCTTTTGGCAAAACTTACTTAAAAACACATAGTTATAAAGAATATTTTCACACTTCACATTACCATGAAGCCCATGCATACACACAGCACAATGAAAGTGGCTGAACTGACACAAGCAGCTTAGAGAAAGTGTATTCACTGTTCTTTTGTTTGCTTTTTTAGATGAATCCATGATCCAAATGTCAATAAAAAGGGCAGCAGCTGACCTTTCACAATACAACTTAATCATTCATTTTTGTTTGTTGATTTATTTCTTTTCAATTGAGCCTAAATGTAATTACTAAAGTAATGCCAAACTGCTCTCATACTCAGGATGTCAAATACTGCCTTTTTGTCAAAGACCAGGTTATCTCTGAGGAGTGCACAAGGCGTTGATGCCCTGATGTTCCTGCCAAGGCAATATGAGAGGCCTCCAGAAAAAGCAGCAAACATCATTCTGGAGAGTTTACTTATTGTGTGAAAAAACAACAAGCTCCTCATAAGACGACTGGAGGGCATGTGGGAAAGAGTCAGAATTTGAAACCCTAATTGTAAGCATATTTCCCCAAAACGTGTCCATGTGGTGTTTTTTCATGCAGGGAGACATGATTACATTTGAAGAACATGCAACCTATTGCAGTTGCAAAAGCAACTGTATCTAAAGTCTAAGAGTGGCCTCCGTGAGGGTGACAGTTGTGTTCTGAAAATATTGTGTTTTAGCCCTAACCATGATTGTTTTCTAACCCTAGCCAACAGGGTTTTGATTTCTTTGCTTTCTATTTGTCAACTGTTTGTTGCCGGTTAAGTTTAGGACCCAATTTTCAAATTTAGGTGGAAGAAAAGATTATGGGCAGATTCAAAATACACCTTCACAATGTTTTTCTAGCGGAATGCATAATGGCGTAGAACTTCAGTGTATGTTTTCCAGCTGTACTTAAGTTTGATGCTAAAGGCTTACCTGTACATTGTCAATAATCCTTTACAGAACTGATAAATGATTCAACCAGAGTCTGGACAGGCCATGCTTTTGTTTGCCACCACAGAAACCAGGCACTTTTGACTGCTTTTCTCCTGCGAAGGTCGTCCTGTTTTGGGGTTCGTAAAGGAAAACACGAG